>NW_027072041.1:5801533-6254944 GCF_038088225.1 Cyrtonyx montezumae
CTTCCCCCCCAGGAAAGCCCCTGAGGGAGCTTTTGCCCTGCGCGCAGGCAGTGGTGTGAGTAGGAGCAGCACATTCCCGAGGGCAGTACAACTTTGTAGCGACTTCTCCTTTCTGTTCGGCGCGAGATTTTCGCATCGGGGGGGATGCTGCAATAACAGGAGCACAGCAAGGCAGTGCAGAAGCATCATTAGTACATCGTTACCCCTGAAACCGAGCTGGCCTGCTGCTGTCCGGGTCACTGCCCGACTCGGCTTTCTCCCGAGTAATCGCCTCGGAGGCTGCACGGAGTGGGGCAACCTCTCTCCCGGGCATATGGACGAACAGCAGCCCCGCGGTTATGCCGTCAGGTCGGCCCCGCATGGACAGGCTGACGGCCGTTCCCCAACAACTGAGCAAGGGCTGTTTTGGCAATGAGAAGGGTCCCGTTGAAACGGGCTCGCTCGGGCAGCCCCGTGTCAGCACGGCTGTTCCCGGAGCCGTGTCTAAGGCGGAACCGTGCCCGGGGCTGCTCCTCCGCTGCCGGCTCCGCTCCTCGTCCCGCGGGAGGGGCGGCTGCTGCCCCTGGAAGCAGTGATTTGAGATGGGATCTGAACAGAACAAATGCAACGAGAGCGTCTCGGCTATCAGCGGGCTCTTCGGTTGGGTCGATTCTGCCGAGAAAAAATAAATTCTGAGTGCACAGAGAAATTAAGTTGGGTTAATACGCTAAGAGTGAGGCTGAAGCCAGGTCCGTGGGAAAGCCCCGAGTTACGAACCGGCGAGGTGAGGCAAGGCAAAGAGTGACTTTCAGATTCTGGACAGAACTGGAGGGCAGGAACGGGGCTTTCAATCGAGTAAAACGGGGTTAATTAGTAAAAAAGCGAAGAAAATGTATTAGAAAGGCGCGGACCATGAGCAGAGAGACCCGAGAGCCTGTTCTCCTTGTTTGGAGGGAGCTCCCCAGGACTGGGGGCTCAAGCGCTGCGGCTGTCAGGAACGTCCCCTGATTTCCCATAGGTAAAGCAGACGCTTCAGACAATAACCTGTGACTTTTTTCCAGCGCGCACGTCCTCTCAAAACTTGCCTTTCCGACACTGCAGTCGTATCTGCTTATTCTCCTTCTCTACCTTTGGTCGTGCTTTTCCCTCGACTGCCATCGGTCAGGGGTAACAGCATTAAATAAAGCTTACTTAGGGAAGGGATTTAGACCAGTCTTTCCCTTCAACCCTTGTCAGAGAGTCTAGGTAGACATCGGATTCTTTTAGTTTTGTTTCCGCACCCGATTGCCGTTCCCACCCGCGGTGCCTGCCCGGGGGAGGCCAGGGCTGCTCCGCAGCCCCAGAGCCGGGCATCCTCCACCGTGCACTGCCAGGCCTCGGCTCACACGGGTAGGTGCCGAGCGGGACGCGGTTTCTCCCATCGCAGGGCTCCTTCGGCATGTTTATTTATTGGGCCAATAAAAGCCGGAGCAACCATGCTAACGCCGGCACCTCCTATAGCATCCCCCTAACTGGGTTTTGGCAGCTGCCTGGGTTTGGCAGGATTAATCTCAGCTCCAGCGGCGGCGAGGTAGAGCGTGTTTCCCTGTTTCTCGCTGCCCGCTGCAGCACGGTCTGAAGGATGAGTGACAGTTGTCGCGTTGGTCAGTGATTTCTTCTCAAAGGACGGCCCGCACGGCGGTGCAAGCAGCCGCCCGCCCCAGGCGCTGCTCCCCGCGGGCCGCAGCACGTCGGTACGAGGAATTGATTTTAACGATTTGGAGTGCGGCACGTGGGCTTTCTGCGCGCCTCTCTCGGTCTGTACTTGGCTTCCCACAGACTCTTAAACTCAATGAACAGGATGCTCATAAATTGTCCCGAAAGGCCCCTGCTCCTCTGGTTCCCAGGGCCACCTTAGCGCCTGTCCCTCGGGTGCCCCGTGGCGGGGGGACGCCTCTCCCCGCTCCCCGTTCCCGGCGCCGTGGAGCCGACGCAGTGCGATGCGCGACGGCGGGGCCACGGGGAGCGGGAGCGGGTGAAAAGGGGCTGCGAGGGACGGAGGTGGAGGGAGGGGGAGCTGGGGAGGAGGGGGGTGGTGAGCCCCCGGCCCTAGCCGTCCCTCCCAGCTGTGTGTTGTGAAAGGGGATCTCGCCCTCGTGTGGCGTTTCTTCGCCCCCCCGCGCCCCGCTGAGGAAGTGTGAGAGGGGACTGGGGAACCTCTTCCCGCTCCCGTTCCGCCAGACGCCAAGTCCCTGAGCCGCTGTCATGTGATAGCGGGAGAGCAGGAGCCGCGGGGGTCTCCCGGCTCGGGCAGCATTACAAAACCGCGCTCCGCGCGCAGCCCTGACACAGCCGCGGCCGCTGCCGCCCCGCTCGCCTCCCACCCACCGCCGCCAGCGCTCGCCTCCGCCGCAAACTTTTTCTGGGGACGCCGGACTGAGCGGTGAGCGAGGCGTTCCGAGTTCCTTCCTCCCGTCTCTGCAGAGACCCGGGGTCATTTCATGCTCCCCAGCCCTCGGTGCGTGCGGAGCATCAACTCCAGCGGAGAGCGCGAGGCGGCAGCGGGACGCCCGACCGAGCCTGCGGCCTCTCGGAGGAGAGGGGGGTCGCCCACGAGGGCCGGGAGCTGCCCTTGCTCGCGCCCCACCTGGGTCCGGCGGCCCCGGAGTGCGGCGAGGCCGCTCGGGGATGAGCTCGGGGGTCGGCCGAGGTCCCGCGCGGTCCGTGCGTGCGGCGTCCACGATGTAGAGGCGGCGGCGGAGCAGGGCAGCGCCGGACCCAGCGTCCCCATCCCGCCGCGCGGCGCCGGGAGCAGCTGCCGGGGCAGAGCGGCGGCGGGGCGGAGATGCCCAGGCCGGGGAAAAGCTCGTACAGCGACCAGAAGCCGCCCTACTCCTACATCTCGCTGACGGCCATGGCCATCCAGCACTCGGCCGAGAAGATGCTGCCCCTGAGCGACATCTACAAGTTCATCATGGAGCGCTTTCCCTACTACCGGGAGCACACGCAGCGCTGGCAGAACTCGCTCCGCCACAACCTCTCCTTCAACGACTGCTTCATCAAGATCCCGCGCCGCCCCGACCAGCCGGGCAAGGGCAGCTTCTGGGCGCTGCACCCCGACTGCGGGGACATGTTCGAGAACGGCAGCTTCCTTCGCCGCCGCAAGCGCTTCAAGGTCCTGCGGCCCGAGCACCACCTGCCCGGCGGCGGAGGCGGCGGCGGCGGGGCGGGCGGCGCGGCGAGCGGCGGCCCCGGGAAGCCGCCCGCGCCCGGGGGCCCGCACATGGCTCACTACTTCCACCCGCACCCGCCGCCGCCTCCGCCGCCCCCGGGCAAGGTGGCGGGGCTGGCGGGCCCCGAGGCGGCCGTGGCCGCCGCCGCCGCCGCCGCTGCCGTGGGGAGGCTGCCGCAGTTCTCTCCCTACGGCGGCAGCCAGCCCTCGGGCTTCAAGCATCCCTTCGCCATCGAGAACATCATCGGCAGAGATTACAAGGGCGTGCTGCAGGCCGGCGGGCTGCCGCTGGCCTCTGTGATGCACCACCTGGGCTACCCGGTGCCCAGCGGCGTGGTCGGCTCCGTGTGGCCGCACGTCGGGGTGATGGACCCCGTGGCCGGCGTGCCCGTGTCCCCCGACTACGGACCCTTCGGGGTGCCCGTGAAGGCGCTCTGCCATCCGCCGGCGCAGACCATGCCCGCCGTGCCCGTGCCCATCAAGCCGGCGCCCGCCATGCCCGCGCTGACGGTCACCGCCTCGCAGCTCTGCCCTGCCGCCTCCTCGGCCTCCGCCGCGCTCCTGGAGCAGGTGGCGGGCACCGCCCCCGAGGGCAAGGGCTCGCTGCACTCCGTCCTGGTGCACTCCTAAGGGCCGGAGCCGGGGGCACAGCGGCTCCCGGGACGAGGACGCCGGGAGCCGCGAACACGCGGGGCCCGATACCCGCGCCCTGCGGTGTCTGTGTTTGTGTTATGTACAATCAGACTTTGTAAGAGCCAGGTAGCAGGTAAGAGCTTTTATCGTCGTTACGTATCGTTAGTGACGGAGCGGTGATGTGGAATGTCAGGGTCGGACCGCTCAGGAAGGCTTCGGGGCGGCCGCGGCTCCTCTCGGAGTTGCCCCCCCCCAACGGACTCGGGGCAGCGGGGCCGGGGGCTGACGGATGCGGGGAGGGAGCAGCAGGCGGGAGAATCCGCCCCTGCAGAGCTCTGCCCTTCCCCGCTCTGTCCCCAGCAGCACCCGCCCCGAGGAGTGGGGGTCCCGCTCCGAGGGAGGCGGCCGAAACGCGGGTATCGCCGCGGGGCCGCGGGGAGTGAAGTGCTCTCCGTTTGACGAGTGAGCTATGAGCTGCTCGATTAATTAGCGGGGATTTAAATGACAACGGCACTGACGTCGGAGGGCCCCTTTCGCTATCGGCTGCTCGTCCTTCCCCTCACACTTCCACACTCCATCTCAGTGAGGGCCGTTCCCGAGGAGGGACGGCAGTGCGACCTTCCGGGCCGTCCGTACCCGTGCTCCCCCGATCCTCCTTAGTATGAAACCAGCCCCGCGATCGGATCGCGCGTGGTTGTCTTGTCTCATCTCCCCTCGCCGCTCACGGACACTGCAGCCCAGTGTCGGTCGCGTGGCGCTTCCTCCACGTGAGCGTGAACACCAAAACTGTTGGGTGGGAAAAAATAAAAATTGGAAAAAAAATAAAGAGAAAATAATGAAAAATTCCTCGGGAAAAGCACTTTACTGAAAACAATCTTCCGACATAGGCGAGGTCCGTGCAGAGTTGGGAGAGGGGGGGAGGTCGGAAGCCGGGGAGCGGTGCTCGGGCTGATGGTATGCGGCTGCCCGCCCTGCTGTATCCCAGCGCTCATTAAACCCACCCAACCATTTGCTTCTGCTCATGCTGTTCTCCGCAATATCCACCTATAGCGCCGGGTAAGGACCGCGTGCTTTCGCACGTTTCCTTCGCCCCAGACGGATTAGTCTACCCAAAAGTTTTCTCGGCGATAAATTCGGAAGGGAAGGGACGGAACCCCCTCAGAGCCCGCGGCTTTCTCGGGGCGTGGGTCTAATTCAGTGCCCAGGACGTCCACGCCTCACGTGGGGCAGCGGCCGTTCCCCACTGTCGTGGTTCCCGCCCTCGCGTTGGGCTTGTCCTTCCCGGGCTCCCAGCACGGGAACTCGGTGGGAAAAACAGACGTGGGGTCCCGGGCCGCCCCGAAGTGCCGCGGAGATCTCAGGGTTCCGGTGGGGGCCGCACCGCAGCACCGACGGCGCTGGAAAACACCGCTGTTGATGAGCGCTGCTGCGGTGTAGAGAGGCAATGCTGAGTGTTAATGGTGGTAACGAGGCAAGGGTCAGTACGGCTTTTTGGAAGTTGGACTATCAGGGCAATTACCGCAAGAGTTTGGCAGGCAGATGAACCGAAAAGAAATTATAAAGAAAAAAAAAAACCGAAACAAAACAAAACAACAAAACGTGTTCCACGTTTTCTTTAGCCCACTGTCTTCCATTTTAGGCAAGAAAAACCGAGACGGTATTTCTGCTGCTAAAAACCCGTTGCTTATTAAGAAAGCAGTCTCCCAAATAAGTCGCGAATTGCACTAATTTTGCATGGCTCGGCGCTCTTAGCTATGCCCCCCCGCCCTCGGCGTTCCGAAGCACCTCTAGGAAGGAAGATTTCCCTTCAGAAAGGCGTCAGGGGAGAGTGAGACGGGAAATCCGGAGCGCGAGCAGCAGCTATCCCCCCAGGAATCACTGAGATGCTTCTGGAGAGTTGTGAAGGTTCTGGGCAATCTGCTAAACTGAATCGGGGAAAACTTAATTCAGCTGCAGGAGGACGGTCCGGAAAGCGGCGTGCGGGCAGCGGGACCCCACGGAGCCCCACGGGGAGCGCGGGCGGAGGCTGGGGTCGGGTGGCGGCCGGGGGGGGGGTCCGAGGGGCACTGCGCGGGGCGATGTGCCGAGCCACGCTGCCCGTCCGCACGGCTTTCTAGTGTTAGGCGGCAGCAGATGGGAAGCGGGAGGTGAGTCTAAATAGTCTGCACGTTATCTCTTATTTTTAAGAGCCCCGACTCAAAGCGTAGAATTCGTAACGCTGCGACATCAAGTATCAGCGGCCAGTGTTTCTCAAATATAAACAAAACCGATCCCAATGCTGCTCAGAAAGAGATGATGGTATGAAATCTAGGTAAATCTAGCACTCTTTCCTCCGGACAAAAACAAAACAAAACGAAACAGGTGTAAGGTGGAGAAGGGTAAGATTTTCATTTGGAAAGAAAACAGACCCGCAGACTTCTGCCTGTCTGCTACCCCAATACCACACGTGCAGAAACGACTTGCCTTCGGAATGAAGCACATATGTGCTCCACACAGAAAAGGCATCAGAGCCTGGGTGGGAGCAGACGGGATGGCTGTAAACAGAAGAAGCAGATGCAGGAAAGACAAGCAAGCTTACTCTTAGAGCCATTACACTGCCAAAGGTAGATGAGAAACAGCTAGAAGAATGGAGGCCTGAGAAAATACGTTAATCCTCCTTTCTAACTCACTGTGGCTAGCCAATGTAATGAAGAGTATTTCTACTTATGAGAGAACATTCCTATACTGTACTCCTAACAAGATCTGTATTATCAGTCCGTAGGGCATGCATGTCAAGGAGAGCCAAGCAAAGGCAGTAAGATTTGTAGAAAGAAAGTGTTTTGTGAGATGACGTAGGGTGGTCTCTTCATTCAGTGAATTCTGAGCTCAGTGATACCTGCTGCAATGTAACTACCAATATTATCTGTGGAATTCTGGGCTCCATTGAGTCCTGAAGTCTTGCATGACAGAAATTGATCTGGGAAGTCTGCTGGTGTTTGCGGGATCCAGTTTTCAATATTGGTATAAGATTTTATTTAAATCACTATTTATATAGACTATTTTAAGATACACTCTTTCCTGTAAGTGCTCAAAATGTGTAAGAATCTCAGTTTTGAAAAGTAATCTTCCACCTCTGCTTCTGGACACTGTGGAAATATTTAAGTTTTTTTAACACATGGTAAGATTAACCTACTTTATTTAGACTAACTAGGTATAATTTAGACTTCTATACGCTAAATACCAAATCTTAACTGCCTAAAGCTCTATCCTGAATATGTGTTATTAATGTGAGGTCCTCCTTTTTCTCTGCTATAGTGTGGTCACTGGCGCTGCCCATGTAAGAAGGCCAAATGGTTACAGTACTTCTCAGGCTCTCTGAGTGAGAAGGAATCTCAAGACCTCTTGAGCTCAAAAAGATTCAAATTCACATCCATGTACCAATGCCAGTCAAACGTAGAATGGCAGATGGAGAGGAGTCGTGCCATCACTTAAGAATAAATGTAACCTTTGTGAAGTGTCAAGTGAGACACAGGGTCTTTTCCACTAAGACAGAGTCCAACAGCCATTAGGGAAAATACGTTGCAGCCGAGGATGGGAAAGGAAGGGTTGGTAAGAGTGGAAAATTTTTATAGTGGAGTACCACATGAGCTGATACTGAGTCCCAAAAACTCATAGCCGTTGGATGTTAAAGATGTGGTAAAGATAGAGAAGTTTTTCATGATCTTAAGTCATCCAGACCAATAAAAAGGGGAGCTGGAAAATTTGGAGCTGCAGAAAGACCTCTACACTGAGTTGTAGGACAGTAAATGGAAGGTGAAACTCATTGTTGATATATGCAAACTGATATGCATGGGGATTTATGTACATAAAAATAGGTCCTGAAATTAGGATTCTTATGATGTTGTGGTAGATGTCTTAAAAAAAATATTGTCTCAATAGTAACTATCTGTAGGGAAAAATAAAAAAAAAAGAAAAAACATGAGAAAAGAACATAACACCAAACACCATGTTCCTGTTTAAGCCCTAAGTAAACTTGAACGCATCATGGAGTTTGGTGATGTCCTTCACCTAAAAGCAGATAGATTAAAGCTGGCAGGGGACAGAATCGGATGAGAGAATCAAAGGTATATCTTCTGTACAAGTAGAATTCAACAGGCTCTTCAGTGTGGAAGTCACTGACGTACAGTGATATATACATTTAGTTGGATGTGATCCTTTCTGGATCCCTTCCAAATGGGGATATTCTATGATTCTGTGATTTGAATATCTGTGTCCTGGTACTGTAACACAGGTCATGTCTGTGCTATGCATGTCTGAGGCATTCATGTCAGTGTACTGCTTTAATCCACAACTCCTTCTCTGCTTGCAGGGGTAGTGAAAACAAACAAACAAACAAACAAACAAACCTGTTTGCTTTTTAGAGGAGAAAATAATCAAGTTATGACACCTGATAAATACAAGAACCCTAATGTTGAGCTTAAAAGTGCTTTAAAATGTAGGTTTTAATGCATTTGATATCCACAATGTACCACAGACTTGCAATATTTCTCTAGATGTTTATGGATGCTTAATCTACACTGGGAGAGGCACTCATTTTCAGTGAGGAATAAAACAATATTTTTAAAGCAAGGCACCCAGGGGAAAGGTGTCAGATCACACTACATGGTACTTCTGTTATATTATGCACAGATATAACTACTGGATGATAGACATTGGCAGCCTTTGGAACAACTACAAGGACCAAAAATACAGAGACTGATCTGAAAGCAGTCAATTAAAAACGCAGAATAATAAACATAATTAATCACAGCCCCTTACTGTCAAGAAAAGTAGCCTTTTCGGCCAAACACCAGTGCTACCCAGTGAATAAGTTATTAGTGAAACAGTCCTTTTACTGATAAAAGTTGTTCATTTTTATCTACTGTCAATCTTCACACTAACAAAAAAGTGTCTTCTGACTACATATAACATACAGCAAACTCCCAGTGTGGATCAGGCCTTTCTTTCATCGTAATAATCTGAAGCTCAATCAATGTTTAATTCTGGATAGATGTGCAGAAAGAAAGTAGAAAGGTGTATTTTTAATGTACTAAAATATTTGCTTGCACCAATAAATCTGTGACTGGAAAATGATCATTTTGCTGGGAAAAATGTAAGAGAATTTAGTAATGTGATTGTAGTTAGCATTTGTGTTTTATTAATCTATTGTTTTATGTAGAATGTGTGATTTGAGTTTTGACCCTCTCTAAGACTTGAAATTTAAGTTTTCTTAACCCTCGTGGTCTTTTCATTGTTGCTGTTATGAATTCAAACCATAAGAGAATTATTAAATCTGAAAATCATTGTGATAATTCTTATGATTAATAAAATGTCGATCTGTAACTGCTAGGTGCTTACATTTTGTTTAGTTAATTGATTTTTATTGACTTCTTATGAAAATCATTCTTGTTACACTTGACCCTGAAAGAAAATACATGGTGCACTGTTGGCAATCTATCATAGAATACTTTTTTACTTTGTTTTGGTTTTTGTTTGAAGTTGGATTGAGTTGTCGGGATGAGGCCTGGAAAGTGAGTCACTGCACGGTTTCTTCTTCAAGTGTTTGCAGAAGAGATAATGACCAATAAATAAATAAATATATAGAAGAAGGCATACATCTTCAAAATAGAGATACACAAGTTACACCAGTGAAACAAAACAAGCTGAATTGACCAAGGTCCTTACAGTTATAACCACAGTTATCTTTATTGTTCTCTGTTCATACACTTCTCATAAACTGAAGATGCTGTAATTTACTCATCATCTCCAGCCCTGCAAACTAACAAGCAAATGCACTACTAAGTTGAAAATATGTATTTGAATTGGGAGTCAAAATGGATGTTTCTGTAGGTTTTACATCTAGTTTAAACTCCGCTTTGAACACGCATCTCTGTTTCATCAGTATATTTCATGTGCAAACTTCCAGAAAGAGATGAAGGGAGAAAAAATCAGTCAATTAGGGTGACTTTATTTTGAAAGATGAGTAATTGTGAGGGAAAGAAAAACAAACATATTGCAATAGAAGCCTAAATACAAGTCTAAAGAGGAGTAATGAAACTTGTGTTCAACAAATACAAGCTATGACAGTGCTCTTCTCTGATAACTCGTTAGTGAAAATAAATGTTGTGAGATAGACTGAATATTGATCAGAGCTTCTGCAAAGAGTTTGTTAGCATTGCACCTTATAAATCCTCACTGTAAGAAGAGAAGAACTAGAACTTTACACAGGAGATGGCTGTGTGAAATCAAGTAATATGACGTGTACATTTGTGCATTTTGAGTCTTGTAACAAAGTTTTGAGGAAGTTTGCCATGCACTAGCAATTAAGACGATTCTCTTTTGCAACAAGTGAGTAGAAAACTCAGTGAGTTTGAAGGAATACAAACAAAGGTCAAGAAAGAAAATGAAAGGTCTCATGGATTCTGTTATCTTTATCATATTTATGCTACTCTTTTTATCATCACCATTTCTCCTTTCCTTGTATAGTTCTTTCTTTACTGCATGGAGTTTTATTCATTTTTGATCACATCTCCATGGTATCAAACTCAGAAGTGTCTACCCTACAATTCAATTAACAATTACCTAACTTACTAATTACCTAATTACTAATTACCTTATTAATTAACTAATTAATACCTAATATTACCCAATTAATTAACTAATTACCTAATTACTACTAACAATTACCTTGTTAGTAAATTCTTCTTCTGAATGGAAATTTGTAACCAATTCTCTATTTGCCCTAAAGGATCACTGCCTTAGCAGGCGTTATGAGTCTTAAGCTGGCAATACTCTATGTCCTCCTCAGTGAGTAGAATATTTTTAAAAGAAATTTTAACCTACTGCCAGAAGATTAACTTTTCCACGTCATGCCTTGTTCCTCATGAGCTAGGAATTAGAAAACTGCCAAACTCTATCGTGCTCCTCTGGTTTGCTTAAAGATAGAAATGCTGCCTAGAACTGTCCCCTATTTGCAGCGATTTACAGCCATCAGAGAGCCATCCAGTGCCTATTACAAGTTCTCCATAAGTTCCAGAAGGGTGGAGTGGAGATATTTTTGTATTTATGGCAGAAGACAAAAAGGGATCAGCCACTACTGAAAATCTCCCTGCTAAAGTCATATCCTTCTAACACAAATATTTTGGTGTACAGAACAGCTTTAAAGCTTCTTCTTAGCTCGCACTACCTTCCCTTAGAGGCAGATCAACTCTTTTGGCACAAGAAAGCCTTTCATCCTGGTGGTCTAGTACCCAGAGATCTCATGGGATCGTTATGTTTTTGTAGCATGATGGAATGATTTACTTTCATATGATTTAGACAAGAAAAATGAGCTGTCTTGTTCTTTTTTCCATTGCTTAACATGGAAATAACTAAAGTCAAGAAAACTGTACCAATGCAGCCTGAAACAAATTAATTTCATCCTACACAACAGAGCATCTTAGTTGCAGAAGAGATACATTTCCTTATAGATAAGTAGTAGTAAAAATGTTGTAAGATTGGTAAACAGAATTCTCTTTAAATACTTTCACTTTTCCTTCACTTAGAGTTTTCTAACAGTTCTGTCAATTGAAAGAACAATGCAAGATCTAAAATCCCCAAAACTGTATGGAGACTCTAATGCAGGAATGTAACTTTATGGAGAATGTTTCCAAAATTGCAAGTGCTTGGTGAAATATTTACTTCAACCTCAAAATTTTGGGAGGTCCTTTTTTGAAAGTTCTATACAGCACTTGCTGATGACACGCAAAAGGAACTTGAATTGAGGAGAAAGATTCACAATTTGTGCAAAAGTAAATTCTGGGCTCTTAAATATGCAAGGGATATTCAATGGCCTTTACTCAATAGAAATTAACGAAGACACATTGAATATGACTAAAAAATCAATTGTTGCTGTAGATGAAGATGTTTTTGCAATCAACATTTCCTTGATTTTTAAATGTTTCTGAATAATTGATCAGGATGTTGACATCTGGGTGATAATTCCCCAAGTAGCCACAGAAAAGCTGAGAGGAAGAGTGGACTGACACAGTTCCTCTTCAAATCTTTCTGGTGTTTATAATGAAAGGAAATAATTAAATTACTTTTACTCAGTATATCAAGAATATTCAGAGGTTACCGAACATTCTGTAATGATGCTGTGCTTATAGAAACACTTCACTTTCAATCCCACCAGCCCAAATAATGAAAACACTGCAGAATTTCCTTAGAGAAAGGCACAATCACAACAAAGGGATAAGTCAAAATAAAATAAACCTATAACATTTTCACTTCTTGTGAACTTGTGAGGAAGATATGAAGTATATTTTTTCAGTCTACTCACTCTAGAAATTAGATCAATTTTTTAATGACAAATGTTGAACAGAGAAAGATACAAAAGAAGGGGCACTATAGTTCTATTTTACAGAAGAGCAGAAATAAAGGAAACCCAACTTCGCGTAGGTTTCTGGTAACAGGGTCAGAGTCTGTATTAAATCTCACAAGTATTGGTTGGTGCCTTTCTAGCAAGCTCTTCTTTTCTTTTGTCAGAAGAGTGTTTCATTTTGATAATTTCCTTCTAAATTCTAGGAATGTATAGATGAGAACAACCAAAGGCTTGTGGAATGAAATACGGCACTGATAAAACAATGTGGTATTGCTGGTAACTGCACTTGTTGCACTTGAAAAACAGCAGTAAAACTCATTTGCACTCTTTTGAAAATAAGCTTTGAAACCCAGCACTGCCTCAGAGACAGCTAGTATTCTGATAGATTTCCTGTTTAATTTGAGCCTCACGTAAGCCATATATTTTAATTTGAGCCTCATGTACGCCATATATTTTCTTTTTTCTTTTTTTTAACTGAGATAAACCTGCTAATCAGTTTTCCTCACCTCTTTGAACTTTGTGGTTTCCAATTGGCATTACTCTTTTTCAAGGGCCAAGGAGCTCCAGCTCCATGAACTGTGTCATTGTGCCTGAAGATCCTGATGTTGGCAGACGTCTGCATGGGGTTCCATGGATGAACGGATGATGTCAGCTTTTTGTTGCTTTTCACCAAACCAACCAGCCAGCTGATTTCAGCACTAGCACTGCCACTACCCAGTTCTTTTTTTTTTTTTTTTTGCTGTGCAACTGCCAAATCTCAATTATTATAAAATTGCTTAGCAAACATTTCCGGCTCTGGTATCTGGTAGAGAAGGTTTTAAGTACACAAAATAAAGACAAAATACAGGATGATAGGAACATGAAAGCAACACAGAAGCAATGAAGGATGCTGAGAGTTTGTTAAATACTTCAGCAGGCCCTCATCCCAAGAATTTCCACAAATAGCATTGTCATCAAAATGCTTAGGGGGACCTATTGGCCACAAAGGATTCAGCTGGACCACCCAGAGCTGCAAATGCCAATAGAAGCCTCAAGGGCCTCTTGCAGGATTAAAGTTGCTCCCTCTTTAACATCCTGAAAATCTTCTATGAGGGCCTTCCCATCACCATCAAGTAATGAAAACCTTTCTTTGTAGTTATCCAGTCATTCTAGTATCACCCTGCTGCCTGAAATCTAGACCGGAAAAAAATACCCACCCGTAACTTCAGCTTGACATAAATACTCTGTCTCAGCAGTATGACCATTATAAAATACATATTTTAATAGCTTAAGAATTCAGGGAAATCTAATTAATATCCTACCTGCCTATAGAACAAGCACTGATTTTTCTGTCCTCTATCATCAAGAAATATTCAAAACTACTCCATCTGCTACAGCCTAATTTACCAAAGATGGTCCCGATGGCCCTTCCATGAAGTCTGCACTAATAAAGCATTCCATTCAACAGAGTATTCAATTCAAAGCCTTTTACAATTTAGAAAAGGCAGGATGAAACTAATGACTGGGACTCAGTAGGAGGAAAAATAAATGATCTTAAAAGACAATCAATTTGCAGTCATAATTCAGAAAGTGTGAACAATACTTTTCCCAATATTTCTATAAAATATACTTTTTTTTTTTTCTGGAAGCATATATTTGAAGGTACATAAACAATAGTAATATTTTTAATAGACATATTATATCAAAGTAATTATAAATAACCCACAGAGAAATCTCTCAGCACTGGAGTGGAATCAAACATGATAAAATTACAAAGATCTGTTCAAGAAAGGAGTTGAGACTGTGAGGAATATCAGATGTGTTTTTCTTTTTTACAAGCACTGTTCCACCTGATTGTCTGTAGTTGTGATTTGATACACAGATATCTCTCTATCGTTTCTGCTAGTGAATATGCACCACAGGCTGAAAATCCAGGAAAAAGAGAACTGTGTATTAGAATTATAGATGATACAGAACCATAGACATTACAAATGGCAAACATTCTCACCAGCGTCTGATGTTTATAAAATCTTCTTCTAGATACTGGCATACATTGTAAGTTGAATAGAAGCACTGGTTTTGGCCTGTTGGGGTCTGTCTAGGCCATTATGCGTGTTTCACTCCTTTAAGAGCAAGAACCTTTGAAGGCATGTGTTTTGAGGTGTGTATATTACAATAAGAATCCTCTTGCATGAGGCTGCACATCTTTAGAAGGTGTAAACCTGCATTTTGCAGACATTTTTTTAAGAGACTCAGAGCAGATTGTTCAGCGAGAGAGAATACTGAATATAGGAACGCCTCCTCACTGAGAGTAACAGGAGTAATCCTATCATTTTGTCCTACGTTGTAGTAAGTGTATTGGAAGCAATGATCGCCTGGAAACCCGTGAGATGTGACTGTAGTGTACTCTTAGATGACATTGTATTCCAGCACTCCCTGTTTTTTCCATACATATCATAATGTAGATTTCCCTATAAGTATGTGAAACAGGTTAAATTCATTAAAGGCCAATACAACTACATGCATGATAGTATTCTTCATTTAAAAGAAAGATTTAATATATTAATTGGCAAAATAGAGCTTCCAAACCCTAAACACAATCTTTTAGCACTTTTGGGAAGATTATGGCTAAATGTACAACTATTTGGCTTCTGAGATATCCCCATTGCCTTGCCGAAACCTTCCCCCCCACCCTGCACCTGGACTCTAGCTCATTGTGCTCTAAGGAGGGTTATTTTGGCCTCGAGAGAAGAGGACTTTCATGACTTCAAACATGGACATTAGATCAAGTTTTTATCTTCTCACATAATCCTGTCTTTGATGTCACCAGACTGAGGCCTCTCAGAATAGAAAGAGAGAGCTGTGAAAAGAGGCCCAGTTAATTTATACATTTAAGTGCTGCTGTTCTAATTCACCAGTGTAGCATTTTCATTGTTTTCTGCTTTGCATCCTAAAGGCAGGCTTACACCAGGCAATTATGAATGGCTCTTCTGAACAAATAATTGAAATTCACTAGTTGTGGGATATGGTTAAACAATGTCAGGACTAGAGGTGTGGGGTCAAATATATTCTCACTGGCATTATTGAAATTACAAGAGACTCTTTTCGCTTTCCCTGAGGAATGAATATTTGTAATACTCTCGGTCTAACAGCAGCTAATCAGGTAAACTACACGAGACAAGAGGCAAACATGAACACAGTATTTTGCACATGCCTTCAACACAAAGAAGAAGTTTTGTAGTTAAAATACCTTAAACTTCCGGATGGTTGAGTGGAAGATTGCTCTGTAGCATGGAGACTGTTTTGCAAGAATTAAACAAAAGAATTTGCAAGTAAAGATATGCAACACTCACGAAACCTCCCTCTCATAAATACAGCAAGAGTTACACTAACAGAGGTTGACACTATAGGTAGATACCACTGATAATCACTCCCACTGAACCAGTGGCGGAACAACAGCTCTACCAGGAGTCAGCTTTCCTTTATTTTAGACACAGGAAAGAAAAGCTTTTGAAACACCTACTTTAAGAACTGAGAGACATTGTTTCTGCATACTTTGTCTTGCAGAGTCAATAATTCAGATTTTTTTTTTATATGTAAGAATTTTGTACCATTTTGGTCCACCAAAATTACAGACTTCTGTTCTCTTGAAGAAAAAAACAATTCTGTGTGTGCATGTGCATGTGTGTGAAGTGCAGATGGAAGTGGAAGTATGCTGCAGAAATGAAAAGTATAATGTAAAACAGCCCGTTAAGGTTCAGGTTACACACAGAGGTCTTTTCATCTCATAATGGAATAGATTCATTAACAGAAAATGGGATTACCTGTAAGTATAACACTTATATCTTACTGATTCAGGAATCTTTATGTTTCTCAAGCAATGACATCAACCAGCACTGACAGCAGAGCAATGTGCTCTTCTCATTTTCTCTAAAACAGAATAATAAGGCTAAACATTCCATTTTGCCTGTTGCCTTACCAGTGCACATGGTATACAGGGCTAAATACTGTGAACTTAACTTGAGGCATTCAAGACTCCTGAACACTGTCTACCTCACAACACAGAAATTTTTATTTTACCTTCTTTTGCCTCTTTTCTATTAAAAGTTTCAAATCCATCCCTCATAGCCATGAATGTGAAACTTTATTTCTATTAAAAATGATATCTGATATATATCATATGATTATCATAATTAACTGGAGAAGAGACATAAAAAAGCATTAATTACTGAGATTTCTATAATCCTTCTATAATCTACTACCACTCCTCTCCATTTCAGTACCCAAACTCAGTTTTTATCATGCTTTCAAATGTTATTCAGACCATAGTTCCACTCTGTCAGTTAATGAATCTGAAGCAGAAAATCTCTTAGAATTTCTTCTCTCCACTACTTGACATCTATTTTATGTTACCAGCACAAATAAAAGATATACATAAGCTCTTTCAATTATACATTATTTTCCTTTTACAGTCCTTTTTACAGCAATTAAAGTTTATTTCAAGAGGCATATTCTCTGGGCCTTCTTTTTTTTTTTTTTTCCTGCTTTCTAGTGCAAGGTTAAAACAAGCTATACCCTAATTTACGTTTATTAGTGGGTTATGGTTCTGACTACATTCCCATGAGAAACATTACTGGCTTCTACAGTAACCTTCCTGATGATCATAAAACAAATATTGAACAATGAAGGAAGCTAAAGAAATTCTATGTAAAAAATGAGGAATATCTCTCTAAATACAACCTACATTCTGTCCATGGCAATATCTGCTGTTCTTTTACCATTATGTTTTTTAGATGTAAAGAAGCCTAGGCTAAAACACTGGCCCATCTGTTACAGTCTGTACCAGTCATTCAATAACTTTTGGAACAAAAGTATTTTTAAAAATACCCCATAATAGAATAAATAAAACTCCAGGCAAGGACATGTCATAGCTCTTCTACTATTTCACATAAATCAAAAGCAAAATCCCACTTTTTTCACAAGAAGTTTGTTCCGTCTTCTGTTTTAGTGAAAAACTGTATATCTGCCAGTTCTGCATACAGAATTGTTGCTATGCTCTGCACATCTGTCACATAGTCTCAACTGCATAGGAACCAAGCATATTAAAGTAGGTTAGACACTAAGAATGAAGTGTAGAGTTACTGCATCTTCATAGGTGTTGGAAAACATTAGCAACAGCACTATTCTGACTCATTCAACTATCCAGTATCCTGATATGAAAACAGTAGGAACATCATATGTAAGGATATAGATTATTTATTTGTAATCTCTAAGGTATGTAAGTGATGAGATAAAGTAACCAGGCAGCAGAACCAACAGCTTAGCAGGCACTGTCATGCTGCAACACCTGCAGTGCTGGTGGATAGGAACTGTGTCAGCATGGCATAGGAGCCGATGGGGTGGCAGCTCAGGAAATGGGATGAAGTGGCAGGAAGGTGCATAACTGCTGATTGCTCCCTGGAGCAGAGCACTGTAACTGGAAGCTGCCAGTACCTCCACAGGACTGCCACCTTCTTTTTCACTTAGTGTCTGAATATGTCATCTTCACCAATATCTTCTGCTTCTGTCACTTGCTCCCCTGCTTGGAGATTATAGCAATACCTGTGTTTGGTATTCTTTTGCCTAGAGGAGAAAAAAAAAGGCAGATTCTTTAAAAATGGCAAAGCTCTGCCATGATCCCTGCATCTGTCTGCTCTAATTCCTAGCAAACAGGGATTTAGCCACCCAGCAAGTCTCTCATTGCCATCTTTGGCACTATAGAGCATGATCTAGGAAAACGGGGATTTCACTCTCTGTGGTTGTATGCTGCAGCTTAACTATGCCTTACACAATCTCAGTGAGTGCTGCTGGGCACCAGGAAGCACATCCAGCCAGTAAGGGGCTGCGTTCTCACACCGTTACCACTGGCAATGTCAAGCATCTCCTTGAAGATACATTAATGTCCCTTCTGTGGGGATCCCAGACACCTAAAACTGAAATGTACCTGACCCAGCACTTAACATTCTCCTATTAAATTATTCCTATGTAAATTTAATTAATAATGAAATACTTATATCTACTTACACTCAGTTCTTTTTCCTTTTCTTTCTGTGTGCACATAAATCTATAGAGAGGTGCCATAATAAAACCAGAGCAATGAAGAGATTGTTCACAGCCCAAGTAAACATGGAGCATAAAAGCAGGGATCCTCTCTGAGTGAGGACTGAAAGGCCAGGATGAATTTATCCATCTGTGTTTGTGATTCTTGCTCTGTTGTATTAATTTTAAGGTGAAAAATTACCTAACTCAAGTACCAGTAACACCAGTGAAGCCTACAGGAGTTGACACTTCTACCTTTTACAGTACAGCAAGACCTCTCTCAGTGGTTGTAACAGTGGAATCTCCCTTTGCATTCTGTTGTTTCCTATTCTCCTCTCCACTTGCACAGAAATGGTGTTCAGAATGAAATTTACTTGTTCTAACCAGCAGAAAAAAGCCCTGCTTTTTTTTTTTTTTTTTTTTTTTTCATATTTCCAGAGAAGTACAGTGGTGGTGGCACAGTTTTATAATTGTTACTTTCTGATGTACAAAAATTTCAGTAATGGTATATAATGCCTACAGTATGCTCAATAAAATCTTGATGTGAAGAATTTGTCATCTAAGGAAAGGGATCAGAAAGGGAACAATAATATACAAACTGTGTACCATTTATGCAAACAAAAATATCTAAATAATTTTTAAAAATACACAATTAAAATTTATTTTAAGATAGCTATGAGCCAAATAATCTGAGTTTTAATAGCATGAGTAAAGAAACCTGTCACAGGTTGTGACAGGCAGCTTGAATCATGCACACAAGGAGACAGATTTGAGAATAGGAATCATTACATAAAAATCTAACAAGTAGAAATGCTTGTGAGCACTGCCAGAATTAAAGCAAGTGAGAGTAACACAAGAAAGCAGCAAGATATGAGAGGATTGAGACGCGGTAATACTCAATGGAATGGGAAACAAGTGTAGAAAATTTAAAAAGGGAGTTTAAACTTTTTAAGTGGAGTCAGCTACAGCACCATGCAGGCACTAAGCAAAGATGAAGTAGGAGGATGAGAATGAGAATAGAGAGACAGCTATAGAAAGAGTGTATCTTGGAAATACAGAGGGAAAGAGAGTGGCAAGACATAACTGTGTTCTGGAAGTGAGTTATCAATGTAGCACAGAAGTTGCTGCCCAAGCCCACTCTGTCCCCTTGGGGTTCAGTGATGTGACAGTCATAGGAGTACTGTTAAACCCAGGGTAGACTTGTATTAGTAACCATTTTAAGTAAGACAACATCATAAATATGATAGAGGGTGCTTTTCTAAAGGGCAGACTCATGAAGTCAGTAGTGGAGACTGCTGAAAGACATAGCTTTTAAGAACATCACACACTCTTAAACATATGACCTCAAATACCTATGGGAAATCATAATTAAAATGTGGACTTTCAGATCCTTCACTTAGGCTATTTATATTGACTGCACAGGCTTATACAATGATGAGGTAAACTTGTCTCTGGTTATTCCTGGGTTTTAAAGTGAGATGAGATGGCCTTCAAATGGTGATGAAAATAGAACTTCTTTATTTTTATAGAAAAAAAAAACAAAAAACAAAAAATGCATGGGAAAGGATGTTTTCCTGGATCTCAGTAGATTTTAGGCTTTTTTTCTTTTTGACTCACACACTTTCTGTTCTAGTTGAACACAACTCATAACATTTTGTTGTTGACAAAAAAGACACAAAAAATCATGAAGAACAGCATGGAATCTTGTTACTAAGGCTTACACTCATCCGGTGTAGACAAATTTAGGTAAAGTAGATTTCAGTTAGATAAATAATGCAGCTTTTGAAAATACTGACTTCAAAAGGTTAAAGTGAATGAGGTGATATGATTCTACTCATTCATTATTTTCATTTCAGTAACAATTAAAGAGTGTTTAGAAATTACAGGAAAATGAAGTTTCATGTTTACTTTTCCTTGCAAATAGAGCCTGGTTCTTCCAAGGTGTCTAAAATACCTCAATTTTATGCTTATACAACCGCTAGCTTATGTTAGTGCAGATGAGAATTAGATGACAAATTTGTTAGTGTTTCCAAAATACTCCATACATTCTCTTCTGATGCAAATTTAAATTGAAGTATTTCCAGTATCAGGTACCATTAGAGAGCAGCCATCGGTGACAATGCTGGTTTTGTGGTTTAGTTCAGCATCACCTCAGAGGATCCATAAAAAAGAACAGGATGGAACATAGTCCTCTCCTGAAAAATCTCTTTTTCTCACTCCATCTCCTCTACTCTTCAAGATTTGCCTACATCCTGTCTGATTTCTGCAGTTAGAGAGGATGAAGTCTACCATGCCCAGCCTGTATAATACTGGTTAATTTCTGGAACAGACTGTTCTTGCAGTGGAAGAAAATAAGTAAACTATCATGTTATAAAATTGTCATTTTTGGAAACTTTTATGAAGAAATATCCCTACTAAATAAATGTGACATTAAATTATTTAAGAAATACCAAATTTATCCTGTCTTTTTCCTAGAAATGGCAAAATAAATTGTTTTGCAACTCAGTAAGATAAAATTATCAGTGAACAATGGAAACACTAATTCTGGAACACTGTAAATTTCTACCCTATGGTCCCCAAATCCCCACCTAATCTGAACCTCAGCAGTTCACACAGCTACCAGTCTGTATGAACACTGAAGAAATTTCATACATTTGACACCTCTACTTCTATACTAAGACAGAGACTTGCCTGAGGTTAATCTAGGTACTCAAAAAATAGAAGAGAAAATACAGACTGTAAGTCTGAACTTTTTTTTTTTTTTGGATGGCGGGTCATTAAGAAAATAAGGGATTGAGAATCATAACATAAAGATAACAAACACAACATCCAAACACAGTGTTTGCACTATGTCAGGCTAAACTATTAGTGTGGACAAGATTTAACAGAGGAAATATAGCATCAAATAAATAGGGAAAATGGCTATTGATGACTGACAGGCCTTTGGAAACATAAATCAAACCATACTCACTTCAAATACATACACAGAATAAAAACAATATGAGTAACAGTCTAAACATTCATTTCAGCTCATGTGCAATTTGCACTGGTGTTTATGAGAGCTTTGACTAAATAAAAACAGTTTAAATTATGCAGTCTAATGAGTACTAGAGTAAAGTTTAGAGACCAAAACTGTCATTCTCTTTATTCAAATTGACATCAAATTGTGACAACTGCATCTGAAAAAGCTGTTAAGATTTTTCATATTGAATGCAAGATCCTGGTTCTGGGAAGAACAAGGGGTTTTATATATTTATTATATTAAAAAAATATTGTAATATTGCCTTTCATTCTTGTGAAAATGATAAATACGAATGTGAAGATGAATAAAATATTAGGCCATCAGCAGCTCACCCTGTTTTATGAACTTTGATCATATAATAGGGTTTGCATTTATTTCTCAGACATGAATGGAGATGGAATTCAAGATAAGACATTAATCATAATTAAACTGACTATGACGGGTCTATGGTGACAAATTCTTAACGACCACAAGGAATGCTTATCCATAATGAGCTGCTTCATTCATTAATTTCCTCATTAAGAGGGCCTCTATTTAATAAGTTCAGTAAAAAGTTGATATAATATTTTTATTTGTATTCTCTTTTTTTCTCAGTTTCCACTTCAGTGGTATATTATTCAGAAAATGAAACAAATCATTTAAAACATATAATTGCTTGTGTATATTCATCTAGTAATTCCCTAAGCAAGGCTGTGTTTATAAGTTGTCAGTGTGCATATTAATTTGTTATACCCACCAAACTCATGTTCATTTATTTACTACTAGCCATCGAGAAATATATTAAAAAGCACATGCTGCCCCTTCTTTGAACATTTTATTAAGGCCAAGTAGGCCAAATGGTATATTCCAATTGAAATCTGCTGGTTGCCAGGACTTGAAAATTACTAATTATGGTTCTAAGTGACTTAATATGTTTGTATGCATGATTATTTATGAATACATGTTAAGTGCTGCATAAAATAATACTATCTGTCTCATTTCAATACTGAAATTTATTAATTGTTCAGTACGTACAAGTTCATGTGAACTTGTTGAATATCATTAATTTATTGAAATGTGTGTCATGTTAGTGAAAACCTGTGATGGTCATGTGCAGAATAAACAAAAAATGAACTGAGGATGTATCTTCTTTTTCCTTCTTTCTCATCACCAGACCAGACCCTCATATATACCTCTGTTATTACTCCCCAGAGAAATCGGTGGCTAATCTTCATCTTCAGAAAGCAATAACACTAATACATACACACTACATATCAGTTAGGCCAGGAGTGTTGTTACTGCCTTTTCCAGACGATGCTCAAAATTCACGGAACTTATGAGGCAGAAAATGACTTCCTTAGGTCCATCTTCTACTTAAAAAGGGTCAGCTGTAGCAGGTTGCCCAGGGTTGTGTCCAGTCATTTTCGCTCTCTCAACACATGGAGTCTCCATAGGGTCCCAGTGAAACCCGTGCTGCTGCAGACCACCCACACAGTAAAAATTGATTCCTAGCATTCTGAAGGAATTTCATAGTTGGTGTCTCTACTTCTTGCCCTGTCTGTGGGCATTCCTAAGAAAAATGTGTCTTCCACTTCTTCGTTTCCTCCCACCAGATATTTATGCATACTGAGCCTTCTGTTTTCTATGCTGAACGGCCACAGTTCTCTCAGCCTTTCATTGTAGGAGAGGTGCTCTGTCCTCGTGGCCCTTTGCTGGTCTCACACTGGTATGTCTATATCTTTCCTGTATTTGGGATCTCAGCACTAGACAGCACTTTAGATGCATCTCACCAGAGATGTACAGAGGGAAAGGGTTACTTTTGTCTGCTGGCAGTGCTCTGCTTGTTGTAGCCCTGAGGCTGTTAGTCTATGTTCGCTCAGTACTCAACAGAATCCCCATGGTCCCTTCTGCTGAGCTCCCTTCAAGTTGGGTTGCCCCAGTATGTACTAGTGTATATAGGGCTATTTCTTCCCAACAGCAAAATTTTGCATCTCCACCTTTTTTGAATGTCAGGATGTTCCTGTCAGTTCATTTCTTCAGTCTGTCCAAGTTCCTCTAGATGGGAGCATGGCCCTCTGCCTATCAGCCATTCCTCTCATTTTGCATGATCTGAAAACATGCTGAGGATACACTTTTTTTCTGGGTTCAGGTTCATGACATATTTAACAGTACTGTACCTTGGGAAAAGTGACTGCAACTTTCCAGGACTGACCACCTCAATCCATCTCACTGCACATTTATCTAACCCATACTAAGTCAGTTTTTTTATAAGGATGTGATGAGATACATTGTCAAATACCTCATTAAAGTAAAGGCAGGCAACATGCACTACTGTTGCCTCATTGATAAAGATAGACAGCTGATCAAATGAATCAGCTTCTCCTGATACAGCTCCATGATATTTCCTTGGGTCCTGTCATTCTCACCAGAGAGCAGAGATCAGCCCTGCCCCTCCACTCCGCTCATGAGGAGCTGTAGGCCACCACGAGGCATGCATCAGCCTTCTCTGCTCTGGGCTGAACAAAGAAAGGGACCTCAGCTGCTTCTTATGTATCCTGCCTCTAGATCTGTCATTACATTCATTGTACTTCTTTGGATACTCTCTCATATTTTTTTATCTTCATTACATTTCGGCATCCAAAACTGCATTGCTTACTGCAGAAGTACAAAGTTGATCGTAAAATGCTTATGGTTTTCATCAGAAACTAAAAAGGCATCCAAGAAAGGTCTGCTGCTTTTTGGACCTCTAGCAGAAAAATACATGTTAGCAAAAAACAGTGGTACTGTGGGTCTTACATATATCCTTTGACTATGGTGCATATTTCTGAGTGCAGGAAATAGAATCAGAGATTAAAATTGCTAAATTTAAATCATAAATATTAAATCTAAAATCATAGACCTAATATCATACATTCAAAGAGATGTGACTGTGGCATACAACTTGAAGAATATTTGTTTTCTGAACCCAGTGAAAATATTCAAGTTATCAGTTATTATCACTTATTTTGTTGATGGACCATAACTTCGTAAAACTTGTTACTACAATTTTTAAATTTATTCATTTGTTTATTGATTTGTTTATTTTTGCCAAGAGTTCTGCTGCTGGAAAGACCTTTCTGAGAACTGAAGAGGACTTCCTGTGTAAGTAATGTGGTGCACATCTAGGAATCCTGAGGGTGCAAAATGAAATAAAGCAGTGGACATTAAGCAGATTATGGAAATAAAAGAGAAAAAAGAGGAATTGATGTCCAAATATTAAATGTCTTTCTGAGTGTTACTTACACTGTAGCTATGGAAAATGAAGTGTCTGCCCCTGCACTGCTGTATGAACATTCAGGCAGCTCATAAAGCTAATGATTTAACACATTCAATCATAGCAACACCTGTTAATTCCATTTCAATTTCTTTACAATCTGTATTAAGTAACTCTTAACAATCACTTGTATTTTTTTAATCAAAATGGTAAATGCAGACATGAAACAAATAAAAGTAACAACATTTACAAAGAAAGGTGTAATATTAAACGGGGAGAAAGCTTCAGAGCACTAGCTATGCAGAAGTTACTGGGTTTGTTGCCACAAAGATAAATAAGCAGCTTTAATTACTTATCCAGTATCATATTTTACAGAGGTTCACACCCCAAATCTGCTTTAATTACTTTAATTACCTGACAGAAGAATTTAGCAAACCAATTCTACATTCTCAACATGGTAATACTCGCAGTTGTTCTAGATAAATAACAAAGCAATTTTCCTTTAGTTACAAAAAAAAAAACCAAAAACAACCTCACACAGATTATAAATGTTTCAGGTATTTTATCTAAATTGGAGGTCACTGCAAAAAGATGTTAAGATAATAAATCTACCAAATAAACATATTCTCCTGGCACTCAGCAGGGGCCCGCTTGGGATCATTTATCTCCAGTTCATTATCTTGTCTGCATTATTCAGCAGCATAGTTCCTGCTCAATGGGCCTCAAACAACTTTTAACAGCTGAAGTCTTCTTCAGTTTTGTCTCACTCTCTTACTTTACAATAAAAGTTGAAAGTAACACAAATAGCTATGGAAAATTAATGTAATCAATGCCACAGTTCAGTTTTCCTTATTCATATTGAATTTTAAATATTAAGTTTGGAATTGCTAACAAACATGGCAAGTTTCCACGTAGTAGCAATATGTTCACTTTCGTATATGAATAACAGGTGTTATTTCAAAAGATATTTTGGATATATATATACATAGGTTACTCCAAAAATGATGCTTCCTATTTACTTGCATGAAAAGAACAACAAATACAAAGAGCATGATAACATGCAGGCTTTATTTGATAGAGCAAATTCTCAGCTACAGAACACTGTTTTTTAACAAAGTCACCACTGTTAGCTGATTGATTGGAGATGTGTTGATTGAAACTTCATTTAATAATGTGACAGCTGTGCATTGCTATTTGAATGTGGCTTGTCTTTCATGTTGCTGTCATCTCTGCTGAAAAGCACCACCCACTGCCTCCCTATGCTCACATCCACTTTGGTCTCCATAAACATTCAGCAAGCATCACTGTATGTCAATAGGTGCAATCTTTTCCTCGTGGAGGAATTCAGTTCCACCCCTTCGCTTCATATGCACTTCCATGTCAGACACCATTTTGTCAGAGTGCTTCTCCACTGCCATCTATCTCATGGCAATAAAATGTAAAGGAATATTGGCATGAAGGGTCAGCATCTACTGTGTAATCACCAACATCTGCCTCTGATCTCATGGGCCAACATAATAAAATAGGAAGCATCACTTTTAGCACAGTCATTGTATATATCTTTGTGAAATTATTATTGTCTTAAAGTTACAGAATTGCAGAAACACAGAATTGCATGGGTTGGAAGGGACCTCAAGAGGTCATTGAATCCAACACCCCTGCAAAAGCAGGTACCCTACAACAGGCCTCACAGGTAGGCATCCAGATGGGCCTTGAACATCTCCATAGGAGACTCCATAACCTCTCTGTGCAAGAAAATTACATATGTCATTTATTTTACATAAAAAAGAGAACAAAAGGTCAATATTTTATTGAAATGAAACTCTGAACATGAGTTTTATTTGCATGTATTAGTAACTCACTGGCAGGTATGTATACATAAAAATCAATAGAAGTCAGTATTAGATCATGTTTTCCTGAAATATGACCAGGATATATTTCAATCAAGGGGCATGATAGGATTTTGTAATACCGGTTTTCTAATTCCTGCAGTTCCAACCGAGCCACTTGGCAATTGTGGGTTCATATTGTCAATTTCACGATTTATATGTGGAAAGAAAAAGAAAGGAAAAAGGAAAGAGAAAGGAAAGGAAAAGATTTATTAACCCATGTTTTGTTTTTTTTTTTTTTAATTTACATTTTTTTCACAGATACTTAGGCAAAATTTGTGTCAGATGATGATCATGCCTCTCCACACTGGTCATGTCTGCCTGTTCTATCTTTTGCCAGAACAAGTTGTAATTTGGTTCTTAGTAAAATTCCATGAGAGGTACTTTCAAGTAGTAGAACTACATAAATTCTATCAGCCAAAAACCCATACTGAATTGCACAACACATTAAAGACTGAGGATCAAAGAAAAATAAATATTCTTTTTTTTTTTTTCCTCTCTCACATTAGAATACATAGTAAAACAATTTTTGAAACCTTGGAAAACTGAAGGAATATTAAGTGTACTTATATTTATATTAGGTTTTTATAGGGTTATTATTTCAAAATAATCTGCAGAACACTTTCTTAACTTGTGCTACTGAATGCATTTCAGTATTAATCTTTACAAATTTGGTTAACCACAATTTGTTTTTGAATATAAAAATAAGTACAGTTCTTATTTAAGAAATTTATCTTAGGAACTGCTAAGCATGCAGGGAAAAAGAACAAGTCTGAAAATGGAGAGTGCTCAAAATAAAAAGAATTAGCCAAGAAACAGGTGCTTGCTTTATGCATTTTCCATTAACATAATATGTCTTGTGATGTCATTCAGTAGTTTGACTAAACTGTGATCCTCCTACAATATTAATAGTTGATTCCTCCATTTCTATTTCCATTTTAAAAATACAAGAAATTGAACAAAATAATATATTCAAAAGTACTTTGTTTTAAAATACACTATGTTTATCTGAGTCGCACATCTACCTGAAATTAATTACTGCAGTTAATAGGCTGTGCACTGGTAGTTTTTCCACTATGAATGAAGAAACCCAAGCTGAAACTAGAGATGACCAGAGGTGACTTAATAGGCTTACAAAGCAAAACTCCACTTCTGCTCTTGAACCATACTTGAGTATTTACTAACATACTGAGTGAATACAGCCTCAGTGAGATTCTTGAAGACCAAACAAATAAAAAATAAAAAAATAGGATTAAAAAAACAGACCATACAAGATGTAGATGAAGAAGGGTATCCTTGTGTGAAGGCATGCATTTCAGTATGCTAAGTGTAATTCCTTACCGGATTGCAATGGAGCACTATTAAGTGGACAACTGACATTTAAAATGAAGAAGCATGTTATTAAAGTGATGGCAAAACTAAGCCCAGGTTTTAAAGCAGCTTTGGGATGCGAACCTGAGATTTCCACAAACTAATATAAAAGCAGAAGATAAATACGAATAATATTTAACTTAATATAATTAAGTTTACCTCGCTTCTTTGATAGACTCAGTACTGAAAAAATCTGGAAGTATTTTAATATTAGCATAAGGGACATTCTAAGTTTATAGTACTTTTGTACACTATATTAAGATGTAGATCTCTCATATTTTTTTTTAATAGCAGCTCTGCTAGAGGCAAAAAATTGTCAGTCAAAGTAACTGATATACATACTACAGAACATCCATATCTGATAATAATAATTAAAAAAATTCAAAAGTATAGTTTTCTTGGGCTGCTAAAATTCTTAAAACCAGTTTAAACTAGATATCTTTGAGTAACAGTCCTATTCAGAAATGTATTGCCTTGGTTTATATTATTACTATCCCCCTACCAGTTAAGCAGTTTAGCAAGAAATTTAGATTTTACAGCAGTCAATCAATCTAAGAGCATCTACTTTCCAATGCTTACAAAGAAATTAATTTGAGTGGGATTAAGAAAAATATGTAAGACAGTACAAACAATAAAGATAGAAAAGGTGAACTAGGAAACAGAAGAAAAAGACTATAAAGGATTAGTATAAATGAAAATTCACCACTCATATATTCATGAAGTCAAAATCAAAATGTTCTCATGCTTCAATGATTTGCATTTATTATGTCTTTTTTTTTTCCTGTCAAAAGTAATATTTCTTGAAAATCAACTTATTGAGTTGTTCACCTTTGGGAGCAAATGCTAAAACTCTTAAGTAGTTGCACCAACAATTAAATAATGCATTCTTATGTCAAGGAATAGTAAAGGGAGACCATATCAGACATAAAGATACAAATGTAATCACACCAAATATTATCAGTTTTATGAACAGAGTGGTTTTGATACTACTTGACATTCATTTTCATTCATCAAGCTCAGGTTTCACCTACTGATTGAACAGCACTACAAATGAGTGCATTTTGTGTACCTAACATGGTACACAAAAGCTTTACTCTTCAAATAAGTTTAGTCAACAAAGTACTAAATGCTAGTTTATATTTGACAGCATCCACAAACTATTGGAAATGGATGTCTTCTGTAGCAGATCTGAAAGTGAAATTAACAGAGTGTTAATTAACATCTGTTACCTTCCCTTCACTTATCATTTCAGGTGGACTTGGAACGTGAGGCACACTGTGTGTAAGAAGTTCAAGAACAAGATTTTCTCCAATCTTTGTATTTATTTGGGGTAATGACTTTATTTTAGAATATTATAGTCTGTTTATATTAATAGGAATCTAATGAAGTTTCTTGTGGAATTCACCAAAGAAACAGTCAAATAAACCAATCACTTTAGCAGAAAGATAATGTAATTGCTTCTTGAATAAATTCTGATTTCTACCTAATATGTTTCTGACTCAGAATGATGATTAGCATCTAGGTTCAATTACATAAAAATGCTGCAAGACTTCCTAAATTAAACATAATTTTGGAAAGAAATTATACTCAGTTTTCAATATTATTCAACAACCATTACAAATTTAGGCACAACAATTCGTTTTCTTTGCTGACCAATTTTATGATATACGACATTCTGAAACTGCATTTTTCAAAGTATTAATTCTCTATTCCGTTCTTCTACTTGTTAGATGGTATTCAGATCTCTGAACATGTCTTACAAGCTTTTCTCCAACCAATGCAACATTGCTCCTATATCTCTGCTTGTTTTTTATTTGTTCAAGTCTTAAACTGGGTTGCCATCCTCTTTGCAGAAGTAGAAACAAACTGATGCAATGAGGGCTATCAGAACTCACTGTTAGGTGCTCCCACTAACTTCCATGACAGTGCCACCCTCACTGGGAACTATCCTGCAACCGACATATAAGATATCCCCTGTCATCATTAATACTGTCAGTTGCTGGTAAGGTCTATTCAGAAATATAATCTGACTTTCAAACACGTGCTGTGGAAATCTTCAGGGATGGCTGTGAGAAAAAGCAATAATAATAATAATAAAAAGCACACCTGATTTTTATACCTGTGCTTTCATACTATCAGGGAATGCATTACCCAAATCACTGCACTATTTGTTCGGCATATGCACATTGACAGACCCTCACAGCATTAGTCTTTTCAAATGGATTAATCTGTTTGAAATTGATTAGCCTTCTTACTTCCCTGTGTAAGAACAATGGTACTGATGTGTCGTCGGAGAAAATGGCCAGAGACATGACCTACACCAATATGGTTAAATCATGCCCTCCCTTTATTACCTGGACAGCCTTATTCTTATAGTGTTTAAGACAGGGGCGTACAGAGAATAGCACACAATCATTGGCTGAGAGCCTCAGAGAGAAAGACAACTTTAAGCAGTTCCCAACAATTAACAGCAGTGAGAAACCATCCTGAGCGAGGTAACTCTTGAGATCATCCTAATCCTAAAAAAACCCAAGCAGGAGTGGGTCGGCGGCGGGTGTGAAAGGCAGTGCTGGCAGGGCGTCCCCTGTTCAAAATGGGCTCTTTACCTCTCCCACTCAACACAGACATCTCCTGCTTTTACTTTTCTCAAGGCTCTCACAGTGTACTTTCCCCTGAGCACCATATCAGTGTGGCCAGCGCGTAACACAGAGCCCAAAGGGAAGAACACCTGACAGCTAAACAGAATAGACTACCAAGGACAGCTTATTCTAAAAATACCTATAGTTACAATTATCAGCAGTCTGTGAGGCCTTCTTGGCTGAAGGCAGGCTGAACAACATAATCACAGAAGTTTCCCATAGACGTCGTGGCAGCTTGGATTGTTCAGCTGAAACAGCTCATGTCTGCTTTGTTGTTGCAGGAATTCTTCAACACTGATGCAAATGTAAATCACTTTTCTGTTACACACCACATTCAAAGCAAATGCTTGCATTACAAAGGATATTGATTTGCTCTGAAGGTGTGAAGTGGTGTAGTGATACAAAATTCTAGACAACACTTGCTGCCATCTTCTGGTTTTATAAAAACCGACAAATGTATTTTAATAAACCTTTTCTTCAAGCCAAAATATTCCTTTGGGACAGATACAAAATGAACCACTACGCTTACTTCTTTAAAAATCTACTATTTAATATCATAGTAACGTTTACACTGTGATGTTTTGAGTTCTGACAAAAATAAACAAATAATGGACAAAATACAATGCAGTTTTGTTTTATAGACTGTTGTAAGACTTCCTGAAGATTTTCAACGTAAGCTACCAGAAACGAATACTACAACATACTACAGCATCTGTATGATACATAGATTAATTCTGATTGATGTACTGCTTGTTGAATTGTTGTGCTGTATAGAAATTGTACACTTATATAAAAACAAAGGATTACACAGTCACGCTCCAATATAAAGGAGGGAGACGAGGTTCTTAGATTATGTATATACCCAGCGTGAGATTAAGAAACAACGGTTCAGATGTTGGTCCGACCAGTTTATTACCACTATAAACCAGGGAGATGGGGAAGGCGGACACTGTTAGGGTGATGGGGAAGGGAAGGCGAGCGATAGGAAAGATAGGAAAGAAGAGAGGGTTTGAACAACGCGGGGAAAGTCAGCAGCCAGGATCCTAGGGGCGGTCCGGTTGCAAGCGGCTCCGACGGTCCGAGGCAGAAGAGCAGGGGCGGCAGAAGCGGGGAGAACAGCAGCAGCGACGGGCAGCCCTGAGCAGCAAGCAGTTGTCCTGGAGAAGCGGCACCGGGTCAGCACAGAAGCAGCGTGGGGTCAACCCCAGGAGGGGCAGCAACGAACAGTGATCAGTTCTTGAGGTCTCTCCAAGAGAAGGCCTCTCCAGGAAGCAGCAGGCAGTGATCAGCTCGGGAAGTCTCTCCTAAGAGAAAGCTTCTCCAAGAGGAAGCCACTCCAGAGAAAACCCTCCAACTTCGTGGCTGCAGGACCCCTCTATTTATCTCCCAGATTTCTCCAGTCTACTGACGAACCCCTCCTGCTTGGGCGTCAGGCAAGCATCTCCTGAGATGGCTATCTCCACACGGAGATGAGTACCTCACAGAAGAGTGTTCAGCAGCCACTGAGCTGCAGCTTATCTCTCTTTCATTGCCCCAGGACATGCCCATCTGCTTGTCCCTTAGATAAAGGATTTCACAGCCCTTGCCCAGGACTTGCTTGGACATGTTCATCAGCAAACTTTGAGGCAATTGTATAAAATAATAGTCTCTTACACCACCCCGTGACTCAAAGGTTGCTTAAAAATTGGATAGTGATGATCCATGATGGTGAGAAAAAGATAGGAAGCAGAAGGGTAAAGGAGGGAGGTGGTAGGGAATCAAAAGTTTTGTTGTTACAACAGATTTTTTAGTCTTGGTTACAATTGTCACCCTGATATGTTTCACTTCACCAGCAGAGGAGGTTGTAAAGTACATAGAAGATACCATACGTTGTATTAGTTGAATGAAACATGGTATCATACAAAGAACAAACATAAGTGTTGCAATAGCGCACAATATTTAGAATAAAATACGTTTTACCCATGGGCCACCTGGGAGCCAGGAGAATAGGTCAAGATCTGGGCTCTTCCAAGTTTGGACAGGAACATGTGCTATTTTTCTTATTCTGTGAGCAATTTGCTTGACAACTTTCCCATTATCATCAATCTTTAGACAACAAGTAGAATCATTTACTTTGCCACAGACATCCCCTTCTTCAGCTAGCAGGTAGTCCAGAACAATGCAGTGCTGGAGTACTTCTGCCCATGCCTGTGAGGCTTGATCTGCAAGGAGATCAAGGGCATAACATTGGGTGGATTACTCCAACATAACATACCCAAGTCCAGTTTACAGGTAGTTGTTTATATGCATAATGAAAACAAATCAAATAATGTCCCTTCAGTGCTAGTCGTGAGCTTCCTCACATTCACCCTTTACCCCCCACTCACTTGAGAGGTGAAGGAATTAGTTTCCTGATGACTCTAGTAGTTCTTCTGGTGCTGGAGAGGCAACTAGGACCTAGGGTTTTGCTTTCCTCAGATCTAGTCGGCCATCCAGTCACCAGCATCTCGAGCCTATCTGTTGTCAATCCATCCATCAGGTTTCGTGGAATGCCCTTTTTCCAGCCCAGAGTCCAAAGACCATTACGTTTATGATCAGTGCTTTGCCTACCCATTCTTAGTGGCCATGAAAGCTTTTCAGTTCCATTAAGCTTTGGGCTAGGTGACTGCTGCTGCAAGCCTTACTCCTCTTGGCTCAAATTTACTGGAGGAAGAAACCACCGGCCCATATTTTCTTCCATAGTTAATTAGCTCTTGGGCAACCTCCCCCATGTCCATACTTTGCATCCTGACTGCACATGATTAGAGGTTGCAGTTCCTTCTAACACTGCCCGGGTTCTTTCTCCCTGAGACATCGCCTGTATCTTTCCTTGCAATTGTATGCCTATGGGTTTCAGCGATTCTGACAGCCCCCTGATTAGAGGGGTCGTTCTCTCAGGATCAACGGGCAACATCATGGGAGATTCATGGTGTAACTGCAGCTTCCAGTCATACATCATTTGGAGACAGGCAGCCTTCTGAACATTCTCTACTAGTTGATCAATGGTTCCAGTAATGGCAAGGGGGTCTCCCCTTTCTAGGGGATTAAGACCACCTGCCCAATAGGCAGCCCTCTGTGTAAGGGACCAAGGAGCACGATTGTTACCTGTAGTTAAAAATACTCCTGGTCCCCAATAGCCTTCAGCCTCTTTTTCAGTTAAAAGTATCTGATCTCCACCTGTGATGCTGACCCTCCATAGTACTCTGCTTCTGATTCCTTAGGAGAGCAGCCAAAATCTCTTTTCAATTTTGCTAGCTCAGTAGTAGAGAAAGGGATTTCTTTAATGTTCATTTGAGGATCTAAATCCTCACCATTATCGTATGAATACTCAGTTTTAATTAAAGGACACAACTGAGCTGGGGAGGCTTCTAACTTGTCTACACTTGCCTTTATACCTTGCAATTCCTCCCTTGGATAAGTTTTCTCTTGAGGTGCACTAATACCACTGGCATCCTTACCCATTAACACTTGCCTTAAAGCTATTTGCAACAGATCAGAATTATGTTTTTCTCTTTCTACTTGCTCTTCTAGGTAGAACACCTTGAAGGAATGTCGAGGTCCAGGAGAAAGCAGCATGTCTCAGGCAGCAGGCCCAGGAGGGAGTTCAGCAGTAGGGATCAGCTCATGAGGTTTCCGATGGAAGAACACCACCCAACAACAACAACAACCTCATGGTGGTCGATCCCTCTTTTATCCTCCATTTCTCTTGCCTACGTGGCAAATCCCGTGCTAGAGTGCCAGGCAAGCATCTCCTGAGATGGCTATCTCCACACGGAGATGAGTACCACACAAAAGAGTGTTCAGCGGCCATTGAGCTGCAGCTTATCTCTCTTTCATTGCCCCAGGACATGCCCATCTGCTTGTCCCTTAGATAAAGGATTTCACAACCCTTGCCCAGGACTAGCTTGGACATGCTTGGACATGTTCATCAGCAAACTTTGAGGCAATGGTATAAAATATTAGTGTCTTACACACACACAGAATAAAATAGAAGTTTAAGAAAGTTCTGGATCTAAGTCTTGATGATATGGGGCGCACTTGATTTTAGAAACTGAAAGTCAAACTTAATGTAGTATTAGGAGAAGTAGGAGGTGGAATCAGAAGAATTCTAAACCACCTTCTGAGACGCAAACAATCAGAAATTCAGCAAAGGTACAGAATTCAGCACAAGACCCTAGAGGTTTAAAACATCAAAACACATATAAGCTAATTCTGAAAGTGAACAAGGACTTTCTAAACATTTCTAAAAGAGGTCAACTATAGACATATGATCATGCTAATGCTTCAATAATCCAAACTGCACGCATGATGCCATACCACAATTTATGAGACTATAATTTCTTCAGCATGGTGGTAACTGCAGACTTGCCCTGCTCAGTTTGAAAATATCATTTTCCATAAATCATTTATTTTTTCTGGTTTTGGTTGAGACAGATTTAAGTTTTCTTCATTGTAGCTGCTATTGTGCTATGTTTTGTACTCAGGATGAAAATAAGGCTGACAACACACCAGTGTTTTAGTTGTTACTGAGCTATCCTTACATAGCACCATGGACTTTTCAGCTTCTTGTGCTGACTTGTTGACAAGGAGGCCAAGGATACTCAGGGAGCTGAAAAGGAATTAGAACCAGGATAGCTGACTTAAATGTACCAGAGGCATATCATATACTGAAACTGGGGAATGTTGGCCAAAGGAGATGCCTCTTCTGGGGGACTGGCTGGGCATGAGTCAGCATCAGAGCTATGAGCAATTGCATTGTTCTTCCCTGCCCTCTCCTCTCTAGTTCTTAATTGCATTTCAACTCCCTCTAAAATTTTACTTACACATTGATTTCATTAAAAATATGATACTCAGGAGTAGTCTGGCACACCAACTGCTTTGAACTAAATGAAATTTCAAATCTAGTATAGAAGGTAGAAGTAGGAACAAGTGAAAAACCACAAAATGTTTTTGCATTTCTTTTGAATTTTTCTCCTTCCAAGATACAGTCTACGACATAATGAACTTCAGGAACATGATCCTTAGTGCATTTCAGCTAAAATTTAGATGAGTTTCAAGTCTCCTTATCGTGATGCTTTACCAAAGCAAAAATACACATTAAATGACAGACACTTTCAGGATTTCTGGAGGTATAAAAAGGCCAAAACTGAGTTTTCCTTCAGAAAGGGCGTATTGCGAGGGTAGTGAACTGTTTTTGGAAAATGACTTTAGTAAAGAAACAAATGATAACAAAAAATAGAGAAACAAATGCACGCTTTGTTTATTTTCATTCAAGCTGCAAATCTGAGTTGAGACTCGTGTTTCTCTAAAATCTGCTTATTCAGAAGAGAACACACTATAACCTAGGATCCAATATAAATCGTTTTGTCTACAGTTTTCATAACTAAATAAAAAGCTAAATGCTGCATTTCTGGAGAGATAAATCAGATCTTAAGAGAAAGAATAGTGATTTATGCTAGCAAAAGCTTCACTTTTCAGGCAGTGAGTGGTTTCAGCTCATTATCAAGCAGTGAGGAACAAAGGTCAGACAATATGCACATGTAGACTTTGCACTCGGAAGGTGGGCGGATATCGATGTTTTCATTTTTCACTGTATTTCCCATATAACCCTTCTATTTCTTATCAGTGATGATTGGCTTCAGCCCTCCCAGAGCATTGCTGGGAACAAGTTTTCAGCTGACTCTGAATAAGAATTTGCTCCAGTGTGTTTCCCATATATAAACGTATACACGCATAAAAATGTAACATAAATAAAAAATAACAAAATAAAAAAGTGCTGCATTCTGCACCTATAATGAGGCAACCCTGGCTATAGGGAAAGAGCAGGAGATGAGATGCTAGAGAACAAACCACAAAAAAAGGAAGTTCTGGATAACAGCAAGTTGAAAATGAGTCAGTAATGTGCCCTGACAGCCAAAAGGGACACCACATCCTAATGTTCATCAGGCTCAGGATCTGAAGGAATGACATGGAGCTGTGTCAGGGGAGGGTCAGGTGAGGGTTAGGAAAAGGTTCTTCAGCAGAGGACAGTGGTCATGGCCTCAAGCTGACAGAGTTCAATGAGCACTTGGACCATACACTCAGATATAGGTTCTGATTTTTGATTTGTTCTGTGTGGAGCCAGGAGTCAGGCTTGATGATCCATGAGGGCCTCTTCCTATTTGGGATATTCTATGAATCTGTAATACTGTGACAATGATGAAAGTAATCATTTCATTAGACTACACAAAGTAGGTGTTTTAAAATGAATTGAATGCCCGCATCACGTGGCTTTTAACTACAGGTATCTGTCACTTCCTTGAACTGGAATACAACTGCTGGTATGACCTTTTCCTATAAGGAAGCTCATACAGGAAACTATTGTATCCTAAACTGCCATTTGAGCCGCAGAGTCCAAGTATCTCCTTTTAGAATTGAAGAGTGGGTAACAGTGCACAAATACCATGGAAACAGAAGCTCTAGTCCTTCCCGTGGGTCTAAACTTCAGAACAGCAGGGGTAGCCATGTCTGAGCAATACTTTAAAGAACTGCTTTCCAGGGCTTCCCCACAGAACCTTTCCAAAGATTACAGTATCACTAAGTTTTTATAGGGGAGACAAATGTGGCATTAGTTGCTTGGATTTCCACAACTTATTCCCGGTTGTCAACATCAGCTTCCTTACACTGTGGACAGAGATAAACATAGTAAGAATGTCTTAGAGTTCATCAGCAAGTTCTGTTTTGCCTTCTATTGTATTTACAGATATTAGCTATATGAGGAGATCACACTGAGTTGCTTTACTTCAGTAAAGAACATATACACTTGTTACTAGAGGATTGCTGTGCTGCCAAGGATGCTTTCAAAAGGTCAGTTCTGCCTGAAATACAACTGCCTTTGTATTGTAAGAATTTATACTCACCCTTTGATTTTCATTTAAAATACTTAAAATACCTTCAAATCATTATAGTTAATTATTTGCTGAACATACTCTGCTAGAAAGTGCACGTTCCTGTAAATCGAAATGCAGAGAAATCTGCAAACATCCACCAGATGGTGCTGCCACCGTCATTTGACAGGGAATGCTGCTGAACTTTGCATGTCCTTTAAACTACTAGCTAAATTGATTCTTGCAGTCTTGTGAAGCGTCAAGTTACAAACTCAGAGGTTTCATTACAGTTAAGGCTTCTTAATTGTACCTGAGACTGCTGTAGTGTGGTTTGATGAATAAAGACTATTATAAGTATACATTCTGGCTTCAAAATATTTCTTTTGTTAACACAATCCTATCAGCTGTTAAGAGCCGCATGAGAACTGTAAAAAATAAAAATACTGTAAAACAATTCTAGCAATGCATTCTTTATGAGAAGAAGTCATATTTCCCTTCTGGCTAACTGATATTAATGAGAAAACACTCATTCACACAGGGACCTTCAGATCACATTCATTTCTCTCATTCCTCTTCCTACTTTCTCCTACACCAAAAACATATACAGACATGCATTTACCAGACTAGACCATCTTACAGGCTGAATCTGACTGCTACCACTACCACTAACCTTCTGCAGTGCATCAGTACAGTTGCAACAGTAAGACTATTTATTTTTATTTTTACCAAGGTTCAGAAGTGCAATTGAAATGTAAATCACAGAACTGTAGGGGTTGGAAGGGACCTCTAGAGATCATGGAGTCCAACCCCCTGCCAAAGCAGCTCCCTAGCCCAGGTTGCACAGGTAGGCGTCCAGGCGGGTCTGGAATGTCTCCAGAGAAGGAGACTCCACCGCCTCTCTGTGCAGCTGTGCCACTGCTCCGTCACTGCACTGGGAAGAAGTTCCCATGCACATTTGTGCAGAACTTCCTATGCATCAGTTTGTGGCCATTTCCCCTCATCCTATTGCCATACACTGCTGAGAAGAGTCCAGCCTTGTCCCTTTGCCTCCTGCTCCTTAGATATTTATAGAACTGTTGCTATTATTGAAAAGTATAAGGGTTTTGTCTGCCTGAAATTGCAATCCATAGACGTGGAGGGTTTTTGTTTGCTTGTCTTCTAAAAAATGAATGCCTATAGGACTTCTCCATATCATCTTACTGGCTTCTCAGATCTTTTTCTCTAAACTTGCTGTCAAAAGAGGATCCCATAATGTTGGACATAAGCAGGTGCTCATAACTAGCTAAGCATATAGCACAATTCTGTATCTAACCTATGTTTAGAGCTCATTTACTTTTTACGCAGCTAGAAATGCAAGTGATAAACTATGTGCTTATCAAAAAGCCTGTAATTGTAGGAAATATATCTGGGTTTAATTCTAACAAAGGATCTGAAATGAAGCAAACCTTGGTCAACTAGAAACAGCAGTGATCTACTTTGCTTCTCAGTCTCAAAGGCAAGATGGTACTCTCAGTCCACTGGCTTTAATTGAAAACTGAGCTTTATTTGTGATGCTTTGTGTTGTCTGACAAGAACTTCCATGAGTCTAGAGAAAGACAAGGAAGCAAAACAAAATATGTTCACTATATATATGCTACATTATAAATTGATCCTGCCAACAGTGCCACATTACTATTTCCAGCTGGTAAGACAAATCTGTACTACTTTGTAGATGCAAATATAGTATTTTCAATTCTATTTTTCCTTCTAAGTAATGCTGCTTTTCAGTGCTTATGAGTGATTTAGTGATGTTTAAATGAAAAGCAAACATTTGAAATCTGCTGTAAACTGCACTTATTTATATCAAAAGAGTACATGTAATTTTAAGTGTAGCACTTCACTATCTCTTTTAATCAACTATAAGATCTTCCAGTATGGCAAATACTTTAGAGAAACATCTCAACTATTCCTTTTTAGATTGCACTTTCATTTACTACATTTTCTGCTGATTTCGTAGTATTTGTGCTGCCTGCTTCAAATACATTCAGTGGAAATAAAACCAGAACTCTTAACAGTATTTCTCCTGATTTTTCACGACAATTTTCTGTACAACATTTCTAAACAGGTTTCTATCAACACTGATAATCCTTCAGAAAATTATGTAGAGCATTAAAATCAATCAAGCAAATACTGCAATAAGCCCATCTAATGAAATTAAAAAAAATTCAACAGTAGTGGAAATCCATAGGACAGAAGATCTAAATTGCAAAGGGATATCCTGAGTTCAGAGATGTCCCAAAGTCTTTAATCCTCCAAAACTATCAAGATCAGTGAATATTTTAAGAATCTGGCCAGCATCTCTAACACCTACAGAAATGTCCTCCATAACTTTGAAAAACATTCAAGTCTCACTTGCTGGTAACAAAAAAAAATGCATAATAAATAATAGTAATCAATAAAATAAAATATATAGCAACAATTATTAAAAATACCACTAACTTATTACACTGCCAAAATAAAACCAGGAAAACATCAGCTTAAGTAGAAAAACACTAATTCAATCACACGAGTTAAGTACACAGCAAAGCCCTAAACACAGTATTTCTGAATTCCCGGGACACTTGCAAAGGAATCTTCAGTTCCACACAGATTTTGCAACCGCCATTACAACTCAAAAAGAAGAAACTTCAAAGTAAATGCATAGAAAATCTGTTCTGAACAATGACGTGCATACATGTCATTAAGTTCACATGAAATAGGTAAGAACTATGACACATTCTCACATGAAAGTGCCGCCCATTATGGGAAGAATATGTCACACTGTTCTGCTTTTGATGAATTCAGCTTCAGATTTCTCACTGATTAAATTTATTAGCCAGCATAACTCCACAATGACATCCAAGACTACTTGGCAAAACAAATGTGTGTCTTCTACAGAAAAATGCTTATCTACCATCAGCAGCTGAATATCTATTAAAATATTGAGGTTCATGCCTTATGCTGTTTTCTACTCCAGATTTCATATAGTGTAAGAATGTACTGGAAAAAGAGAATTCGATGCAGTTTGACAAAAAGCATTTTAATGCCAGCTGCTGCATTGAGAGCAAAACACATTAATTTCATCATGCCTCTGATCCCATTTCCATAAGTCTCAGAGAAATTCCAAAAGCAGTGAAACGTGGCTACTAAAACCAGCAAAATTCTTATTTTTAATGAGATTTTTTTTAATCTCACGATCTAATGGTTTTGATACTTAAAGATCTTAATAAAGGAACTACAATGAAAATTGACATATGTTTGGGCAAATTCTTAGGCAAATTCCTCTCTTAGAATTAATCTACTGCTACAATTTTAAGTGATAAATCTACTACAGACTCTTCCCCGGGCAAAATTACAGGACATGGTTTGCAAAATAGTTATTGTAAGGTAATGCTATCAGTTAGTGAGACTAAGGACAAGTAAAGAACTTAAAAAGGACTTCAGACATTAGCATTTGAAAATAACATCTGAAATAGAAATATTTACATACATGAATTATTATTTCAAGTATTACAGTCTTAAATCTGATTAAGATAAATATTGTATGTTGTATGTAATGCACCTTCAGATTATGTTATCAGATATCTATATGATTCATAACTGACTTCAGAAATGTCTATAGGTGAAGCAGAAAGCTCAATGCTCTTGCTTTCTAATACAGGTATATGAGTTCTGTTAGTGCAAATAGTGAAGTATTGTCCTTACACTTTCATTTAGGATGACTTCACCTAAAAGCCTCCACATACGTACCTCTTATTCATACAGATCTACAGTAAAAGAGAGACAGATTGTGGGTAGAATATATTTCAGCTAAGCTAGCATCCTTGGCATTACAGACTAAATTCATACATTATACATTCATACATTCTCCACTTTGACATATATTTGCTCTTCAGTTAAGGCAGGAACCTCCTGCTTGTTGTTTTCTCTTCTGTTAACCATTCACATGAAGGGCCAGATCTTTATGGTTATTTAGACATCAGGAAAATAGATATTAGACTGTAGAGCTGTGAGCAAACAGTAATTTCTGCCAGCAAACATCAGCAAGAGGAAGCAGTTGCCATTTATCAGGGAGAAAGGGGCAGTTCACATTAGGGACCTGCTGAATAAAACCTCAAGGGTCACTCCAATTAGAAGAATGCGTTTAGAAGCCTACTGGAATTTGAAGGTTTCTGTTTCACCAAAGCACCAGAACATTTATTTGAAGGAAGAATGTATTTATTCCCTAGTCTGTTCATAAAACTGCAAGAACTAGGTTTAAAATTAAGATAAAATGTGTTACTGCCAAGCAGCCCCCAGAGATTTTACAGCATGCAATGCTTAGAAGGGAAATTCAGGAGTGATTTCAACTCTTGAGTTTCAAAGAATTTAAGCAATTTGTACATCTTCTTCAGTACTATGCATTTATTAATGTAAGATTACTACACTTTTCAGTATTCACTATATTGCTGCTTGCATAATTGAAGTAGGCTAGGATACATATACATTTCACCTTGTCCTGAGGGAAACAGTTGTGCAAACAGACTGTTGCTGCACCATGATTCAGCTGATTCTGAAGAGATTAAAATTACAGAGCTCTGAGAGATTCAGAAACAAGACATCTCTGCAGTGAGAGGCTGTACTGCAGTTATGTGTGTGTTCTAAAATAATTCATGAATTTTGACATTCCTGTACAATTAATGGAATTCTGGTTTGGGGATAGAGTGAAGTTCACAGTCCATCCTGTTTTACTCACTACCCTTCTTGTTTCTTTGAACGTAAGCCATTTACAAAGTGCTGACATCAATATGGAAGAGACAGCATTTAACATTTTGCCCTAATGAAGATGAAAATAAATGGAATGATGTCAGAATACTTGAATAACATGACTTCACTTGATCCTGGAAGATAGAAGTTTTTGATAAAGACAAAAACAAATATCTCCCACCATCTTCTGCCCAAAGATTTACTTGCCTGAACTGTGGCATGGGATTGAGAAGGCTGTCAGTAGCAGTTTTGTAGCAAAGCCAGCACAGTATCTTGCAAGTGACCTGTCATTCTGGCAGGCCCGTGGGATGTTGAGTCACTTCCGTAGAACCTTGAGTAGAGTTAATGCAGCACTCAACAGAAAGCTCTCCTCCTGTGGATAGCTGCATAAAGAGGCCGCACAAAGAAGGCTGCAACCTCCAGGCACAACTTGAACCAGGAACCTGGTTGATAAAACTCATCCAGTTTTGCTGAGGGAGATAAGTGCTATCACAGTATCAGCTATTTTAATCATTAATTTGGAAAACAAAACAAAACAAAAGATTGTTAATGGATTTAGATGGGCCTGAAGAAAGATAGATAACACTAGATCAAGTGAAAAAAAATTTTGTCCATTTTTCTGTGTTTGTGCCATGTACACAGATAGGGCACTGAGATGTCATGGAAACCATGAGAATTTTTGGTTCATTTGATGAAAGAAGTAGTCACTAGTTACTCAGATGTACATCTTCCACTAATCTTCATACTTGTTTCCCTGCACTTCAGTACCTGTTGGTGCTATGAGCTGTGGCTCATGAAGAAGGGTGAGAGGAAAATAGATCAAATCTCCTTGCCCTGGAAAATCTGCAATTGTTACTGATTTTGGATATATTAGAGTAACCACTCTGAATAATATATTTATCCATGGCCTTCTACATTAGACTTACCACTTCATCAATAGTAAGCAATTTTTTCAGTAGAGCTGACTGCTGCCAAGATTTGCCAGTATCTTGTGCAGGAGAAAGATCTGTCATACAAAAACAAAATAAAAAAAATACTGCAGTTACAAAATGAAAATTTTACCTTTAGGTCCCTTCCAATTCAACTATGCTGTGATTCTAAGAGTCGTGTTGGAGTTCATATTGGAGCATCTTATGGAGATGTTCTTCCCTCATGAACAGCTGATTGCAGTAGAGGGAAAAACATATAAAATTTTAAACTGGAAGAGAGGAGATTTAAGTTAGACATTAGGAATTAATTTTTTTACTCAGAAGGTGGTGAGGCACTGGCACCAGCTGCCCAAAGAAGCTGTGGGTACACCGTCCCTGGAGGCATTCAAGGCTAGGTTAGATGGGATCCTAAGCAGCACGAGCTGGTGGTTGGCAACCCTCTCTGTGGCAGGGGGATGGAAGTAGATGATCTTTAAGGTTTCCTCCAAAATAAACTGTCCTATGATATGTCCTATGAATACAAAATGCCACTCAACCTAAGACACCTCTGTTTTCCTAACTTAAAAATGTCCACAGCAGAATATTAAAAAAAAAAGAAAAGATGCTTTACCTGTACCTATGTAGCTGCAGATTGATGAAAGAAAATTAATTTGGAAAACTATCTGCCAGAAGGAAATAGGATACATGAGGATATGTGCTGCCAAAGCTCAGCTTTGGGAGAGTAAGTTGACAGGAGTAAAGTGTTTTTAACAGTCAGCTCTCCCACAGCTGAATATGAAAACATATGGATTAGTCATAAAATAGGAAGTGCCTACGTTCATGCTTTTTCAAGAGACCTCTTACAAAAAATTTTTGTGTTTTTATGTAATCTATCTACAGAAAGACTGCTGCATAAGTGTTCTTGGGTACAGTTACATTTAGTGTACCCACCTTCCTGATCACATTTTGGTTTTCCTACTGAAATGTTTGTTTTTGCTGTTGCTACCTCTCAAGGAAAGAAAGTGCTAACCTCAAGAACTGTAACTGCAGAGACTGCAATTTCTTCAAACAATACATAATGTATTTTGAAGGAAACTAAGTGCCAGTAGAACAGCATGATTTTTTAATTGCCTCTTTACTTCTTTCAATCTCCCTCTCATGCCTTGTGTTGATGAACAAATTAAAACAAAGAAGAAACAGCAATGTCCATAACAAAAGTGTGCTTCCTTAAATGAAGGTTCATAAAGAATTCCGCGTGTCAGTCAAACATGACATTACAAAGGCAGCAGTGGCTAAGCACCTAAACACACGCTACAGTCAAGAAATATGATATGTAGAACTCATGTTACTATATGAAGGAATGAAAGTGTATCATTTCTGGCAGTCTTTTGGTATTTTAAACAGAAGTTTCAGTGACACTGACACAAACACAGTTTCCTTCATAACATCTATCTGAAAAAAATTAAAAGGAATTTGTTTTCAGAACTAAAGAAAAAATGTTATTTAGTGCTAGTACACACTAAAACAGATAACTGAACTTCAAAGAATAACAGACTGCAACTAAATCAAGATATTAAAATTAAATTTTATTGAAATGTTTGGGTCTAGTTTAAAAGCAGCAAATAACATCACTGAATTCTTATGAAGTTCCTATTAAATATTTGAACATATGATATTTATGGCCTGTCTACCATTTTGCCATGACTCCTTGCTTTATTGCTTGTCGATCAATGTTCTATAAGTCTTTCTTTCTACAAATCTACCTACAATTTGCATCAAATTACTTTTTTTTTTTAAGTTTTAAATATTTATTACAAGTTTCTTATCACAAAAGCTTCATAGGCACATGGAAAAATGAATCTTTAACTCACTGCTTATTCTTTGTTCTGCAAAAAGTAAATCACAGGATCGCAGGAAGGCTAAGGCTGGAAGGGACTTTTCAGGTCATCTAGTTAAATGAAATAGTGTTCATTTTGAACATAACAAAACTTCTGAAATATATGTATAGCAATATTTAATTCACTTTTGGTAGGCAAAGAGAAAGCACAGCAACATTCTCTTTCTTCCTTGCACGTCACATGAGAATTAGAGACCAGCAACTGCTGCCTAAAGACAATGGCAAGAAAACAGATCACACTGAACAAACATGCCACAGCTGACACTGTTTCAGAACATTTTATCTTTCAAAAATATTAGTAAGCATGTTTCACAGTTGCTTACATTGTTGCATTTCACTTTAACCAATTGCTGATGAGTGTCATTATTGACATAGGTCAGGGAGAAAAACATTTCTGAATTTTCTTTGTCACCATGGTATTTTCAGTAAGCTGACCTTGGCTGGCTGTAAGATGCTCACCCTGCTACTCTCTCTTTACCTTTCCTCAACCAGACAGGTGGAGAAAATAAGGTGAAAGAGCTCCAAGATTGAGTTAAAGGCCGGGACATGAACCACCAATTAGCCTCATAGGCAAAACAGATTCAACTTGGAGAAGCTTAATTAAAAAATAAAATAGGACACTGAGAAACCAAGCTATGACCTTTCCTCACTCCTCCCTTCTTCCAGCCTCAACCTCAACTGTCTGCTTCGTGCTCTGACTCTCCCATTGCAAGAAGTATGGGTACTTAAAGCTGTGGTTGGTCCATTAATATTTCATCTCTGCCACACCTTCCTCACACTCTTCCTCCACTCAAGTACATGGCTCTTCAATAAACCCGTCCAGCATGAGTCCTTTCCATGGGCTACCATTCATGACAGCAGGCTGCTCCATCAAAGGTCTCCACAGGCTGCCTGGGGGGCTCCTGCAGGACCCTCCATGGACTGTACCTCCTTTATGCCTCACCCACTGCCGCCAAGAGGCCCCTTTTATATCTGCATGTGGAGATTAGCTTAGTGTGCCACCCATAGGCTGCAGGGTACAGCCTCTCCTGGGCTGCAGGCAGCTGCTGCTCTGTGCCTGGAGCTCCTCCTTCTACACTGATCTTCTGGGCTGTGTGGCTGTTCACTCACATTTATGTACTTACCATTCTCTTTTTTAAACATATCACAGAGGTACTACCAGAGTTGCTGATGGGTTCGACCTCAGCCAGCAGCAGGTCTGACTGTTGCCCAGAGATGGCTTTGCCTCATACAGGAGCACCTGGTCCCTTCTCACAAAGGATCCCCTGCTGCCAAAACCCAATACAACATGCTACAAAAAACTCAAGGGTTTATCTCACTCATAAATCATGATTATTTAATTTTAAGCTTAATTATTGCAACTCCATGAGAAAGCTGGAGAAAAACTATATCCTTCCATTCAATAAATGCACAGAGGTAGGTTGGCACAGCAGAACTCGTGCTGAAGGCCTCGGGAGGCATTCTCTGAGGGTGGCTGTGACCCAGTTTCCGAGCGCCATTGAGCAGATCCCAGCCCAGCAGGCTGCAAAGAGCCAGATTCTGGAGATGCATCTGAAATTCAACCAGGTTTAGTCACGCTGCTAATAATAGCCCAGCCACCGCAAAGGGCAGAGAGGTGCAGTAACTTCAATCCCTGCCTCGCCTGAAGAAAAATGGAGCTCATTACAGAAGCAAGTATGTGCCTACGTACTAAAAATTCTGACAGCTACAACGTTTGAGCTCATAGGACAACGTACTTAGCTTCTTAAAGAACACGACAGCTAGCCAACTTGACACCTCTACATTTCCGCTAGAAATCCCACACACGCTTCCCGAGAGCCGAAGGGCCCCACTACCCCACAATGAACCTTGAAAAACAGCCCGCCCAAACCCACCTGGGCAGAGCGCCGGAGAGAGACCCCGTCCCCTCCCCCCCCAGCCCAGTGCGCCTGCGCGCGGCTCGGAGGCGTACGGAACGCGAGCAGCAGGTGGGCGTGGCGAGAGGGAACCGCCCCTCGGGTGGTGGCGCGGGGCGGGGCGGGGCCGGGCCGTGACTGGGCCGCGCCCGGGCGGAGGGCGAGGAAGCGGCGGGGGTTCAGGATGGTGTTTGAATCGCTGGTGGTGGACGTCCTGAACCGCTTCCTCGGCGACTACGTGGTGAACCTAGACAGCTCCCAGCTCAAGCTGGGCATCTGGGGAGGTACGGGCCGCCGCGCTGCGCTCCGCCGGCCCTTCACGTGCTCGGGCTTCAGCGGCGTGGAATGATCGCCGAGGAGCCGGGGGTGGTTGGGTAGGGAGGCGGTGGCGGCGGGGACGCGCCGCGCGGGCGGGAGCGAGAGGCGCCCGGCGGGGAGCGGCTCCGGCGGTGTGCGCCGCCGCCGCCGCATCGTGTCCGTGCGCGGCCAGAGCCGGGCGCGGAGCGGGGGCCCGGAGCAGCGGCCGTGCTCCATTGCTGGCGCTGAGGCGGCGGAGCAGCGGCGTGCCCCGCGCGGTGCTCCGCCTGCCGCGCTGCGAGAAGGCGGCGGCCTCTGTGCGCTGGGGTAAGTACGCACGGAAGAAGGAAGACGCCCACAAATGACAGGTGCGTGTGCGGGCACCCCTGAGTCAGCTGTGAATGTGCGTTCCAGGTTCCTGCAGCACCCGCAAAAGCAAGCGGAGCTGAAGAGTTTTGTACGTTTGCTGGTATGAAGCACCCCTAGTTTTTTCCTTTCACATAATTCCATTGTAAGGCCTTTACATACATGTTTCAGATTCTGGAGGCTTCTCTTGGAGCTTTTTGCCTCTTGGCCGTTTTTATTTTACTCTTCTGTTATCTGCAATGTTTTTATTATTTGGTTTCCATGCCATCAGGTACTCAAGGCTCTGTAAACTTCAGACTCGGTGTGGAGCCTTAAAATTGCACCAGCACACATAACTGTTGCAGAGCAAGGACTGTCCTCAGTCTGTGTCATTAAGGCTGAATGTAGCATACTTGTTGATAGTGCTTTCTTGGAAAGGACTGACTTATTGCATATTTTGGCAGAAATGTGGCACACTGACTGTTGAACTGAAGTTTTTCAGTTATCGTACATGCTATTCACAGAAGGCAGGAACAGTGCCTATTGTAAAATACAGATCATTCTGTAAAAGTTTTGCACTATGGTTATACGTCACAAATAAAACTTGTTTTTCTAGCTCTGTACATGAGTGGTGGTTTGTCCTGACAGCTCATGCTTCTATGGGGCAGCTCTTAGTAGGCTGGGTGCATAATTACCTATGGTTTATATATTGGCTGTGTGTGAGAACAGATATGTGATACCTCCTGTTCTGAGATGCCTAGAGAACTGCTGTGTAACATCTTAGATGAATCATCTGAAGAATGTTGTTTTGTAGTCTGCCAAGGATGAATGCATGTGCAACTTCCCCCGTGCTGTGTGGCTTGTTCTTCTGCATTTTTTTTTTTTTTTTTAACTCCTGGGAGCTTGGAGGACCTAGAAGGTACATTCATGCGACTAAAATGCAGCAGCTATTAGTAACGGTAGCAGATTTTTTTTTATGGCTGTCTTTGACTAATAGATTCTTAAATACATAGATCCTTATGAAGTTTGCTGTTAATTTTATTGTGTTTCTTATAATTGAAGTTGTGGAACTAGATTTTACTTTTTCTTTAATAGAAAAAACAGCATTTTTTCTCTTCAGATTTTGTATAAAGCTAGTACATTTGCAGGCTTTTCTGCTTGCTATGAAAGTGCTTTAGTTCCCTCTTGCTGGGAGTATATGCCATGTGCCTTTTGGATGCTGTGGCACTGCATGTATTAATTTATTAAATCTTAAAAGCTCTGTATTTTCTGGACTGAGAGATGAAATACCCACAGTGTAAGTACCTTCCCCTTAAGGTGCTGTGGTGAAAGAGTTATGTCACTGTGTATGTTATAGCTAGCTTTTTACATTAAGATTGGTAATGTTCTGTTGGTAGACTCTGAACATGTACATGCACTTCCCTCTGCTGTGAATTTGAAAGCTTTATTAGTGATCTTAAGGAACACACTTAACATTCATTTTCATTTTGCATAATGAGAGAAGTGAGGATGTCATTGAAATTCAATTTGTGTCACAAAGTTGGATGATGATGCTGCTTCTACCAATGCACAAGTACATGGTAGTAACTAGAAATGCTTTAAAATGTTTTCCTTTGCTCAGCAAAAAAATCTCATATTGAAGGGAAAAAATCCCAAGTATCTTGAAATCTAAGGTGAGATGCACAAAAGCAGACTCATGGCTGAAAGAATTGCAAGAATTCAGTGTCTTGAAATATAAAAGGCAATTCTGGAAGGAGAGTGAAGGACAAGCTGTATAAATTGAACATGTAAGGGCAACTCTGGAAAGGCAAAGGCGTAGAAAAAGGTATAATAGGAAAAGCCAGTGGATCCCTTGAGAAAATAATTCCTTAAGAATGGTAGAATAAGGTGTTACGTGCTGTGCTTGGCTGCCACCAAGGAAAGTTATGTAATGGATGGTTCTGGGAAAACCAGCAGTATAAGCCTTGTCTTGTTTCTGGTCTGCACTTAGCAAAGTGTCACTTAGGCAAGCTCTTTTTTCAGCTTTCTTAGAAGAACAGGTTAGATGAATATCTCAGGTTATTTGAATATCTGGTGTTTCTTACTGGGACAGCTGTATCAGCCTACTGACAGAGGCAGATATTTGACACAAGTTTAAGAGCTCTCAAGTACATCTTATCCATTTTTTCTGTCAGTTATAGCAGGTGTGGTCTTTGCATATTGGTAAAGTCATCTGGACTCTCTGAGGGACACCTCAGTAGTTTCTTCTGCCTTTTGTGATCAGTTTTGCAATAGATGTCAGTATAGAAGGTGTCTGGCGGACACTCAAAGCCTCGAAGACTTCCAGGTTGTATCTGGAAGGTATGCTTAAATACAACTAATTAGCAGGACAAGTGAGAAATAACTGACAAGGCAGCTGTTAGTAATAAGTGATCAAAGTGTTTCATAAGCCATGCTCATATCAGTAATATGATAGTCTTGGTAAAAAGTAGAAATTCTGTTAAAGTATGAGCAGGACAGTCTGTAATGGATCAGATATCAGCAGAGATATTTTAAGTTCCTGATGTCTGCCATCTTTGATATCTCTTCCAGTCATCTGTCTCACCTCTGTCCCTTAATTACAAGAACAGTAGAGACGTTAGAGTTCATAGGTTAAATGAACAGGATTTTTATGAGGATCAATTTCCTTTTCCTGCTGTAGCTTTTATTGTGATAGATAACAAAATTTCAGTTATATCTCCTTGATTAAGTGGTTTACTAAATATTACACTAATATTATTAGCTTCTGAGATTAGAGCATGAATGTTCATAAAAATTCATTATTTTGGCAAATGTATGATTTTGTTGAATTAGTTTTGATGTCCAGAGATCACTGGAGCTAAGAATTTGCTTTTTAAATAGGCCTAGTAAATCGTAAACTATAGGTACTTGAATATTTTAGCTTCTACTATTGTTTTTTTTTTTTTTGTAATCCTGCATATTTAACCAGAGGTATTTTTACAATGCCAACTATTTGTATTTACAGTTTTAAAGATTGCTTAGGTAGAAAGTTTTTAACCTATCTTTTTGTCTAGATGTACTATTATGTTCAATATAATCAGCAGAGAAACATCCAACTGCTTCCCAATGGAAAACAAACCAAATCCAAGAACAGCAAAAGCAAACCCTGAATTTTGATGCATTTTGTAATCTTCTCAGTTAAAATCCATTGGCTGTTCTCCAAGGCAGTAAAATTCAGAAGCTGTGTTATGTCCACACTGAAGTTTTGTTCTTATTGTTCACAACTTACGTGTTTGAGAGTAGCTGTTTAAAAAAATTAGTACTGCAATGGCAGAATACAATACGGTTGCTCTTGCATTTGTGTTCATTCCCTCCCAAGTGAAACAGTGGGGTGTGATAGAGTCCAAATTTTGGCAATGAGAGAGTACCATTGTGGTTGATCACCCTGTTTCAAAACTTGAGTGTTGAAATTGGGTGCCAGCTGAGGTCTGGCACCTGGGAAATAGTTCAGGTTTACTTTGTATCTTCTTCACACTGTCTGTAAAGCAAGCAAAGGCGGTGACAGAGCCTTTATTTGAGGTAGAGGCTCTACAGAAAGAGGTATTAGAGATAAGGGGAATGAACTCACCCCTCCCGGCGGCCGTTTAGTTAAGGAACGCAGCCGCCCCTCGGTCGAACACTGGCGCACCGGAAGGAAGGAAGGGAGCCGGGGGGGAGGGGCAACCCGCGCGGGCTCTGAGCGTATCTGTGCTTCCGGAAGCACCACAGAGAGGGAGAGAGGGAGAGAGGGAGAGCGGGAGGGCGGGAGGGAGGGTGGACCTGGGCTTCTCCGGGCGGGTCACCCAGATGCTCATTCACTGCTTCAGGCTGTGACCAGGCAATCCCACTGCAACTGCCAAATACAGAAAAAGGAAATGTTTCCTAAGTGTATAAAACAGAGTGCTTTAGTAGCCTTCTATGTACTGCGGGAAGTCGTCGTCGTCTTCTTCTTCTTCTTCTTCTTCTTTTTTTTTTTTAAGTAGCGATATTTCAGTAAATGTTTTGGAAATTTACATTACAATTGAAATTTTCATAGTTTCACTAATTTATCCTAATTATTTCAATTAAAATGTTAGAACTTAAGAATCACAAAATTGTACATGTAGAGAAAAATAGTGAAGAATAATTTACTTGGCTTCCCCATCCCAACTCTTTGTTTAGAATTGTTAAAAATAAATTCCAAACAATATTGATGCTGTGTTTGTTCTCTGCCAGTATGATGGGCTCATGCAAAATGAGCTATAGCTTGCCTTGTGAAAAACTATTTTATAAGAACTTGGCATGATAATCATTGCGTGCTTTGCAGTGATTTGTTTTCAGAAGCATTAGGGCTTTCATGTTATTGCAGCTTAAGGTACTGTGTCTCAGCTGAAGATGCATAATGCACTCAAGCTGTTTCTAAAGACAACTTAATGTTTACTTAGCTCATAGTAAAAGTGAAAGAAACTAAACCCATTTAAATTATTTTATGTGTCATGTAGTCTTAGAGTTTGCTGATAGACATGCCTCAACTGGGAGGTAAAAATCTAGGCTACGGTAATTAGATCACAAACAAGAACCTTTACACTGTACACAACAGAATTACTTACCATGAATACAAACAGTGATGCCTTCTTGGAGAAGGAAAATGAATGTTTTGTTTTTGTTTTGTTTCCTCTTAGATAATGACATTTCCGTTACTGAGTGTTAAAACAATCTGTGCTGCATGAGTTTTGACAGGAAATAAATTTAGTGTATATTACTGACCCCAGAAGTAAATAAAGGCTGTTGTCTTGTCATTATCTGCAATGACTGTAAAAAGCTGTCATAGTTACTAGATGGGCTATGGAGTACTGCTGGAAATACTTCCTTACTGCCACTGGGTCTATATCGTAGTGTTAAAAAGCAGAGCCAACAGCTCAAAACCACCCTCCTGCATAAAGTATCTCTTTCGATAGGCTAATAGTGGCATGTATCAAATGTATGAAATTCTACCAGAAAATCCTATCTATTTATTCTGATTACTCTGATAACCACATTAAATAATAAAAAACTTAGTATTTTGTAAGTACCTCAGCATGGTTGCATTATTTCACCTGGAAATCTCTACAAGAGCAGTTCAGTGACTGGAATCAGTTCCAAGGAGTCCACTTTTCATATTAAGAATCTTGTTTCCCCAAATTGGTGGTACTTTGAGTAGTTGTCTAAAGCTATAATCACTGTGTAACTGCACAAATATTACAGTAGTTGAAGGTCCTATCTCCTGATATGTTTAGCCATTCTTAACTTGTGTGTCCAAAAGGAAAAATATTATTTGGTCAGTCAAATCTTATTTGCTGTCTCAAGCTGTATTCCCTTCAGGTTTGTAGTCTGCTTATTGTTTTCTGAATCTCATATATACTTCTGTTTGGTGATATCATCTGTTCCATGTGTATGTGTTAGGAATATACAACTGATCAGAAGGTAACAATTGCAGATATTCCATCTTTCTCATAGAATTTGCATCAAACTGTATCAAACAAGATTTTGCTTCAAACTGTACATGCTTTCAAAAGATGAATTTCCTGCATCTTTCTGATACTCCACTGTGATGTCAAGTTCCTGATGTTGAGTATGTTTAAAAACAGATTCTACAGTTAGAATTTTCTGTGTTTACAGGATACTGAAGTTATTCTTGTCTTATGACATTCAAAAATTGGATGTACTGCAGTGCTTCCTGTGAACTGTCATAAAACTGTAAAAGCAACTTGCAAATCTAAGATCTTTACAGGGAAAAGAAGATTCAGCATAAGGATAAAAGTGTAACATGGCTTTACACAAGCCTTGAAGCAGATGGTTGAGGAAAAAGAAGCAACTTTTTAATTTCAAATAGGTCCTTACAAAATGCAACAGTCATAGAATCATTAAGGCTGAAAAAAACCCTCTAAAATCCTCTCCATTGAGTTACTTTGAGAAATCTTGGGTGCTTTTCCATGGACATGGAAGATCCTTAAGCAGATTTCAGAGAGAGATTGCTTTGTAGTGGGAATGGACAGTGCATTCTTAATAATCTTCTGCGGATATTTGATTTATGGGTTGTGGATGTCTTCCACAGCTAAGACTTGTGTGCACTACTATGACTTTGTAGTTTTACCTATTGGCTCTTTTTGCTTTTAGGAGCTGTAGCGCTGAAGAATCTTGAAATAAAAGAAAATGCACTGGTAAGACAATGAAAGCAAAGGCAAAACTGTTGCAGAAAAATTATTATAGGACGCTTTTTGGTTGTTATTTTTCCTGATTCTTATTTTAGGATGTACAGCCATGTATACAAAAATTCTGGGTTTTTTTTGTTTGTTATTTTAGTACTGGTGTTATCTAAAGAGTTTGTGATTAACTAAGACGAATATATCAAAGAATCATAGAATGGCCTGGGTTGAAAAGAAACTTGAAGATCATCTAGTTTCAATCCCCCTGCTGTGCACGGGGTTGCCAGCCACTAGAGCAGGCTGCCCAGAGCCACATCCAGCCTTGTCTTGAATGCCTTCAGGGATGGGGCATCTACAACCTTCCTGGGCTGCCTGTTCCAGTGCGTCATTGCCCTCAGAGTGAATAACTTCCTTCTAACATCTAGCCTAAATCTCCTGTCTTATTTTAAAACCATTCTCCCTCATCCTATCACTGTCAACCCATATGAACAGTCGTTCCCCATATTATTTTTTACACTCCCTACAAGTATTGGAAGACTGCAGTGAGGTCTCCCCAGAGCCTTCTGTTCTCCAAGCTAAAATATATGCATAATATTGGCTTCAATTAGCATATTTTGCAAAAAAAAAATAAAAATCCCTCTCATACAGGAATGTGTTTAAATAAAAGAGAAAGCTGGAAGAGTTTTTTTTTCTGTAGGATATGGGGGTAGAAATTTACTCTGGGGAATGTGTTTAGCCTGGCTTGGTTTGACAGTCTAAATCAGCAACACATTGTTTGCACATTCAGTATATTCAAAAATCTTGCTTTTATTTATTTATTTATTTGGTGTGTGGGTTTTTTTTTTCCCCCAGTGGTTTAGTGGTATATTTGTTAATAAGCTTATCATTGTCTTCTCTTCATATTTGACAATAACATTTCACAAGTTGCTGAAATATTCTAAACCACTTTGTTTCAGAGTCAGCTGGATGTGCCATTTAAAGTTAAAGCAGGGCATATTGGTAAGTTACGTTTTGTAATGTATTCATGCAGGAATTACTAAACACTGTTTTTTTTTGCAAGGGGCTTTAGGCATTGTAAGCAAGTAGCTTTCTTGATTTTTTTTTTTTTTGTCTTTTGAATATTCTGGGTTTGTTTTTTGTTGTTGTTCTGATTTTTTTTTTTAAAGCAACTTGTTTCCTTGAAGTGAAATGTAACATTAAAATGTATGAAGCCTTGTTTAGTTATATCAGTATTAATGATAAAAGAACACACTGTAGCAAATATGAGTTGAGTAGAAAATGGATCTTGTCTGTTGTATCAGCAAGATTCATCTCTTATTTCACCACCTCCTTCCCTTAGTCTTTTCCCTGTTATGAAATATTTTCTCACTCCTAGTTGATTGCCTTTTAAAAGTTCATCATTTTTTAAAGTGAACTAGGTCAAAAGCCATACTGTTTCCCTTATACTTCCTCTGGAAATAATTTTTGTGTGTGTGACGAACTTCATATTTTATTCACTTATATGAGGAATGAGGGGCACTGTTACATCAGCATCATCAGCTTACAGACATGCATGCGCTATTGTTTTGAAGAGTGAATATAATTCAAAAGAATAAGGACAGGAACTTCAGACTTACATGTTTGCCTCATGCGGAAGACTTGAATGTTTGTTTGTGTGCTACTTAAAACAGACAACCCAAAGGAAGCCTGCCTCAGATGCACTGCTTTTTCTGTTCATTAATGTAATTATTTAGAGCTTCTGTGGTTAATGTCACTTATCTTTCTAATACTTTTTTTTTCTCTAATCATCTGTTTGACTGTATAGCTCACTATTTTTCTTTTGTGCTTGTAGGTCAACTTAACCTACAGATTCCATGGCAAAACCTTTACACTCAACCTGTTGAGGCAGTTCTTGATGGAGTTTATTTGCTTATTGTGCCCACAGCCAGTAAGTTATATAGAGGAAAAAGTGAGGGTGGATGGGATTTCAGAAGTCTCTGTAAGTGGTTGATGTTGCTTTTATGAGCTTTATTTCTAGTAGATACTCCTACCAAATCAAACTAGGTAAATGTCAGTGGAACGTTCTTCAGCAGTTTAGATTTAATCAACTAATTTTTTATTACTGTAGAATTATTAATAAAATATGAGAAAAAAACATGTTTTTTGTATCTCATATTTTAATATTGTGCATTTAGGCATAAAATATGATGCTGAAAAAGAGGCCAGGCAGCTCTTGGAAGCAAGGCAAAGGGAACTGCAAAGGATAGAGGAAGCAAAGCAGAAAATAGCTGATCAAGGTAAGAGTGGGAACAGCTAAATAAAGGATTGCTTTTTCATTTTTAATCCAAAAGCATGTTGAATTTCTCAGTATTATAGATTTTTTGTTTTGTCATGATATTTAAACTACAGGTATAGATCTTTATTTTCCTATAAAAATGTATGAGTTTGCAGGTTTGTCCTAATTAGTGTTTGACTTGGCTGTTGAGTATTTTGTATGAAATAGTGTTCATCTTTCGATATCAGATACTGTCTTGAAATTTGAGTGTGTAGGTAGCAAGGATGCTGCAAAATGTTCGTCCTGGAAATACGAGGTTGTTGTCGTTTTATACTTATATAGTTTTGAATCACTTGGATCCAATCACAGACTGAAACTTCGTAGGCTGAGGATATAAATGTTACAGTCATATTGAAAATGTTATTAAGAAATGAGAGTACAGCATAATAGAAAATTTAAGTATTGATCAAATGAATGTTGTGTTGTTTTTTATTCTGGTTTAGTTCTAAAAAATCTTAAATGTGAGCAGAATAGTATTATTTTTTTTTATATTTTTACTTAGATAAAGTAAAAGAAGAGAAACAAGACAGTTTTGTAGAAAAACTAGTCACTCAGGTCATCAAAAATCTTCAAGTGAAAATTTCTAACATCCATGTTCGCTATGAGGACGATGTAAGTGATTTTGTCTATTATAAGATATGGGGATGTGAACAACAATATTAAATTAGGACTTTGCCTGATATATATATTTTTTTCCCCCGTCATTTTGTATGTTGACAGAATCTTACAAAAGTTTTTAAAGTTTTATGGTCTTAAAGTAAAAAATGAAAACCTTGTACCAAGGCATGAAGATATAATATGTTTATGTGTATTTACTGTTATCAGTTTATTTCCAAGTCTAAATTTTAAGCATAAGATGATCTGACGATCTTTTGGCATTTTCCTCACTTTATTAGATCACAAATCGGAGTAACCCGTTGTCATTTGGGATTTCACTTCAGAACCTAAGTTTGCAGGTAATTTTATTTTTCATCTAAAAAGCATGTTGATATATAGATTAAGTTGGTGTATATGATATAGGTTATATTGATGTATTAGTTAAGTTTTTCTATCTGGTAACATATATTGTCTAATGGAAGGATTCCTGTAATTATAGCCTAAGCAAAAATGGTAACTTTGTTTTATCAAATCAAGCACAAATATTGGAGTGGGAATGTTGCTGTTAAAGATAAAATGCTGGCTTCTAAACGGAGCTCTGGGATGAAACTTCTATTCTGCCTTTTCAATTTGTGGTTGCAAAGAATCAGACTTATCTGAATTTGTGGTATTCGTAATCTATGAACTTTTTATTGAAATTGACATGAACCCCAAAGAAAGAAATGAAAAAACAAAAAATGACATCTTGTTTCAAATTGTAGTTGAGTTCTTTAATCCACAAGCTCCAGTTCATGGTATGATAGTAGCTATTTTGGACTGTATGTATTCATTCTGTAAGAGTAGCTAGGAGAAGCAGTATACTGAATAGCTCTGGCTTTGTACCTTTTGTTGCATAATTAAAAATTATAAAGAAGTGGTATTTAAGTAAATTCTGCTTTCTTGAATCAATTACTTGTCACATCAGTTCTTTTTCCTATCAGATTCAGAAACAGGAATAGCCCTTTTCTAACCTCTTCCCACAAACAATTTTTAATAATGAAGAAAAACCTGGTACTCTTACTACATTACTATTGAAGTACTTGTCACATTAGCCTTAAAAAATTAACACCAGCAGAAAGGACTTAAGTCAGGCTTGAACTAAGCTGCTACTTCCAGAACTACAGAATAAGTCCTAGTCCATTTTTGTTTCCTTTGAAAGTGCTTATCTTTAAATTATATTGATGTAAAGGAAAACAGTTGGAATGCTTTGGTTCCTATATGTAGCCTGCCAGTCACTGTTTGTATACATATGTGTTTTCTCAGTAAGGTACTCTGATGAAGTTTCTGATTAAGAAAGGCCTGGTAGTCCAAAATCAGAAGATGGTGTTGCTCTAATTTCAGTGGGTTTAATTATGATGATCATTCTGTTTGTTCTACTTGTTTATTTCAGTAGTGATAAAATGAGGGCATTTAGTAAACGAAAGAATAACTTTAATTAATTTTCATTTCAGACCTCAGATAAAAATTGGAATCCATGTCTACACGATGAATCTGCCAAGTTGTTCTATAAGGTACAGTATAATCTGTATACCAAAGAAAGAACTAGTATATTACAAACTTGGTATTTTCAATTCATTCTACAGTAAGAAGATATGACAGTGTAACTTAAAAGTACAAAAATATGCATGGTGCAGTGAACAGTCTGAATATTATTACTAATCCGGACTTTGTGAAGTCCAGATTCCATTTAAAATTTCTGAATTTATTAATATTTGTATTCTGTTTATTTTCAGCTTGTACGACTGGATAACCTTTTTGCTTACTGGAATGTAAAATCCGAGATGTTCTATCGTTATGGCTATAATGAATCATTGGTAAGTAAAGAAGGACTTCAGGTGTCTGCTATTCTAGTTCATACTGTGAAGCACTGAGCATGCTCCACTTTCAGTTCTGCACTCATTTGTGTCAGTATCGTCAGTAAATATCTTGTTAGTAGCTGACACATCAGGAAAAATACTAAGCATTAAGCTTTTTATGCGATGAAAATCCAACAGCTGTCTGAAAAACTTTGGGGGAAACAAAGTCATTTACTGATTAGGAAAATATTCACAATAGATGGTCATTTCACTGCTCAGTGATTTAGTAGCTAGAAACAGTAGTCCTCTAATATATCCATTTAGTTATGTTTTAAAAAAATATTATTTTAAATTGTATTGTGTTTCAGAGGCATTATCTCAAATATATCAAACTGTCAATCTTTTTTATTTTCAAAAGCTTTTAATGAAATAGAAGGGCAATATTTTTACTTTTTTCACCATTGCAGGTTAGCTTGAAACAGGGAGTTGCCTGCCACAATGTGATTCCAGTTGGTTATGATTTTGGTAAGTGTTATCTAAGTGTTAAATATTACAGATTGAAATAAAATCATATGTATAAATCATTTTTATTTTTAGCACTTTTCAGAGGTTGCTGCTTTTTTATACAGTGTATTGTTCTTTTGTAGGAATAGCTGTCTCTGTGATACTGCATGTTTTATGATATCTGTACCCTTAAAAAGATTTTGATTAAAGTCATGATTTTTTTCTAATCCAGTGTCATCAATACTTATTCACATATGTTGATTGTTCTTTATTCTAAGAACTAATAATGTGTGCATCTTGTAAATTATGTAAATCAGGTTGGTTTGAATTATCTGTGGTTTTGAGATTGTTTCACATACCACATGGGAAGTATACCTACTTTTTTTTGTTTTTTCTTAAGGTGAAAACAGTACTTACAAAACTGAAGCATCAGGGTTTTTTTTGTTTTTTGTTTTTAGTACTACCCAGTCATAAGTTGCACTGTTATCAGGGTTGCTTACTTTAGTCCAGACATCTCATTTGCTCCACTCTGACATGGTTTTATGATTTTTGGTACTGGTATTCCACATCATAACATCATGTAGTGCATTTAGAGTTAAAGAGTTAATGTTCCAGCTCTGTGGACCATCGATAGTTCCAGGTGCGCCTGTCTCAGAAGAGAAGAAGAACTCCATTCCCCAAAGGACTTTGCGATGCTTTGCGTTCTTACGTGTTTACGCTCAGAGGGAAAGATAAAAACTGTCTGCAGTCACGGGACTCTCTTCCCTTCGGGACCGAGCTCAGCAGTGGGTGTTTGTTGCAGCCGTCCACCTTCAGCGTTAGCGTAAGGCCTTTGGTTTATTGGACACTCTCTCTCTTGCTCATTTTATTTGATTCATTTGCCTCAATTCCAATTATATTATATTATATTGTGTTATTTTCCTTTCTGATATCTTATTTAGTAAATTAGCTTTCCTCCTCAGATCGTTGCCACTGTTTTGTTCCTGGGCCCATCTCCCTTCTCCTTTTTCCCTTTTCCCCCTTCCCCGGGGTGTGGGCCTGTGGGTCCCCTGCCTCAATTGTCACGGTACTGGGTCGAACTGTCCCGCAAACCGCTGACAATTTTGGCGCCCAATGTGGGGCACGACTAGCTGCCTTAGCCGGGCAGAGACATACTTTTAGAGTGAATCTCTGTCTTTTGTTAGGAAGCTTATCTGTACTGCAGCTCCTGTACGGCAAAACACGACCTTGAAGTCCAGGCGTACTGCCAGTTCTCCTGGAATATTTGTAAACTTTTCGGGTGCTGCCAGCTTGTTTGAGTAAAAGAAAAAAAAATGTTTTTACCGTTTCTGTTAAAACTGCCCTTACAGGGATTGTATTTCATTGCTTTTTCCCTTTTAATGCTCAAAATGTACTGGAACTTGGTTAAGCTTTCCAGTCTGATCTATGGAGCCTGGTCCCTATATGACAAACTAAAAGCAGTGATGGTGGCATCTACCAGATACCTGGGCACCCCGGCTAATGTAACAAACCATACCATGTTAACAAACCAAACAATATTTGAATGGGTGTCCAGTTTCTCCTCTCAGTTCCTTATGAATTTTCAAGATTACAGCTTAGGGACTATGTTAGCATTTGGGATATTAGTCCTCCTGAATGTACTCTCTTTAATAGGATTTTACATTGCATGGAGGAAGCTTTTCCCAGAAACAGAGAATGCTGAATGGCAGGGAAAGTGGAGAGTTTTAGGAAAGAAATTAGAAGCATGGGGACCTCCGGTGCCATGGGTTTTTACTCCTGAGCACTTGCAGGATCCTGAGGAGCTAGGCCTGTATCTGAGTAATGGGTGTTGCAGCTCAGAAAGATCTGAGGTGGAACAGCTTTTCTGGGGCTTGGCTTATGCTTACCGAGGCATATATACTGTGCTGGATTGAGAGTGTGTCCAAACTGAGGCTCAGACCAAAGAGGAAAACCTCCCGGGCACATCTGACCATCCAGAGAAAGCACTGGTATCAAAGTCAGTTGCCCCCTGGTGGAAGGCCAGAAATGGAAACATGTGTCCTCACGCCTAGAACGCAAAGAAGAGGTGGCGAAAGAAGAGGAAGATACAGGCGAGGGGGGGTCCTCAACACCACCACCACCAAGAAAGGCAACAAAGGAAAGTGAGAGGCATGGACATAGTGATGATGAGGATGATGAGAGAGTCAAAGTTACCACGTTTCGTCGACCCATGAAAATGTCTGAGATCCAAGGCTCAAGAAAGGAGTTTATTCGACGTCTGGATGAGAGTATTGTCACTTGGTTGCTTCGGTGTTGGGACAACGGGGCCAACAGTGTGTCCCTCGACAGTAATGAAGCTTGCCAACTAGGAAACATTGCCCGTGACCCAGCTGTCGACAGAGGGATCAGCAGGTATATGGATGGAATCGCCAGCCTCTGGCAATGAATGTTAGTAGCTGTGAGGGAAAGATATCCCTACAAGAGTGACCTGGCACCTAAAGTGAAAAGATGGAAAACTATTGAGGAAGGCATCCAGTATTTGAGAGAAACAGCTGTGGCGGAAATGCTGTATGATCCCACGTTTGATCCTGAAGATCGGGACCATGATCCAGAGAAAGTAAGGAGTACACCCAAAATATGTCAGAAGCTTTCAAAAACAGCACCAGAAAGGTACGCCGGTACACTAGTGACAACGTTCAACAGATATGAGGACCAAGACAGAAAACCCCCAGTTTTTGAACTGATTCTTACACTTCAAAACTTTGAACAAAAATTTCCGCCATCACACGCTTCCATTTCAGCCATATCAAGGTTAGAAGGACAGATGGAAGACGTGTTAGAGAAAGCATCCCGACTGATTGATGGGGTTGAAAAGATTGCAGCTTTCAGAAGCAAACGCCGTCCTGCTCGAGCAAATGACAGCACTAACTTCATGTCACGCGCGGCTCTGTGGAGTTACTTATGTGAAAATGGAGAAGATATGAAGGAATGGCATCAAAAACCCACCCCTGCACTGCGAGCACGGGTGAGAGAATTACAACACAGACCAACGACCAGTGAAGTTGTTCCTGTCACTACAGGTAACCAATAGAGGGGCCCTGCCCTCAGCCAGAGGAGGGAGAGGGATAATAGAGTGTATTGGACTGTGTGGATTCGGTGGCCTGGCACATCAGAACCACAAAAATATGAGGCACTGGTGGATACTGGTGCACAGTGTACTCTAATGCCTTCGAGTTATAAAGGGATAGAGCTGATCTATATCTCTGGAGTGACTGGGGGCTCTCAGGAATTGTCTGTGTTGGAGGCAGAAATAAGCCTCACTGGTAAAGACTGGCAGAAGCATCCTATAGTGACCGGACAGGGGGCTCCATGCATACTCGGTATAGACTATCTCAGAAGGGGGCACTTTAAGGATCCCAAGGGGTACCGATGGGCTTTTGGAATAGCTGCTGTGGACACAGACAACATTAAGCAGCTATCTGTTTTACCTGGCCTGTCAGAAGATCCGTCTGTTGTGGGGTTGTTACAAGTGGAGGAGCAGCAGGTACCAATTGCTACAAAAACGGTGCACAGACAGCAGTGCCGCACCAACAGGGATTCCTTGCTCCCCATTCATAACTTGATCCGTCAGCTAGAGAGCCAGGGAGTTATCAGCAAAACTCACTCACCTTTTAACAGCCCCATATGGCCGGTGCGTAAAGCCAGTGGAGAATGGAGGCTGACGGTAGATTACCGTGGCCTGAATGAAGTCACACCCCCACTGAGTGCTGCTGTACCGGACATGTTACAACTCCAGTACGAACTGGAGTCAAAAGCAGCCAAGTGGTATGCCACCATTGACATTGCTAATGCCTTCTTTTCAATTCCTCTGGCCATAGAATGCAGGCCACAGTTTGCCTTCACCTGGAGGGGCGTTCAGTACACTTGGAACCATTTGCCCCAGGGGTGGAAGCACAGCCCAACCATTTGCCATGGGTTGATCCAAACTGCATTGGAGCAGGGTGGTGCTCCTGAGCATCTGCAATACATTGATGACATTGTTGTATGGGGCAATACAGCAGAGGAAGTCTTTGAGAAAGGAGAGCAGATTATCCAAATTCTCCTACAAGCTGGCTTTGCTATCAAGCGAAGCAAAGTGAAAGGGCCTGCACAGGAAATTCAGTTCCTAGGTATAAAGTGGCAAGATGGACGTCGTCACATCCCAACAGATGTGATTGACAAAATTACTGCCATGTCTCCACCCACCAGTAAGACAGAAACCCAAGCTTTTCTGGGTGTAGTGGGCTTTTGGAGAATGCATGTTCCAAACTACAGTCTCATTGTGAGCCCTCTCTATTGGGTGACGCGGAAGAAGAATGATTTTGTGTGGGGCCCTGAGCAGCAGCAGGCTTTTGAACAAATTAAGCAGGAGATAGCCCGTGCCGTGGCCCTGGGGCCAGTGCGGACGGGACAGGATGTTCCAGCTGAGCTGGATGTTCAAAGGAACAGCTCCCTCTACCCATCATGCTACTGATGCCACTTGGAGTAAGTGGACTGCACTGATTACACAGCAAGCTCGGATGGGGAACCTCAACCGTCCAGGAATCCTGGAGGTGATCATGGACTGGCCTGAAGGTAAAACGTTTGGAACAACGCCAGCTGAGGAGGTGTCACATGCTAAAGAAGCCCCACCATATAATGAACTACCAGACAATGAAAAGAGATACGCCCTGTTCACAGATGGATCGTGTTGCATTGTGGGTAAGCACCGCAGATGGAAATCTGCTGTGTGGAGCCCCACACGACGAGTTACAGAGGCCACTGAAGGAGAAGGAGAATCAAGTCAATTTGCAGAGGTAAAGGCTGTCCAGCTGGCCTTAGATATTGCTGAACGAGAAAGGTGGCCAGTGCTTTATCTTTACACTGACTCATGGATAGTGGCAAATGCTTTATGGGGGTGGTTACAGCAGTGGGAACAAAATGGTTGGCAACAGAGAGGTAAACCTATTTGGGCTGCTGAACTGTGGAAAAACATTGCTGCCCGAATAAAGAATATGGTTGTAAAGGTGCGCCATGTAGATGCTCATGTTCCTAAGAGCCGGGCAACTGAAGAACAGCAAAATAACCATCAGGTAGATCGAGCTGCCACAGTTAAGGTGGCTCAAGTAGACTTGGACTGGCAACACAAAAGTGAATTATTTATAGCTCGGTGGTCCCATGAGACCTTGGGCCATCAAGGAAGAGATGCAACATATAAGTGGGCTAGAGACCAAGGGGTGGACTTAACTATGGATGCTATTGCACAGGTTATCCATGACTGTGACACATGCGCCACAATTAAACAGGCCAAGAGGATGAAACCTCTTTGGGAGGAAGGGCAATGGCAAAAGTATAAATATGGGGAGGCGTGGCAGGTTGATTATATCACCTTACCACGATCTCGCAGTGGTAAGCATTATGTGCTCACCATGGTAGAGGCAACTACTGGGTGGCTTGAAACATACGCAGTACCCCATGCTACCGCCCGGAACACCATCTTAGGGCTCGAGAAACAAGTCCTATGGCGACGCGGCATTCCAGAGAGAATTGAGTCAGATAATGGAACTCATTTCAAAAATTCTCTTGTAAATACTTGGGCCAAAGATCATGGCATCGAGTGGATTTATCATATCCCCTATCATGCACCAGCTTCTGGTAAAATTGAAAGGTACAATGGGTTGTTAAAAACAATGTTGAAAGCAATGGGTGGTGGAACATTTAAGCACTGGGAGAAGAATTTGTCAGAAGCCACCTGGTTGGTCAACACCAGAGAATCCATCAATCGCGATGGTCCTGCCCAATCCAGCTTTCTACCTACTGTAGAAGGAGATAAAGTTCCTGTAGTACATGTGAAGAACATGTTGGGAAAACCGGTTTGGGTTCTTCCAGCTTCTGGAGAGGGCAAACCTCTCCGTGGAACTGTTTTTGCTCAGGGACCTGGGTCTACCTGGTGGGTGATGCAGAAGAATGGGGATGTTCAATGTGTACCACAAGGGAATTTGATGTGGGGAGAGCGCCCTCAGTAATTCTATTACTATGTATATATGTATATAGCTATGTTGTATGTGTTTGTATTTAGTGCTTGTTAATCATTGTTTCTTTATGTATATATATATATTAAGCATGATGTAATGATGTTGAATAAGGGGTGGAATGTCATGGTTTTATGATTTTTGGTACTGGTATTCCACATCATAACATCATGTAGTGCATTTAGAGTTAAAGAGTTAATGTTCCAGCTCTGTGGACCATCGATAGTTCCAGGTGCGCCTGTCTCAGAAGAGAAGAAGAACTCCATTCCCCAAAGGACTTTGCGATGCTTTGCGTTCTTACGTGTTTACGCTCAGAGGGAAAGATAAAAACTGTCTGCAGTCACAGGACTCTCTTCCCTTCGGGACCGAGCTCGGCAGTGGGTGTTTGTTGCAGCTGTCCGCCTTCAGCGTTAGCGTAAGGCCTTCGGTTTATCGGACACTCTCTCTCTTGCTCATTTTATTTGATTCATTTGCCTCAATTCCAATTATATTATATTATATTATATTGTGTTATTTTCCTTTCTGATATCTTATTTAGTAAATTAGCTTTCCTCCTCAGATCGTTGCCGCTGTTTTGTTCCTGGGCCCATCTCCCTTCTCCTTTTCCCTTTTCCCCCTTCCCCTTCCCCGGGGTGTGGGCCCGTGGGTCCCCTGCCTCAATTGTCACGGTACCGGGTCGAACTGTCCCACAAACCGCTGACACACTCAAACGTGGAACAAGTATTTTTCACACTTTTTTATTTTTCACGTGCTTATATAATAAGTTTTCACAGAACAGAACAAGTTTTGAAATGTTTTACAGTTTATAGCTTTGACTTTCTTTATAAGGAAACGGGTGTAAATATCATTTGTTATCTAAGTCCTTACATAGAAGTTGAAAAGGATGCAAAATTCCGAGATTTGGGATTTGCACTCTTAAAATTCATCAGTACTGATAGAAACACAGATATTTTAAGTTGTGGCAAATGAAAGTTCTGACTGTTGGAGAGCAAGTCTAGACTGAGACCTTGATAGGAAGGTAATAAGTGAGAAGTCTGTCATTTGGACTGTGTAATACCAACAGATAGAAAGGAGGGAAAAAGAAATGTGTCAAACTGGACACAGGGAGAAAATGAATACAGAATTTACTGCAAATTATGTAGAATAAAGGTATAAACTTCACAAAGAATAATGAGCTTAAAATGAAACCAAGTTAAATAGTTGTAAACATTGCATCATCTCGCAAAAATATTTTCCACGTTTATGAACCTGTTAGTGAATTCAGAATATTTTTTATGTAGATGATGTATCAGAATTGCTATTAGTAAATGGAATTTCATTTTATAAGGATATGAACTATGTGATTTCAAGTAATATTGTTGGGATTGTTTTACTGAAATAGATGATAAAACTGAACCAAACATGGCTTCTGAAGGCTCTAGTGAATTCTTGATATTACCAAACTGAGAAATATCTGTTTTGTGAATTAATTTCAATGTATGACATGCTTTGCTTTATTTAGTATCCATGTTGATTTTTTGTCCATGATTATATGATTTAGAAATGTAGAATATTTATTTTTAGAAGTGAGTATAACTTATCAGAGTCTAATGCATCAGTAACAAAATACACACATTCAAAAAACCCATAACAAACAACATTGTTCTCTTTCCTATTACATTTTTGACAAGTCCGTGTTAATATATAGTCCTGAGACATGGAGGCAAAATGTTTTATGGGTCATATCATCAGAATGAAACTGTAAGACTGAATACACCTTTTACTGCATTTTAAGCTGCACTAATCAAGTTTGTGTTCTGAAGTCTAGCATTTTCCAAGGAATGACCTAGTGTAATTTGATAGGCATTATGTACTATTTATGGGAATCTTAGATATTAATGTCCTTTTTTTTTTTTTTTTCCTTATATCAAAATCTGTTTTTTAGTATTCCGCCCAATTTCTGCTGAGGCCAAACTTCTTATGAATCCTCGATCTGACATTGATTTCTCAACTCCAAAAATGGATTTAGATATAAATATAAAGGACATAGCTGTTGAATTCAATAAGCCACAGGTATCTTTTTTTTTTTTAATTATATACAGTAGTAAGAAGGTTGGTTTGCAAGCATAATAAGTAGTAGTCTGAAATTTTATAATAAATATAAAAATTGTTTCTTAGTGCTGCTTTTCTTTGCAAATTATTCTGTCTTTAAGGAAAGAGAAATGTTTTACACTGTTTGCAGAAAAACAGTTAACGCTCAAGTTGAACATTTTTTGTTTGTTCTTTTAGTACTTCAGTGTTATGGAGCTTCTTGAATCTATTGATATGATGACTCGAAATTTGCCATATAGGAAGTACAGACCTGATGTTCCGTTGCACAACAATGCCAAGATATGGTAGGCCTCCTCATACTTGAGAAACAACTTGTTAGTTATTCACTCATTTGAAATATCTATCCAGAAATCATATCTTATTTAAGAAAATTAGAACACACTTCCTTGTAAAACTAAGTCATGTGTTTTGATTTTTCTTTGCTTTAATTTTTCTTAAGATATTAGTATTTAAACAAACAAACAAACAAAACACAAGAGAAAAACTGATGTCCTTGTACTAAAGATGAGGATACAGTATTTGAAAGTTTGTATTTACTGTCTTGAAGGTTGTTATCAGAAACTTAAATTTGATAACGTTTTAGTATTTTAATTCTATTTTTATCAAAGAAATGCTGTTAGTGCTGTTATGTGTTAGGTACTATTATAAGAACATAGCTATTATCTGAAAAATAGGCTAATGTTGTATATACAGATGACTAAGATTTTATTTCTTTTCAGAAGTTTCCTCACAGTTGTTTGTTTGTGCCTTTGCATGCACAAATATGTTATTGGGCACTTCTTCCAGGCAACTGGTTAAGTTTAGGAAATAGCACCTATTAGCTATAGCACATATTACCTAATAGCTTTGGCTGGAAAAAATTGAAGTCCATTAAACCAAAGTGTAGTGTAAAATGAGATTTCATGCGTTCGCAGCTAGTTATATAATAAGTGGTAGTCTGCATAGCTGTAGGCATCTTTTCTATATGCCAATAGAAATGTCAGTTACACTTCATTTGTTCTTAGGTGGAAATACGTTATTTATGGCATCCTTGAAGTAAATGTTCAACGTAAGCTCCAAATGTGGTCATGGGAACATATTCGGCATCATAGGAATCAAGTGAAGAACTATAAGGAGTTGTACAGAACAAAGATAATATCAAAAAAACCTAATGAGGAAATCTTAAAGTCTTTGGAGGTCAGCCATTTTCTGCCAACATCTTAATCTTTTGTTGAACATAAATGCTTATGTGTTCGTAAGTACTAATTTGGAGTATAAATATTCAGCAGCCTGACTTGCAATTTCATCAGTACTGTGAGTAGTATGAATAAACATACTAGGTAATTTTAAATCAGTAATTGCAGTGAAATAAAATATAAACTGCAGTGCTTTTCTTCTCTAGGTTCATTTTGCTTTTTGAACTTGAGGAAATTACTTGAGCTCTTTGGAAGGAGTAGTTTGTTGTCACTTCCTTTAAGACTGTGAGCAGTGAAATCTTACCAAATGAAACTGACAAAAAATAATTTCTCTCTTCTGCTTTAGGAATTTGAAAAGGTCCTGGATATTTTTAACATCACACTTGCAAGACAGCAAGCAGAAGTTGAGGTAAAATTTCATCATTTAATTAAATCCAAGAACATCAGCAACATGAGTTTGTGCATAACTTGAGGCAGATGCATCTTAGTTCTGGTGTTTGAATTATTCTTCATACAGTTTTTATTCTACTTGTGTTTCACATTTGTTATTATAATACGCAGTTTCAACCTGCAATTAAGCAGAAATTAGTTTATGTATAGCTTCTTTAGGATGACTGATTGGGAGTAAATTTATTCCCACTATTCACAAGGAAGATCTACTGTGTGATTTGATTAATAAAGCAAGCGGCAAGTGGTTATGCCCATAGATTGAAATTTTTCAGGCTTTTTTTTTTTCCTCAAACAGTATAGGCTTGGTTAGTTTTGTTCCTTTCCTTCCTAGTACCCTATTAATGTAGTCTGGACACTAGTGTGTTTACATTTCATTACTATTTTCTAATATTATTTCAAATCTATCTAGTGAAAAAAAGAAAAATTAAAATAGGTGGTTACAATGAAGTAAAATAATGCGATTTCGTAAGTAAGAAGGACAATGTTAACAAACTGGTATAACTATGTTAGAATTCTCCTTAGTTCTCAGCATAATGTATGAGTGTTATTCCAGGAGACTAACGTGAAATCTGCATAGTTTTCGTGAAAACAATGGAAGGGTCTTTGGTCCATTAATATTCTTCTTCTAGTCACAATGATTATGAAGTTTAGAATGGTTGATAGTGAAACGTAACTAGCTGCAGTCAGTTGTTAACACATTGCCTGAGTTGAACATTTTGAAATGTTTGTTTTGTGGAGTACTTGAAGTGCAGTGTGAAAGCAATTGTAGCAGTAATAACGTATTGGTAAAACATACTCAGAAAAGGAACCTATGAGTGTGACTTTTAATTTTTTTTTCCTTACAGTCATCCGTGTATAAGTCCGTATTTAAGTGCATGTATAAACACTGTTCATACTTAAAGAGAAAAGGATGACATGCTCATGTTCCTCCTCTTCAGCTGAACTGGAGTGCAAATTTGTTTCATTTTAATTCTCATTTAATTTTTTCCTTTTTTTTTTTTTATTTTTTTTTAAATCTTGCGCCATGGAATCTTTCTTTCGTTTTTATTTCTTTCCTCCCAGCTCTGGTGAGATGAGGAGGATCCTGGTAAATTTTCACTCTTTGTTGTTCCGTTTTTCCCTTCTGACTTAATTTGCTACTTATTTTCTCTAGCATATATATATATAATCTTTACAAAATGTTATGTCATCCTACATTCCTATAATCATCATTATCTTCCAGTCCTGAGCTTTTAAGACAAGTTTCTGCAGTGCTTAGATGAAGGTTTCAAGCAAATTAATTTTTACTGATTGGAGAACCATCTTGAAAGACAGAATAGAATAGTTCAGTTGGAAGAAACTTTTGAAGATCATCCAGACTGATGCCTAACTAACTTTCTGGAGTAAATTCCAAATATTAAGTATCACGTTACAGTGATTCTAAGTTGTGTCTTATCTCTGTTGATCTGCCAGAAGCCTTCTGTATTTATTATTAGGTGATACCTCACTAAACAGTCTCAAAAAGGATATTGCAAGAGGGCAATCTACTACTAGATTTTTATTGGGGACAGGTAGCTTTAAGACTACCAGGAACTTACAGGAATATCCTTCAAATATCAGCTGAGTAAAATTAGATAAAAGAAAACCTATTATTTGTTAAGCTTTCATGTGTTTCTTTGTTTCTTTTTTCTTCTGTTGTGTAAGCACATCTCAATTGAATTTCAAGGCCTTGCTTTTTGTTTTCAGATCTTGAATTCAAGCTTCCAGGACACAATTTTTTGAACTATCTGATCTTCTTGGAACTTGGTAGCAATAACTTTTAATCCAAACCTTTACCTACTCCTTAATCTCCATCACTGTACATCTCAGTACCAAAACTCAATTTTAGTGAGCCAAGCATCAACTCCTGGTATCAGAATAGCTTGAGAAACTGTTATCCCTTAAATCTGGGGAAAATTTATAGATGATTCCTTGAACTCAGAATAGAGGCTGATGTTCCTTTTCTCTCCCTTTCTTTCAATCAGAAAATGTACCTTGCAAAGTAATCCTTCTGTAGACTCCACTGATTTCTAGGCCACTGTAAATGAGGCAGAGGGAAAATGGAGCAGGATTTCATCAGAAAGGGTGAACTTTCTATCATACAAAAATGTTTTTTAATCCTTGCACAACTAGTTTTCCTCAATTCTGTTTACAGTCTTTCTTACCTTGGTCTGCAGTGCCAGCTGCAGCTTCTGATACATCAAGAATGACAGTTGTCCTTCAACTCGTAATTCTTAAGTGTCTTAAAAACCCCTTATCTTGGAGGTTTAACAGCTCTATTTTAAAGCTTTGTCCATTTTTTTCACGAACCACTTGCTTTCTAACAACTGCTTGTTAATTGATATCTTTTATAAAAAGAACACTGGATGATTTTTTTCAAAGTCTTTGAAAACTTGTGTGCTTCAGATGACGTTTTGAATCATTTGTCTGAAGTAAATCAGTAATACCAGTTCAGAGGACTTTATGGATTTATGGTGAGACGTGCTCTCCACTGACATTTGATGGAAAGATGTGGCAAGCCCTGTTTGTCAGAGATATCTTGAGTTTTTTGAGCGCTGAGAAGAATTGCTGTCTCACTGACTGTCGATATCATATTCACTAACATCTTTCAAGTCAAGGGTCAAGTCTTGGATTTATGTTCTCTACATAATATCCATTATGTAAATACAGGAACTATTTCCTATATTTCTCAATGTAAATACCTTACTACTAAAATGACAAAATGATGTTGGACAAAAGTTTTACATCCGTTTTGGGAAAAAAACAAAAAACAAAAACCTGTATGATTTTAAAATTTAGCCTATGCTAAATTTACCCTGTGTGTGTATTTTTAAGGACTCTGTTAAGGGCATTGTTTTAATGCAGAGCAGTACATCAAGTTGTGGCATGGTATTTTTGTTTTTGTTTTTTGTTTTTTTGAGAAGGGAGTGGGGACGTGAGGGGTGAAAACTAGGTAGTAAGTCTACAAAGGAAACCTTTATTGTGTAAAAATTGGTTAACTTGTATCAACAAAGAGATCATGCAAAAGTAGTTGACCGTTATTTAAGAGAGAAGAAAGAAGCATGAGGATAATTAACTTCTATGTATTTGTTCATTTCAGGCAACTAAATCTGGATGCAAAATATACAAACCAGGAACAAAACAAGACAGTGAAAGTTCTGGTGGCTGGTTTAGTTGGATATGGGACTGGTCAAGTGGAGATAAAAATGAACAGAAACAAGAAGTAAAGGCTTCAAGTATGTTCATTTACTGGTGTTTTTTTCTACTATTGAGACCTAGTTGTTAGAATAAGAGGTCCTTAAAAACAGAATTTGAGATTTTTTTTAACCTTTGGGCTATTAGTTGTCTGGCATTTACAGTTTCCCTCAGACTTTTTTTTTTGCTGATGTAATTGTTAACTGCATGTTCTAGAGATATCTTACAGTTCTTTCTGTAGGACTTCCTGAACTGGCCTTTATTTCTGCTTTCTTCTTTCCCAGTTTTAGCAGTTGTCTGCACAGTGTACTGTGTATGGGGATTTGAAGAAAGTGCTAGAAAAACAGTGTCAGTTAATGGAATGTAAGCAATTTTACTTCCATTATTTTTGTAATTTTGCTATTTCATGCAGTGTCTTAGAGTATGACTGTCTTAAATATGAGGCATCTGGTAAACGTTCTAGAGCACAGAAATTGTGCCAAAAAACATGTTTTCATTGTTAGCAAGCTAGGAAATAAAGTAGTTCAGAATAAATATGTAACTTTGTTTTAAAGCACAATGTAGATGACTTAAGACTTTGCTATAAGCCTAATTTATCTGCTTTCAATGCTTTTTACTCAAAAGTGTATCTTAGAATGGCTTAGGTTGCAAGGGACCTTAAAAATCATCTAGTTCCACCCCCCTGCCATGGTCTGGGTAGTGTGTAACAGTATTTGCATTTTACTGATACTTATACTGTGTTTAACCTATTACAATGCAACAGGTCTTGAAGTTCTTATGACAAGTGAAGAGAAAGCTAAACTTTATGCAGCAATTGGATATAGTGAAACAGCTGTGGATCCAACACTTCCAAAATCAGTAAGTCATAAATTATTATGTTATAAAGCAATTTATAATCTTATACTGGAAGCCAGAATGTAAAGGTGATCGAGAATTGCTTTTAAAATTACATGAAACTTTGTCTCTATATTTGAGTAATGTCATGTTGCTTTTAAATTTTGTTACTCTTACCTTTGATTAGAACAGAATATCCTTGCATATAATATTAAGAGTAATGAAAATGCTTGCTTGGAATATTCTGGAAAAGTTCCAAATGAAATACTGTCTAATTAAGCTAGAATAAACTCACATAAGTAGCATACATATTGTTCAAATTACAAAATATTTCATATGTCCTCTTACAATATTCAGAAACTTTTAAGGAAAATGGGCTAAGTGCTTAAGTGGACTCTTAAACATTAGTGAGAGTAGATGGAGTAGATGAGTAGATAATGTTAGAGATCATAGAAGAAACATAGTGGGGAAAAGGAGCATCTTTAAACCATTCAAAGTAGTCAAGTCCTTCTTCATTTGAGGTACCTTGCATACAGTGGACTGCCTTACAGCTTCTTTAAAATTGCTTTTTCTCAAAATGCATCTGCACTGAAGTCAAAGATTTTTAAGCACAGTCTGTGTTTGTTCTATCCTTGCATTTCCATAGTGACTGTTTGGGAATTACTTTTGTACAGCAAGTGTACAAAAGGCTGTTTATAATACTAGAGAAATAGTTTAGAATTGTTATTTTTCACATTAATCTCTTCATAAACTGTATTGAAAATTGTATGCATATTTAATATATTTGCTATTATTTGCTATTATAATCATTGCTTTTTCTGCTCATTTAGTATGAAGCGATGAAATTGTCTGTAAATTTAAAAAGCATGTCAATATCAATAAGAGAAAACAACCAAACTCCTGAGTTGGTAAAATCTTCTTTAAATGAATTGAGTACAGTATTTACGCAACGACCAGGTGCACAAGCAATAAGGTAAACTTTCTGTTGTGCTGGTTTTACTTCTTGTATAGTGCTGATGATAGCTAGTAGGCATTTTGAAACTATAACTGTTTTTAATTTCTTTCTTGTTTTCAGTAGTGTAGTTTGAGGCCAGCATCATCCCACAAACAATGAACAAAGTGTGAACTTTTGTATCTTCAGTATTTGTGCCAACACACATTTTCCTCTTTTTTTTCCCTGCCTTTCATTGTTATATACAAACAATCCTATTACTTTTTCTTCTTTGATAAATGTCTCACGCATTTTGATATTTAATCTGAACAAAGTCAGAATTATTTATATGGAGATCCTTACTAATTTGATCTCCTGTATATTCTATTGTTTTCTGTGTTTTTTAGGATTTCATATATTCCTTTGATGTTGTCCCTCACAGCATTCTTCTTGACAGATTATCCAGTTGTAAGAAAATGTTCTTAACTGTGTGCTGAACTGTGTTATGGTAGAGCTCAGAGTTGTAGTAAATAGGGCTAGATCTGGCAGGTTTATGCTCACCAGTGGTGTTACGTAGTGCTCAGCTTAAGTCTTGATAAATGTTTTTAGCAGTGATCAAAATGGACAGGAGTGCATCCTTGGCAAGTCTGCTGATTATACTGATCTGAGAGGTGCTGTTGATTTCCTGAAGAGAGGCCTTACAGAGGGATCTAGTTATACTGGGGAATTTGGCAGTGGCATGAAGCTGAGTTCAGGAAAATGCCAGGTTACGTACCTGGGATGGTGTAATACCAGACATGGATGCAGACTAGAAGATGAGAGACTGGAAAACAGCCCTTCAGAAAAGGATATGGAAATTCCGTTGAGAGCAGGCTCAACAATGAGCCAGCATCATTCACTGTCAGCTAACAGAGCAAATTGTATGTTAGGATGCACTACGCACAGCATAGCCAATCAGTCAGAGGAGGTGATTCTCCTGCTACATTTAGTGCTGATGCAGACTCACCTTGAGTATTGCATCCTTGTCTCTTTAATACCATCACATAAAAATAATGTTAGTGACCCTGAATGCCTCTGGAGGAGGGCAGCAAAGCTGATGAAATGCATGTCTTACAAGAAGAGGCTGAAAACAGTTGAATTGTCTAGTCTGAAGGAAAGGAGTCTGAGTGTTGACCTCTTTGCACTCTGTAATTTCTTACAGAATCTGAATGGAAAGGGTGGTGCAAATTTCTTATCCCCACAACAGAGCATATAAAGCTGTTCAAGAGAAAGTTCAGACTGGATGTTAGGAAACATTTATTTACTGTGAGGTTAGTCGAACACTGGAACAGGTTTCCTAGCAGAGTGGTTGATGGCCCATAGCTGTCTGTGTTCAAGAGGCATTTAGGCAATGCCCTCAGTAATATGCTGTAACTTTTAGTAATTGTTTAAGTGGCCTGGCAGTTGGACTTGATAATCTCTGTAAGTCTTTTCCAAATTGAACTATTCTGTTTTAGCTGGCTGAAGAGTTATTGGATTTTTCAATATGTAGGTTCAATATCTAGGTTTGCGGAAGTAAACTGTAACTTAAGATTTTACCTTGTTTGTGTTCTCACAGTAGAGAATGAAAGGCCATGATAAATGAAGTATTTTAATTTCAGATATGTTAATTAAACAAAAAATCTAGGGAAGGATAGCATTCCCGTTTTAAACTTTGCCTACTTTGCTTTGGAGCTTATTAATAGGACCTACATAAGATACTAAGATACTCTTGATTTTGCTGAATTTTATGAAATTTTAAAACCTTTTTCTTGCAGCTTTTGTGTTTGATTTGTAAGAATGTTGTTATCTTGAAAAAAGGGAGGAAATATTACAATTCTACAGGGAAACATGTTTCTATAAGAGTTTGGAAATAGTCACCTTCATCAAATAGCTATAAAAAGGTGGAAGAGTGAGTGGAAAAAAACAAAATCCCAAATCTAGAAAGTACTTCTCCAGGTGATCTATGAGTAATGAAGCCATTAACTTCATTCTTTTTCTTTCATTTCTCTACACTAGAACCCTTCCCTCCTTCATCAGCATCTGTTTCTTAAGTGTAAACACGTGCCATCTAATTATCAATCCAACAGAATTTCCATTTACATCTTTCTTCCCTGACCTGACACTTGTCTTCATGAAAAATATGAGATGTATTTTTGGATCCCATTCCTTATTTACTCTTTGGTGTTTAACAGATACAAAAGCTAGTGAAATGAGAAACAGGTGTCAGATGGGTATGTATGTTATATCCTTAGACTAAGATATTTATATCTGAGCTATTTAAATCTGGCTTATTGGTTGTGGGTGTTTTTATTTTTTTTTTCCTTTTAGCTCATTCCTCCAACTGTTATCTAATTGGACATATATTGATGGATATTACAATATTACATGTGAAAATGCTGCTTACTTTTATTTTTTTATTTTTTTCAGATTTGAAACCAAAATAACCTCACTTGAAGTTACAGGCATGTCTCAAGAAAACTGTACACCCTGTCTACTGTCTTCTCGAACAGTCTATTCAGACAGTAGTACCTCACTCTTAAGCATAATGTTTGAGACTAATCCTTTGGATGAGGGGGCAGATCAAAGACTTAGAATAGAATCACAGCCACTGGAAATTATATATGATGCAGTAAGTAAATGCTTAAATAAGCTAATGTATCTTGAAAAATCTACCTAATAGACAATTTTCAATGTATTATTGTTGCTTTATTTTAACAGAGAACAATTAACAGCTTAGTGGATTTCTTCAGGCCCCCAAAGGATGTTCATTTAGAGCAACTGACATCTGCAACTCTGATGAAGCTTGAAGAGTTTCGTGAAAAAACATCAACAGGCAAGTACTGCATTCTGTTCTGATTTGATACTGACCAATGTTAGATTCTTTTAAGTGTAAATATATATATTTTTCCATATGAAGATGCCTTGACCCACATCATAGATTTCCAACAGAACACCTAAATAGGTGGAAAATTTTTATCTCATTGCAAAGAATTTGTTCTAAGAATTGAACAGTTTTACTTCTGTACAACTTTCTTTGTAAAATATGCTCCACACCCTGACATTATATTTAATATTTATATTACTGAACGACATGCAGAATTGAAAAAAAGTTTGTAATTTTCAGCTTCTCTCTTTTCTGTGAGTACATAAACACCCTTACTTGTGTCATATTCTTAAAAAGCCAATATGGAGGTACAGGTCCTTCTAGAGAAACTCTGAAGTTCTTTTCCAAGTTGTTACTTTTCCACACATTTTCTTCAGTCCTACATCAGTGTTGATTTTTATCTGGATTGGTTGAAATCATGTCAAGTAAACAATATTAATCTGTCTTTTAGTTACTCAGCATTAAAGCCCTTCCTGTAGTTTCATCTTTATTTTTGATTTCTGAAGGTCTTATTCACCGTTCTCATACCCATATTGAAATATGCTTTTGAAACTAACACTGAGATATGTGGAATAAACTTGTTTGAATAAAGGTATTTGAAGCTCTTTAGATCAGAGGCATGTACCACTCAGTGTCCGCCTCTTTCTGTGGATGGGAGAGGATGCACAGGGAAGTTTTCACATAAAAATTATCTTAAAGGAAAAATGCTTGAATTTTACATCACTTAAGTGTGTAATATATTAATATTAAATTGTAACCTTTTAAAATATGGATAATCAGTGATAATAAATTGTAAAAAAACAAAAACAAAAAACTCAAGCACATTATATTTTACAGGAGTCATTTTTGTAAATCTGGTGTCAGTAATGACACTGAGCATCAATTTTATCTATATTCATTATTTCTTTTATGACTGAATAGTATGTGGTAGCAGTTCTTAATTAACCAACTTACCGTTGGGAGAATCATTATGCTTGTCTTTCTTAAGAGAAACTTCTCCAGTAGTACTGAAGATACTGATGTCATAGGCCATTTCTGAGATTATTTGAATAAAAATTCACTTAGATGCAATATGCTTGGCTACTCATTACCACTGAACTCTTAATTCTGTTATGCTTCTGTTGTAAATTAGGCATAGCATAACTTCAGAAATGTGTCCCCATCAAAAACTCTTCACCAGAGTATTTTGTTGCTTATAGTAGTCCAAAAGCTTGCTCCACTCAAAAATGAAAAGCTTAATGAAAATCTCCAAAAACATGCTGCATGTAGCTTGTAAAGTCTAGGCTTGTGATCAGAAAACTACAAGAAAAAAGATTGATTTGCAGAATACTGTACTGTAAGGGACTATGCTAATCTCAGAGGTAGATAATTGATTCCTCTTTGGATGAGAAAACAATTTTATCACAAATATTCAGACAGTTGCATAATTTTGAACACAATTTTTGCAGGACCTTTTACTTGCCATTCTTCAGGTTGTGGAGATGTTGTCAGCAGAATTAGTGTAAACTTCAGTATTTGTATTTGTATTTACTAACTGTATTTTTTTCTTTTTTTTTTAGGTTTGTTGTATGTTATTGAGACCCAGAAAGTTCTTGATCTCAAAATTAACCTCATGGCTTCATACATCATTGTTCCACAGAAGGGATTCTATGATTGTACTTCTAATCTACTCCTTTTGGATCTTGGTAGTCTTAAGGTATGTATTTAGCTAATGAAGTAATTTACCAGATGTTTGATTTTTTTCTGTGACTTCAGTTTCTTGAATTTGTATTTTACTGTACTCACTAAGTAAATGTTCCTCTTTCAGTTACATATTTGATATTTATTTAAAACTGCTTTCTAGTCAAGGCAAATTATTGAACTCCTTGGAATATATTTTACATATTGAAAAGTCAGCAGTTATTCCACTGATCATAAAGTGTTTGACACCTAATACTCTGGGGTACAACTTACTTATTAATTATTCCTTCCATGCAAAATAGGATAGAAACTTCATAGAGGTTAATTTTCTTTCTTTCTTTCCTTCCGTCTTTGATGAGGAAATGATGTTAATACTTTTTTTTTCTTGTGCTATTTTTAGGACTCTGTGTTCATGTAAATAAGAACTTAAATTTAATCTTATATTGTGGTTGGATCAAGTATTTCTAGAAGTAGTGCTTTGAATATTTTGATAATGATTTTTTTTTGTGTCTATTTTTAAGATGGAAAGCAAAAGTCGTTCTGATATATCAGGACTTAAGGTTGGACAAAGCACTATTGAGGATATAATGTCAAGAGCTTATGACAGTTTTGATGTCCAACTCACGAGTATACAACTGCTCTACAGCAAACATGGCAAGTATTAGTAAAAGAAAATTTTCCTTAATAGTAGTTGATGTGCCTTTTATATTTTAAACTAAAGCAATTAAAAATCTTTGGGATATTCCTCTTTTAAACTTTAAACTTTTAAACCCATGTCCTAAGAAAATGTTGTGACTTCTAGGTCTTAGACTTCAACCTAATTAATGAACTTATACTAACCCCCCTAAGTTTTAAATACTCTAAGGTGACTTATTTGTTTTAGTGGATAGTAAATATGTACTTCTGCTCTTATTCCAAGTGTGTAATTAATTCATTTGTGGTATATTTCTTCAGTGCCTCATCCTTGCTTCCCTCTACATTATAAGAGGGATCTGTGAGTAGTTGTAGGTTTGATTATTGTGTAAGGGTAAAGAAAGTATCAGAGTCTTTTTCTGAGGGAAACTTCTATTAGTCATTTAGGAACTGACAGTATAGAATGAGTCAGAACTAGAGAAATCTAAAGCATTTAATTCTTAGCCCTCTGGATCCAGAAAGGAATCTAAAGCTTGAACTTTGAGTACAATGTATGTTAAGAATTAGGCCCTTAGAAGTCTGCACCATTGTTTGAGTAGGTGCTTTGATGTGAATAGTGGAAATCATTAAGTACTCTTGTGTGTCTGAAGTCATCATTCTTTGTAATATACATATATTGAAGAGATGTAAAAAAGACTATGTAACCTGATTTTTTTACAGTGTTTATTAAGTAATATTAGATCCTTTGATTCTATAAAATATGTAAGGAGAAGAAATTTATTTGAATACTTAAATTACAGAATTTCTTTGCTCTTCTAGATGAAAACTGGCAGGAGGCTCGTAAGCTGAAATACTCATCTCAACATATCTTGCAGCCTTTGGATGTAAAAGTGGAATTTGGTAGGGCTATGGTTGTCACTGATGCAAGAATGCCCAAGTATGTCTTTTTCCTATTTTCAAATTTTACAGTAAATTAAATTTTTTAGGAGGGAAAAAAGAAAATCAAGTGTATAGTTCTAAGTCTTGTGCTGTTTTACATGTGAATCTAATAAGTAAGATACATTTATTGAGAAAAGTAGAGAATAAATCCGCAAAGTTTCCAGATACAAATGAGGTAGAATGATAATATAACTATACAGCAAAAATTTTATTACACATACTAATACTTTTTCTAATAAAGTCTGTCTTTCTGATGGCCACATTTCAGTCCTCATTAAAAAAATACTTAGGGGGAAAAAACTTACAGTGACTTTCTTATAAATATCACAAAATAGTTTTAAAGTTAAAATGCTGTCATATACCTTTACTTTCATTTAGATTATTTAAGTTTATGTGCTGGAGAGCACTTCTCAAGAGAACTTTTCTTAAAGTATTGACTGTGTATTTAGCACACACACACACACACACACACAAAAAAAAGAAATTGCTTCCTGAAGATATACTCAAAATATGTAGGTTACAAACTTGATGTTTAAGACCAGTCAGTCAAAGGGGCAAATATTTACTTTTTCTTTTGGAATAAGTTTTTTCACTAATGTTAAAAATAATTTTTGACATGCTCATGCAGCAACACCGTAATGAATTTCAAGATAATTTATTATTTTTTCAGTCATTAATAAGAATTAATACCTTCTGCTACATCAAACTAGCTTATGCTCACTTCATTCTTATGCCTTTTAGAAATTCAGTTTTGGTTAGGCTCTAAATAGCATAAAAATAGTCATAGGCAATTGCAAATTTTTTTTAACAAAGTTAAGAAGTAAACTGTGAAAGAAAGGAAATGTGAAGGATGTAGGATTTGCTTACTCAGGAAAAAAAAACATACCTCAGAAGTGCTGTGTATTGTGAACACAGAGCATTGATTTTTATGGTACTATGGTGCCATCTCCTGGAAAGCTGAGGGACTAGTTTCTGAAATTTGATGCTGGACAAGATTAGATAACATATTCTTTCCCTCCTTACTTTTTTTCTGCTTGGTGGAGAAGGTGCAGTAAGGGAAACAAAAAGGATAGAAAACAAGCTTGAGATCTTATTTCTATGGTCATGTAATAAACTGTTGTTTTAATGTAAGTTTGTAATTGGGTTATAATGTTATAAAGTACATTAAAAAGCACCTGCTTAGTGAGAGTCATATTGTATTACCACCTGTGTAACTGTCACGACTAGCAGATGCTTCTTTTGGCTGCTTATCTCTGGTAAAGGTCATTCTGTAAAATTTTCCCTAATTATTTCTGTACTCTGTAATCTCCGTAATATGGTCACATGAAAATGTGGTTTCTATCCATGTCTAGAAATACGAAAATTTTGCTTTTGCTGTTGAAGGAATGCAATTTGGAGATCAGTTAGTGCTTCTTTCTGACTGCCTATTTTATCTACAACTGTTTGTCTGCAATAAGCTTATACCACAGTGAGCTACTTACCATAATTACCTTCTGAATCATCACCAAGATCAAAAAGTCAGTCTAGCATATTGGTACCATGAGTATCAATAATGACTGACTTTTCTTTTTTTTCATTTTGAGCTTAGTTCAGATTCCAGATGGATTCTGTAGATTGTTACAATCATCTAGGGTCACCTACCAGTCCTGGAATGACTGACACAGCAGCTTTTTACTCAACTGTGGAAATTTTCCCTTATTTAAGGGCTTGCTGATGCTGCTTGTTTCCTGAAGCTTTAGAAAAGCTCCTTTTAAAAACATAACAATGAACTCAAATTACTTTCTGTATATCCTATTATGGTTGCAAGATAAGCTTTTACAATTGGTTATACATTTCACAATCATTTAGAATTATAAATGTTTTATTTTTTGTTGATTTTAAACTCACTATTCAAACACATCAGTACTACATTACTTTCAGAGCAACCAATGCTTCCTGTTTCTTTCCATGGAAACTACAACAGATACGAAGAGCACAAAAATACTATCTGATAGAGCAAATTCTCAGGAATGTAACTATTTTTCAACATGACTATGTGTTTTCACCATCAATGAACAAGATCCTGCATGCTGCTGCTCTCACAAATGACTGCATCAGTGGAAGTGACCCACTGTTTCACAGCTGTTTTGACAGAGTTATTGCTCAGAAAATGTTGTTCATGTCCAATTTTCTCGTTGTTCACAACCACTATTTGGTCTCCATTAATATTCACGAAATACTGATGAATGTCAGTGGGTGCTATTCTTACATATGAAGGAATTCAAATGCACACCTTTGTTTCATACACACTTCCATGTCAGGTACCATTTTGTCAGGCTACCCCTCTGTAACTACCCTCTTGTTGTGTGGCAACAAAATGTTACAGAATATTGATCATTAAGTTCAACCTCTACTGCCGTTCCACCAGCCACTAGTGATAGGATGAGAGGTAATGGCCTCAAGTTGTGCCACAGAAGATGTAGATTAGACATTAGGAAAAATTTATTCTTGGAGTGGTAATGGATTGGAACGGTCTGCCTAAGGAGGTCATGCAGTCACTGTCCCTGGAGGTAGTTGTGGTGCATAGGGCTATAATTTAGTTGGCATGGTGGTGGTCATTGAACTAGATGATCTTAGTGGTAATTTTCAACATTAGTGATTCTATGATTCTATGAACTGTATGAATAAGCATAAACAGTAACTAGTGATAAAGATAACATTCATTTAGCTGGATGAATGAGCTGAACATTATTTGCAGCCCTCATCTGGGAGACATTGTATCAGGTGGAAATATAACTTCTAAATATTTGTTAATCAAGCATCTCCTGTGCGTGCAACAGAAGTTAAATATGTGTTGTTTTTTTTTACAGATAAGTGAAGTTTGATCAGGTCAGATAGCTTATATTTCAAAAGAAAATAAATATGAAATTTCAGTTAAATACTTCTAAGATATTAATGATGATTTGTCTAACAGGTTCAAGCTGTCTGGACAGCTGCCTTTACTTTCTGTCCAAATATCAGACCAAAAGCTGAAAAGTATCTTGGAGCTAGTTGATAGCATTCCTAAAGCAGAAAGTACTCCTGCTGCCAGCACTCCTCCAAAAATAACTGAGGTAAGGTTTTTAAAAATTATTTCATTGATATTAATTGGAAAGATAAATTCCTACAGTTATCAAACAAGCAGAATGCATTGTAGTATTGCAGACCTTGGGTTCAGATGTTTTGTTTAGGGAAAGAAATAGCTGTAACTTTGTAATTTTAAAAGGTTTACATATTATATGAACTGGACAGCAGTTTAATTTTAAAACAAAAATTAAGAAGTAACACCTACCAGTGGGTAACACCACTTAATGAATGTGCCTGCTTAATGAAACTCTCATCTCTCACTGCTTCAGTTTAGCTGACTTCACAGTTTCTCACAGCCTCTTTTTGTTTAGTTAACGCACTTGAGTTAGGGTCAGTTCTGTCTTGTTTTTTGTAAAGCTTAGAAACATGGAGTTAATTCTGTCCCTAGTTCCTCTTTCCCTTTGGAATCGATGTATGTATGTATGCATTTATTTATTTATTTTTGAGTCAAAGAACTGCCACGAGTGTCTCTTTCCTGACTTGTCATAGGTGTCTTGTTTTTGTTTATCTTATGATCTATGAGACTTGATGTTTGAATCTCTTCTCTTTGTTTTCAGATATAATTTTTCTGCAGCTATTCTAATGTGTAAAACCCACTGATTCTACCTTATTTAATCCTTATTCTTTCCCATCCTTTTAATTATTAATAACATTTTATTGCATTGTGTTGCATTTGAAGTAAGACTAATTTCTTTAAGTTGTAAAGTTTCTACACAGTAGCATATGTGCATGTAAAGCATAAGTAAAGAATTCAAGCAAAAACTGTTACAGTGTCTCTCACTTCAGGCTGCAATATCCCCTGTTCTCTCCGTGCCACATTTGTCCCAGCTTCCTGTTTTGGATCTTCATTCATTTGCAGAGTCAGGTAATAAAGTTTATTTTCAAGTCTGATTTAATGAACAGGTCAAATTAAGTTTTTAAGTTCATATACACTTCCATGTTACATAGCATTTTGTCAGTCTGCCCCTCTGCTGCCATCTGTTGCACAGCAACAGAATGTAATGGGATATTGGCAGGAAGATTCAACCTGCCAACATCCACTTCTGACATGTTCTAACAAGGTAGGATAGGAGGCATTACTTTTGGATCTGCCGTTGTAGTTTGCAAACACTGGTAAAATCATCAATTAAGCAAATTGTTTCTGCTGTGATGTAATTTCTTTAAATTCAAACACTGTACAGTATGTGTACAGATATGAAAGGTCTTGATATATTTCCTGTGGAAGTTTTTTTAAGTGTCCAAAAATAAAGTGCCTCAATTCTTAAAATCAGAATGTGATGAGAGTGAATACTACAACAGTTAATTTGATAAAGCAATAACCAGCTTTGAAATGAGTCAGGTTTGGTTTTAATGTTATGCTATGAGTACATCTTTATGATCATTTTTAATGAGTCATATTTTTACTGCCTTCTCCTCAGATTCCAGGGCATTTTTAAAGTGTAGAAGATATATCTACAAGTCCTCAGTTGATTTTTGTCAAAAGAAAGATACTTGTTCCTCAGGTGCCTTTAACTTCACTAATTATGGTTTCTAGGTGAAATGAAAAAGCTTTATGAGTCCATGATTGTAATTTGCCATTGTAATACTTCCCTCATGATGTCAAATGGATTAAAGGTTTAGTAGTTCTTATTTCTCTCAAACTGCATGAAACCAGTACTCATTTCAGGAGAGGGCATATTAATCTTCTTGTGCACACTGAAGACACTGTGCAACACTGCGCTCTTTCGCATATCCAGTACTGAGAGAATGGAGGCAAAAGTGTTAGCTGATGAGAGCTTGTTGGTGATTTATGATGATTACATAGTGGGAGCTGTAGATTTTGTAAAAAACTGTGGAGGCAGGAACTGATGCAATTATAGAAACAGACTTGTCTGGTTGCTTAGTGACAAGTAAGTGGTCTTCCCATACTTAAACACCTTAATATTTATAGAGACAGACATAAAAATCCTAGGTCATAGTGGTTATCTAAAAGACTTATGTAACACTGTTATCAATTAATCTTTAGAATCAGAAGAAGAATTTTTTGATGCTCTAAGCAGTCCTGTGGAAGATGTGCCATTTTTTGAAGCTCCGTCTGGTACTCTCAAACGAGCTAGCAGCACAAGACGAAAGAAACTAACTAAACAAGAATCTTTGAAAAATATGACAGAACTCCAGCTAAGGTTTGAAGTAGCTGAGGTAAAGTAATAATTTTCTCAAAAGCACACATGAACTGTATCTCTTCCCCTGTGCTGTATTCATGAATTCCTCTTTGCAGCAGTATTGAATCCTTGTTTCTTGCTGAAACTGTTCTGGAGCACTCAGTTTTGTTTTCTTTGTCTTTGTCTGCACTGTCTTGACTTATTAAATTGAGATTCCGATTAATTTTATCATTGAATTTCCTTTTCCTAACCATTGGTGGGAGGTGTGGAGAGATGCAGAATTATTCTCTATGCAGTTCTTTGGAGATACTTTGATGTCTCTTGACATCTCTTTTCTCAAAATACTGCTGTGGTCACTGGTATAACCTAATTAAAGTTTTGTCTCATACAAGCACCCTATTTTTACTCTCTAATTTTTCTTAGTTTATGTTGAACTCCTATCTAAACTAACAAATTCACTGTGATGTGCTGTGCTTTATGTATTCTCACAGTTCCAGTCTTGAAGAGAGTATTTTACCTAAATGACTATGTCAATTGGTCTAATAAAGAGATATGTCCTTACCACAAACATTGTTTCTTAGACTGTCTTGGCTATGACAGTGTTATTGCTGCTGTACAATTAAGCCATAAAGTCAGTTAATTTTACAAATTCTGTTTTAGACTAAGGTTTACAGAAAGGCTTCAGCATAACTAGCATGTTGTCTTACGCACTACGTTTATAAAAATAAAAAAAAAATTGAAGATTAGTATCTTTCTCATGACAATAAGATTTTCGTTAAGAGCTAGTCTAAAATAATGTATTTCATTCTTCACTGCCAGAAACTCTAGCATTTCATAATTTCTTAATACCAACAACAGTCTGTTAAGAATCACCTACCTCTCCTTTTGTTGGCTTTACTGTTTTAAATTGTCAGGTTTGGTTCCAATTCTATATGAGAATGTTATATGGAAAGGAAGACCATGTGTCTTTATATTATATGTATGCATGTTTGGAGATTATCTAAAAGTAGCAGCAAACTGTATCAGCAGTTTTATTTCTTGACCTCTATCTTTTTCAGCTTATTTGCTGTCTAAAGTTTAATGTTTGATATGCCTTAATCAGTAAAATGTATGTAAATGTATGATAGTAATTGGATAATTCCCTGACTTTTTTTTCCATATTTTTTGTAGGTCTTAATAAAATTATGCCGTCTTACTGACAATACTGAGACACCAGTACTGCAGCTTGAAGTTGTAGGGTTAGGCACTGAACTTAAATTAAGAACATTTGACATGACTGCAAGTGCTTTCCTGCATGAAGTTTGTCTACTGTGTCCAGAGTATATGGGTAAGTGTTTAGGTACTGATCAAAAAATGATTTCTACATAGCTGACACTGTGAATGTGTCTTTAGAAAGCCTGGGGGACATGATTTTGTCAGCTGAGTAAGATTCACTTCCTAAATTAAATATAAGAGGGGAAAAAAATGAAAAGAATAATTTCATTAATAATTTGGTATATTTGAGTGAGTAGAAGATTTCTAGAGAACTTACCAACCTCTTTTCTTTAGGAAAAAAGTAATACATGTTTTTCTCTTTTATAAGATGATAACGACAGACCAGTTTACTTAGTTACTACTTTGGATAATGTAGAAGATGATCTTTTGACTCTGGAGTACATAAAGGTGGGAAAACAGCAGTCTTCTCTTTTGAGTTATAAGTAAATTACAGACTACAGTATTTCTAATACATGTTTTTTTCTTACTTATTCACTTCTTAATATATTGAGTGTTCTGTGCATAAATCATTCTAGTCCCTAAGCAGATTAACTTACATGTCATAAGCTGCAAATTGAAATTTGAAAACCTCTCCCAGTTGTTTCATCTGTTTATCTATATGTTTGTCTGAACAGGCTGATATTAATGGACCAGAATTGAGGACTGCCTATCACAATGTTCTACAGAAAATAAAGGTATGATATCCTTTTTAGAATGTATTATTCCTGTTCTGTGGACAGGAGTATTTTGGATAAATGTAACTTATTCTTTCAGGTAAACTTTTCATCTCTTGATGTTCATTTGCATACTGAGACTCTCTTGAATGCTGTTAACTATCTGAACAGTCTTCTACCCAAACAAGAAACTAAAGCTACAGAAGAGCCGGTCCATGAAAAAACAGAGGATAAAAAGGATGTTCTTAAAAAATTAAGTAAGTTTATTTATTCTTCCTCAGGTCTTTTTGATGCTTTTTCTTCCCTCATTTAAGCAAGGAAGAAATCAGACATATTTTCTATTCTCTAAGCTTGTCAGTAACTTTGGAAATGGGAGATTTTGTTTTAAGATATGTATTCACAGCTTTTTCTAATTTTGATGGTGATAAGAAGCTATTAATATGTTACAGAGTAGAAAGAGTATAATGTTTCTTGGCTGAAAGAGTACAGTGGAGGGAAGATGTAAATTAATTCATCAGTGAGCCCAGATAGATTCTTTAGCTGTTTACATTTCCTGAGAAGGAGGCATTACTAAGTGTATTTCTTGAGTGTCTTCAAGTTCACTTTACTGTGAAAACCTGTACTGAATAGTAGTTAATTGATAATCATTATATTCCCAATTATCTTCTGACATATAATAAGAAAAGTATTTTTGCATTGCAACGTTGCACATAAAAGGTTCTTACAAAAAGGAAATAAACAACTCAGTGAGTTAGAAAAATATAGCATGAAAATGAAAACTTTTTCTCATTAATGTGTTAAGTGTATTCTAGACAACTTTATGCTTCTCAGTAATTTCCTATCATAAAAATATTTAAACTTACTTGCTGATTTAAAATTTTTGCTGTGAGTTGCTCTTAATATAATCCACTTATATCAGTTGCTGAGACTGAGATGGTACCCACATTTGGAAAATAAAAGGCAATCTTTTGGGTGCCCAGCGTTTCTTGGAATTTGCATAATTATTTCCCATATGCACTGAAATGAAATCATTTTTGTTGTTTAAGCATTATGGAAGGAGTGATAATTATGATCTCTGGCAAAACAAGATATTAGCATAACAAGGAAAATAAGGTTGGTAGTCTTTATTTTTTTGAGGGATGCAGGCAAAGATGAAAGAGACTACTTTCCTTAGGAGAGATGAAAGTTCAAGGAGTGGAAAGTGAGGAAAAACATTAAAAAAATAAATAGTATCTGTCAGGTGATGATATAGTGATAGTTTCACCAACTGGTGAAGACATTTAATTTTTCATGTAATTCTGTGATGGTGTTTTGTAGGACTTCATTGAACGATACAACAGGTATAAAAGATGGAAAATTGTTAGGTGTAAATAAAAAAAAAATTCTTCCATTTAGCTACATTTTTTATTAATTGTGTGAGATTAATTCATGATGTAATTTCAGTTATGCCAAGATATGCTTGGATACAAGGTACATTGTGTATACAAAGAGTTCTGTGAATTTAGAAAGTGCTGTTCTGTGACTTACTGAGCTGTGAACAGAAGATACAGCACTTTTCTACCTTAGAACAATACTGCTATACAAGCAAATACTGAATTGCTTGTAGTTTTATACCATTATTGGAGGCAAAAGATTAAATCATTTTCCATATAGAGATCTTTCTGTACAGGTCCTGTAGTTCAACTGCTTGGTCACTCCAGAACTGAACTAAAGTTAATGCATATTACTGAAGTCATTGTCTCTTGAACAGGCATGGGACACTAACCACCTCTCTAAGAAGTCCCTTCTGGTGTTTCCCCTTCCTTATGGTAAAGATGTTAGCAGACATTACTAAAATCTGAAAAAACTTGTAAGGAACAGCAACGAAGTAGTTTTTCATAGCTTTCTATTCTTTCTAGTGTGTGTGTTGTATGTTTTCCCAGCAATGCAGACTTCGTAGTCTTTGGAAAATGGATATTAAATTTTACATCTCTTCCTCTTCCTTGAAGAACTGCTTTCTTTCATTCATTCATTCATTTATTTATTTCTTACAGCATCAAAAAAATCTAAGCATGAAGATGTTATTGACCTCAATATTTGGGCGGATTTATCCTGTTTACGTGTCTTTATTAGAGAGAAAAAACACAGAATTGCTGAAATTCACATTGAAGGTAGGAACAAAATTTTAATCACAGACGTATAAAACTCCATAACTGCAAGAGTCTGTATATTTAATACAATGTTATTTATTCATTCATTCATTCATTCATTTAGGTCTGGATAGCCAAGTGATCATGAAAAAAACAGCAACAGAAATGACTGCAAAACTAAAAAACATTGTTATTGTGGATTCCGATGAGATGGCACTGTATAACAAGGTATACGTTGGCTTGTATCATTGATATCTGACTGTTTACAAATGCAGAATTGAAATTTGTGAAACTTTATTTAGTTTTAAATGTTCCCAATGAACATAAATAGTTTTGTTTTCTACGTGTAAGCTTATTAGTCTCACCAGCCAGTAAATTCTACACCAAAATTGATTTTTTGGAACTGATTAATCAGTATGTTCAATCAATAGAATTAATTCATAATCAGACTCTAAACTAATATTTTTAGGTATTTCAGAGTCTTTTTTGTTGTTTTTTTCCATTTATTATTAGAAAATTTAAATTAAAAATGTCTTGAATATGTGAGGAGCTATGATTTTATTAATTTGTGCTCTCTAGCATAAGTTTTTACACTGGAAATGCTCTATTTTTCTTCCTCAGGCTCTTTACATCACAGGAAAAGAAGTCTTTAACTTCAAAATGATATCGTACGTAAATGCTACAGATGGAATTGCTTACACAAATATGGACGTTGTTGACAGTCGTGTCTACCTAACTGTTGGTTGTATTCAAGTAGTTTTTGTCAACAAATTCTTTTCTTCGCTTTTGGTATGTTATATTTTCCATTTGCTATTTGTTAGCGTACAAATGCCATTGTCAAGCTAGAGAATGATAAAGCATGCCACATGGGAGCTATCTACTTCCCACTTTTGGGGAGTGTATGACTAAGCAACAATATTGCTAGTATTGTTAGGCTTCTATTTCATTAAGTGATATAGCAACTTCTAGATATACATACTGTTCAGTGTTGTATAATTTTGGAATATAAGTATTAAACCATGAAAAATAATTCCTGTTCCGTAAACTCTGTCAAGTAAATATATCTTTTTAACTCCAAAAAAGTAAATAAAATATTCACACAGGTCTAGTTGCAAGGTAATTGCTGTTGCCATCTGATTTACCAAATAATTAATATGGAAAATTATTTTGATATAGGCATATTTAATTGTATTTTTGAAGGATAATTTTGAAGTTATCCTAGAAAGGAATTCAGAAAAAACTGTAGTAAAAACGTATCTTAACAAGGTTTGCTATTTTAAATACTATGATTTTGTATTTGTTTAAAATACTGTGATTAAAATACTATTATAAAACTCCCAATTTCTGTATTTTTTTCCAGGCTTTCATAAATAACTTTCAAGCTGCCAAGGAAGCTCTTACTGAGGCAACAGTGCAAGCAGCAGAGAAAGCAGCTACAGGTGTGAAAGAGCTAGCAGAGCGTAGTTCTCGTTTGGCACTAGATATCAATATTAAAGCACCTGTTGTGATAGTTCCACAGTCAGCAGTTTCTGCAAATGTTTTGGTGGCTGATCTTGGTCTAATCACTGTAAAGAACCGATTCTTTATTGCTAAAACAAAGACTCGATATAATCTACCACCTGTTGTTGACTCTATGACGGTGAAGTTGAGTGAACTGAAGTTATACAGGTAATGTAGTGTAAAGATTTTTAAAATTAATGTAATTTTCAGTTGAATTTTCTGTTGAAGAGCTTTGAGAAGTTACTAAAATGATTAATGATAGGCTGTTGCTGAACACACTATTACCTTGAAATATAGCATCAAATAGTAAGGGTTTTGTAAAAAGTTAGAAATGATGATTTGGGAGAAATAGTGATCTACACATTGAATAATGGACTTATAAATTATTCACTGTGTGAGACAGGTTAAACCTTTTTGTAAATGACTGTTTTGATGCTGTTGGATTTTTTTAAGCTGTACTTATCAGGAAAGAAATTAGGTCAGATGGGTGTAATAAATAAATAAATAGAAAATGAGTCTTAACACAGATGATGAAGAGTAGGAAAGGAAGAGAAAGGAGATTTCCAAAAAGTAATACCAAGTAATTTCCAAAGTTTAAGAGAGAATGAACTTAAGTGCAGAGCTGTGAGGAGGTCATAACATGTAAGGAGTTAGTATGCTATGTACCTGGAGATATGCCTAAAGTCTCCCCTCTGCCAAGAAAGGATGTTTAATTGGTGACGTAAAGTTTTACCTAGAAATACTTGGAGTAGTGCACTCAACTATTTTAAGACCAGTTTGCAGTACTCCTAAATAAGATGAAGAAAAGGCAGAGATGTGTGTTTGCTGAAACGTGTAAATATAGTGTGTCAGTGCTGATAGAATTTTGTTTCTCTTCACAGGTCATGCTATGAGCAGAATTCTTTGCAAACTGAAGTACAGCTGCTGCAACCACTCAATCTGGAAGTATCTGTTGAAAGAAATTTAGCTGCTGCATGGTATAATGAAGTTCCTGATATTGAAATATCTGGACGGCTCAAACCTATGAATGTAAGCTGTTAGTTTTGTAAAACAGCTGCTGAAGTATCTATGGAAAATGATTTTTTTCCTGTCCAGTAAAGCCTATGTTCCTAGGTTATTATTTGGTGTAAAGGCACATAGGTAGAACGTGGATTTCATCATTTCGTATGGAGAAAGGAAGAGAATAGCTTTTTGTTCTAAGAAGTGTAACCTGTGATGCTTCAGGCAGAGTTTGTGCTATGGATTGCTATTGCCAGTTAAAAAATTGAATATGCTTTTATGGCCTCGATTTACATGTCTGTTTCCATCTTTAAAGGATGGAAAAACTTGGATTTATTAGTCTTTTTGTTAATCAAAGCTTAATTAAAGCTTAATCGGCAAGCTTAAATATGAGCTAGAGAACATGCTTATTCAGATTGAGCATCATAAGATATAAAACATGTCAGTTGTAGGAAGAAACCAATTTGCTCTATTTTAAAATAGAACTAGTAACTTACTGTAAAGTACCTTGTGACTGAATACATTTAACAGTTTGGAGCAACTGTAGTTCAAACTGTATTGCTGTCTTCTAATGTTTAATTTCTAAGTCATAGCTTTGCAAAAAAATTAGCAGAAATAAATGAATAATTTATGAACAACTTTCAATTTCTAGAATTTACATTAAGGAATTAAGTGGATTTGAGAAATATTTTACTTGGTTCTTTAGTCTCCAAAGCAGTGACTATTTAGATAAACTTGTTTTATTTATTTCTTTAAAATTTAGATTTGAGTTATCAAAAGCTTAATGAACAGAGATGTTCTGAGTTTAATACCTATATATATATGATTTCTTTTTAAGCTAATTCTCAGTCAAGAGGACATTACAACAATACTGAGGACACTAAATGAAAATATAGGTGAAAGCTCAGGTGCATCACCACCTTTACAAGAACTGAAAGATACAACTAGTCATTGTAGTGATATCCGCAGTACTTCAGAGCACTCTGCAGGTAATTTTTATACAATCAAGTGCTGCTTAGCATTTTTACTTATTTCTTTCAACTTATTATTTCTGTTGGATTTACCTTTATAAAAACGTGCTAGATTCAGTTGTTTTTAACAGAATGCCTTTATTATCTTGGCATTATATTTTTAAATATACCCTGCCTCTAGGATCAACGAGGCTACTTTAGTAAGTCTTGTAGGATAATGTACTGCGTAAGGACTGTCTTACTCTTCTGACAGTAATGCAGTGAGCACTTTAAATTTGGATTTGGTAGCATCTCAGCTTGGGGAAGTTGTTCTATTAGTCTTTTTCTCTGTATCCTAATTCTGTTGCCAGTAGTATTTTTAAACTGTATGTCTTTTCATAATTATAGAACAGAACAGCAATAGTTCAGTTAGAAGAGACCTATAAAGACTGTCTAGTCCAACTGCCTGGCTACTTCAGGGATAATCAAAAGTTAAAGCATATTATTCAGTGTGTTGTCCAAAAGCCTCTTGAACACTGACAGCCATGGGGCCATCAACCACCTTGCTAGGAAACCTGTTTCAGTGTTTGACCTCACCCACAGCAAATATATGTTCCCTAATATCCACTCTGAACCTACTCTATTACAGATTTGGTGCATCTTCTCACAGTACGTGCCTTTCAGTCTTATTACCAGATTTCTTGCTCATCTCTGGAGGCCTTCAAATAACTTAACATCCTATATATATTGTAGGGCCCAAACCCACACACAATACTCAGTGAGTCCGCACCAGTGGTAAATTTAGCAGGAGAATGGCCTCTTTTGACTGGGTGGCTACGTTGTGTGTAGTACATCCCAAAATGCTGTTTGCCCTCTGAGCTGCAGTGGCAGACTGATGATTAATGTTGAGCCTAGTGATGGCATTGCTACAGTTGTCCCTGTTGAGTAGGTGTAACTGACCATAAACTGTTCAGCACATACTCAAAAACAGAGCTAATAGGGTTCAGAAATTGTATTCTGTGGAATACTTGTGAACATGAAAGAGTATACGATTAAGGGATGTTTTGGAAAGCATAAAAAAGAATATTTTATGTTCTCAAATATGTGTGATTTGCCAGCACTAATTGGATTGGGTTTAATTGAAATGGAGTTGTATGTGGAAGAATAGCTGTAATCTCTTCTAGTCATTTGTGAGGATGCTGTCAGCTGTTCCTCAGTATTAAAGTGTTCTTCTGATTTCTGAAAGGTGTAACTGTTGTGACATCAGCTGTGGTGGAAATGCATTCACCTGTGAAAATAAAAACAACACTGAAACTGGATTTCAGATTTGACTCTTTGACATTAGTGTTATATAATTCAAATTCAAAACAGGTAAGTGTAATTTTGGTTACAGGGAACAAGAAATATTTTTGAGGACATACAGAGTCCTGTAAAGTAATAACAGTAGTATTTTACCGTATCTGCAGAGAGTATTACTACTGCTGGTAATAAAGCAACATGCAAATAACAAACTATTATTTTATTTAGTTTTATTAATTAATTACATTATTTTTAATCTACTGTCAGGTTAGAGAATAACAGATCATAGTACATCAAATCTGGAAGCTTGAAAGACAATTTTGGGGGAAAAAAAGTGGAGGGATGCCGGCTTTCTTTCAGTTATACATACATGTGGGAACATATAAGTGAAATTATGGAGAGAGTCGTTTAGAATTTGTATTGTAGTGAGAATGCCTATGTCCTCTTCTTGGTTTAAATGTACAGATGCAAATGTCTGACTAGAAGTTTGTTAGTAATTTATTATAAGCTTATAGTATGTTGCATTGGAGTTTGAGGATTTCTCCCATATCTGCTATACAATGTGTAGTTGCATAGGACAAAACTTAATTTCTCACATTTGGCATTTTTGCATTTACTTTGTATTTTTAAACCTAAAATGTCAAATCACCCAATATTGTATATGACAGTTCTACTTTCTCTTAAACCATCTCCCTTTCTTTAAAGTAATCTTGCTCTAGCAATCTGGTAGAAAAGTTAAGCTTTGTTTTATGTGGAGCTTTCTCAGTATATTACTGATTTTTGTTCTCTATTGAATTATTAGTGAGTTTATTTAAATATTAGAGTTTTTACCAGATGAATAAACTAGTGTGTAATTTCCATTTCCTGTAAGCAAACATACAAATGTATTTTTCTTCCTTTTAAACAGGGTACAAATTTGGATCAGAGAGATGATCTTTTGAAGCTTGCAGAGTTTAAGTTGGTGTTGATGTCAGCTGCTGTGAAAATGTTATCAGATGGCTCAATGAATGCTTCAGTCAAGTTAGCAAACTGTACATTAGATGATAAAAGACAGGCAATCCACAAGGCTACACCAAGGTCGGTGTTTCAACAGAATTTACTATTTAACTTGAGTTTGCCAGAGAGTTGCAAGTATTTGTGTGATCTGCATCTAGTGTTCTGCTAAAATGGCAGGTTTTTTTATAAGAGTAGTCCTTAAAGTCTATGCTGCTGTTACTGAATACATGACAAGACTTGTGTCCTTTTTGCAATTTTTTCCTCATGTTGTTTGTGAGAGACCAATATTAATGCTATAAACAAAATTTAAATATGAAGTAGCTAGATGCAGGTGGAAACAACTTCTACTTTCATCTTCAATAACACAGTGGGGTAATAATATTAAGATTACTTAATAAAGTGTAACAAGTAAATTGTAACACTTTCAAATATAGACCGAATCACAGAATTGTAAGGGTTGGAAGGGACCTCTAGAAATCATTGAGTCTAACTCCCTGGCCAAAGCAGGTTCCCTAGACCAGGTTGCACAGGCTGAAGTGCAGATAGGTCTTGAACATCCTCAGAGAATGGGACTCCTCAACCTCTCTGGACAGCCTGTGCCAGTGTTCTGTCACCCTCAGTGTGAAGAAGTTCCCATGCACATTTGTGTAGAATTTCCTATGCATCAGTTTATGGCCATTTCTCCTCGTCTGAGTCTTCTTTTTTCAAGGGTGGACAGACCCAGGTTTCTCAGCCTTTCTGCATAAGGGAGATGTTCCATGCCTTTTATCAAAAGTAATTGTGATGGGTTTTTTTTCATTTTGATCTGTTGAATTATAAGCATCTTTAATTTCCAGTACATAGGAGTCCTGTCAGTTTTGAAATTTTGTAGAATTTATGTTGATGTTAATTGGATTACTCTTTTAAAACATTGATTATGCTGTAAAGTTTTCACTATTTTTTTTACTAAAGTTTTGCAGCTGAAGTGAGTATCTAGAGTATTTTTCAGTTATTTGTGGCTGTTTTTCTTACTGTTTCATTGAATGCTGCCTTCACGGTCTTTCAGGATGGTGGAAATGAAGCATGGATTTGAAAAGAAAGTTATGATGGACATAAGTTATAAGCAGGGGAGAGATGGCACTGTTCTTGACATGATTGTTCAAGAGATATACCTTTGTGCAAGCATGGAATTTCTACTTACAGTTGCGGATATATTTCTAAAAGCTAATGCAGAAAGTGCTGCTGCACAGAGAAATCTCAGACAGTCCTTACCTTTAAAAGAGCAAGGTATGTGCTGGAAATAGTGTAGAAAATTTAATTTAAATATGCAGTGAGTTTCAGTATTTATAATACTCTTAAAAATTGTAATACTCTTTTCATGATATTTCCTTTGTTTATATACACAGAACAGCTTTTTCTTAACCATTAGTGTTTTCAGTCATTTCTGTGAATTGAAGAAATTGGCTCATGTCCTTCACTCTTTATTTCTGAGTGAAGCTCTGTCTTCCCAGACAAAAGGAACAACTTAAAAATGTATTGTTACAATGAAATAAAATGAAAATGATTGTTAGATATGGCAGTCCCTAGATTTGTTTGGTTGACTTAGAAGTTTCAGTGAATGGTTAAATTCAGTCCAGCGAATACCTTGGAATATTGTTATTTCATTTGTCCATTGATTTGCTCATCTCCCTGCATCTTGAAAAAGATTTCTATCTTGAGTGACCAATTTAGAGTCCAGCACCGGAAAGAGTGTATCTGACATTAGAAATAATCATTAGAGAATCAGAGCTGGAAATGGGAGTTTTATGCTTCTGTGCCATGTGAATATTCGGAATCTTCAAAGCTAATCCCCATTGGTTTTATTTTCCTGTACCATAAACATCTAAGTTGAGTCCACCTCAGCTTGGGCTGCTGTGATTACTTAGTAGATGGTCAAAATCTAAACAAATCAAGAAATATTGCCTGAAAGTATACTTGGCATCACAAATGACATACTGAGTTTTAGCTAACTCCACATTACTGTGCAATATAAGAATGTGTTTTTTGCTTCTCTACAGAGTAGAAAATGTGTGGCATTTTTATAAGTTCATATAATAGCTGGCTGATGTGTAGATATTTAGTAAAGCTGTTGAATTTGCCAGTTTCATAGGCAAGAGCAGCAGTTACGCCATTAGTATTTTCCTTTTAACAAAGAGCTTTATGGAGTCTTTTGTTCTATCTGAAAGTAGTTATAGCTTTAGAGGTTTTATATCTAGAAACAAATCAAAAACAGGAATCTACGTGCCTTCTGATGCCAGCCTTGGTAGATCTCCCCATTTAAGTCTCTAAATGTTAAAAATGAAGAAATGTGAGTAATGACTGTCTAAGCTTTGAACAATTGACCTAACTGAATTTATTTTTGAAGCACCTCTGCAGCCTGGATCTACAATGGAAATGAACATTATTGTTAAAAATCCAGAAATTGTGTTTGTGGCTGATTTAACAAGAAGCGATGCTCCTGCTTTGGTGGTTACAACACAGTGTGAGGTCTTCATTAAAAATAGCCCTGAAAGATACAGCATGACAGCTGCTGTTAAAGAGATACAAGTGAAAGCATGCCCATTTCTTCCAGAAAAAAGAAAAGGGAATGTGACTACGGTGAGTTTAAAAACATCCAGTTTGTATTTAAAAGACTCTGCTGTCAATGGCTTATGGGCTGGTTCGGCCCAGTTCCGTGACGGTTGGTGTGGCAGGGGACCCATGGACCCACAACCCGGGAAAGGGGAAGGGAAAAAGGGGAAAGGGAGATGGGCCTAGAACCAAAACAGTGGCAACGATCTGAGGAGGAAAGCTAATTTACTAAATAAGATATCAGAAAGCAAAACAACACAATATAATACAATATAATTGGGATTGAGGCTAATAAATGAAATAAAATGAGCAAGAGAGAGTGTCCGATAAACCGAAGGCCTTACGCTAACGCTGAAGGCGGACGGCAGCGAGCACCCACTGCTGAGTCCATCCCAAAGGGAAGAGAGTGTCCTGTGACCGCAGACAGTTTTTATCTTTCCCTCTGAGCGTAAACACGTAAAAATACAAAGCATCACACAGTCCTCTGGGGAATGTAGTTCTTCTCTTCTGAGACAGGTACACCCAGAATTATTGATGATCCACAGCACTGGAGCATTAACTCTTTAACTCTTAATGCACTACACGATGTTATGATGTGGAATACCAATACCAAAAATCATAAAACCATGACAACTGCATAACTTATTCTACTAGAATGAATGTTATTTCTGAAGTTTTCTATTAAGTATACATTAATAAAATCCTGTGTTTGGGTTAGATTGTTGTTTTTGTTCTGTTTTGTGTGTTAGGCCAAAAATATTCTATCTTAATGTGTAGCTCTGAAGTTTTGTTCAATAATGAGGTCAAAATTAAGATCGCAGAGGGTTAAAACTTTATTAAATTCTTACATCTCTTGTAAGCCAAATAACTAGTAGTTTATAAGAATACACTATGTTAGATGCTATGTATTCAGTTTGGAATTTCTGTCTGAAACTTTCTGTTAAACAACTATGTAATTATATAGCGAGGACTCACAAACAGAATGGAAAATATTTATTATGAGTCATCAACCGTAAGCTGTTCATAAAATTATCAGAGATCTAGAGATTCAAATTACATTCCACTGACTTTATTTGAGAAAGGAAACATCTAACATTGTTTTATGAAGATCATAGAGTTTCTGGAGATTGCCTTAACTTTGGGGTCATGTGTAATTATTTATTTTTTTTAGTTCTGATAAATAGATTTCACCACATCTCAGAAGACTAGCCCCTGCTTTTAGAGTAGTGCAGTATAATGAGATTCTTTCCCTTCATCTCTCACATTTACCTTAGTTTAACGAAAAATATACTATTTTCATTTCTTGTACCACAAAAAAAGGAAATGATGATTTTGAGCAACGGATTTTGAGCAATGGGTAAAATAATAATGTGAATAAAAAGTGTTAGATCAAAATAGCTTGGTAAAACTGATTCAGGGTATTTCGATGCTATCAGCATATGATGTGGACAGCGATGCTGGGGAAGATCACAAAGGTAGCTTTCCTGGAAATTTCTGTTTTTCAAAGACTTAGGTAGAAGAATTGGGAGTAAATTTTGCTGTCAGTTCAGTATAAGCAGAATCTAACTACATCTTCCTGCTTCATTAATCAGATAGGGTTGTGAGTTTGGTTAACATTGATAAGTGGGAGTATGCAAGGACTGATAATAAAGTCTAGCTGGAACTGATTGTGATTGTAAAAGTGATTTATTTATTTGGTATGTTGTTACTTTGTCAGTAACTGACAAGTCTGATTCTCCTTGAAAGTCACAAACATGGTGATGCATGTAGTAGTTGGAGGCATCTGCAGATTTTACCTAAATAATGGTGTTACTGCAGTGGGGCACATTCTGCTGTTGATGATATTTGGTACTTCAATGAGGTGATACTGCTGATGCTTGATTTTTTTTTTTTTTTCTCAACATGTATCTTTTACTCTTTGTGTAGGTGTTACAGCCTTGTGACTTCTTCTTTGAAATGAAACAGTCTGGTAATAATCCGCAGTCAGCTGATCTAATGATTAAATCTCTAACAGTAAAAGTAGGTAGAATTTTATCATGTCTTTTCTTTACTTCTTCCTTCTTGGATGACTTTGAAGTTACTTATGTGTTATGTCTCTTTAAAAAGATAAAAACTGAAAATCAGGAATGACTGAAATGGTAAAAACTTTTATTTGCAGGTTTCACCAATAATCATAAATACAGTGATAACTATTACGTCCGCCCTTTATCAAACTGCAGAATCAACAGAAGAAGAAATTAGTCAAATTCCTCCAGGCTTGTGGAATATGAAAGATTTAAAAGATCTAAAATTGTGGTTTCTTGAAGAGTCAAATGAAAGTGAAGACACAAATCCAACTACTGAACTGGTGCCCACCGGACAGTTATTGAAAATGAGCATAGAATCTGTTGTTCTTACACTTGAAGCTGGGGTTGGGCACCGAACTGTACCAATGCTCTTGGCCAAGTCCTCATTTATTGGTGAAGTAAAAAACTGGAGTACACTCATCAACCTACATTCTTGGCTTGAGCTAGAGGTGAGGAGCTCTAGGCAAGGAAAGAATTTTTAATATATTGTACTATATAGAAAATAAAAAAATGATGTGTATATTTGATGATTAACTCTTGAAGATGCCTGTTGTAGGAGCAGGACAGGAATGAGGTGCTAAGACAGAAAGTGGAAAATCCAGTGCATTAGATTTACTGTATTAATGGCAGTGATTGAGGTTATACAGTCTCATATTTCTCATATTTATACATATTTATGCTCTATATATCTTCCTAATGTCTATTGTGACAGTATTAAGTTTTGAAGAACGAACACCCTAAAACTCATGGACAGTGTTAAATGAAGTTATATATTAATGAGAATATATTGTCCCTACTTTCAAATATTATGTGGTATCAGTATCATACATAAGTCTTCTAAACTGGCTCATATTTGGAAATAAGTAATGTAAAATTTAATAGATCTTGTATGTAGATTCTTATTTTGTGTTGCTTTAGGCTTTCAATACTTGGAATTTAAACTAAAACAACATTTTAAGTGATAGAGCTGATATAACTTCTTTGGAAAGAGATCTTATAGTAGGGGCTTAGATGTGTCATTTATTTTATTATGCATTTTCTTCATCTTACGATGGGAGCTAACTGAAAGTCCAATCTGATAATGTCCTTTTTTATTATTATTATTCTGAAAAGATTAATACATCTGTAAACTGGAAATCTAATTTCTTTAAAATATATGTAGATCTTTCCTTATTCTAAGTAGTGTGTAATTTCCTAACGGACATTTGCATTTCCCATAGGTACACTATTTTAATGAGATGTTTGGAGTGTGGGAACCTTTACTTGAGCCACTAGAAATAGAGAAGACTGACTTATTTAAACCATGGATTCTTGAAATCAAGGTATGTTTTCCAAAGCTCAACTTCGAAAAATCTTTCATTTAAATTCTTTCTCTTTGGGAAAACAAACAAACAAAAACAAGCAAACAAAAAAAAACACAAAAACAAGCAATTGTAACTGCACCTTTCTGAGTACTGAGACTACTTAAATCTTGTCTCAAAGTAGGTATATGTATTTTTAAGGAAGAATGATAAAAAGTAATGTATTTAGCACAATTATTGGAACTTTATTCACCTCTGAAATCTATCCTCTGCCTATTCCCTTCTTTAATTCTTTCATTTTCTTTTTTAAATTTGAAAACAAAAATATAAATAGAATAGGAATGTCAGTACAGGGCATGGAAGGGAGAAGAGGAGAGGAAAAAAGTAATCATGAGATTAAACTTCCTCTACAGAAAAAACTGATCTGATAAGAATTCTTAAAAAATAAAATTAAATCTTCTTACAGATGAAGAAGAAAGCTAAAAAAGTGTTGGTTGAATCCGATGCAGAAGAAGAAAACTACAAAGTTCCAGACTATAAAACAGTAATAAGTATTTCCTCAAAAGACCAGCTGAATATTACGTTATCCAAATGTGGGCTACAGATGTTGAGTAATTTGGGAACGGTAAGCTAGGTTACTTACGTGTACACTGCCAGACTTATGTTAACTAAATATATGTACAAATTCTCTTGTTGAAGCCTTATTCGTATATTTATGTGTCAACGGTTTCTGGGCTCGTTCAGCCCAGTTCCGCGACTATTGGTGTGGGGGACCCATGGAGCATTAACTCTTTAATTCTCAATGCACTACATGATGTGGAATACCAATACCAAAAATCATAAAACCATGACATTATTCTGTATCTTTAATTTCTAGGCATTTGCTGAAGCAGCTAGTCAAACTTCTGATATCTTCAAAAAAGACCGAGCACCATTTGTACTAATAAATTCTCTAGGACTTGCCATCACTGTCTTGCCTAGTGATTCTTTCAGTGTCCTGAATGTTGAATTTGGAGCAAAAATATTTAACTTAAAAGATGGAGATACTTTAAATATGGAATATGTCAGAACCAAAAGTGAGAGTGAGCAGTTCACAGCAATGACAACCCTGAGTAGTAAAAGATTTTATATTCAAATCTGTAAGTTCCAAAATTTATGAATTTTCATTTTTTGTAAATATTTTGTGATTCTCCTTGTATTTGTTATGTGATCCTCTGGTGTTTATTGACATGAACCTATTTTTTCTTTGGACTATAGATACATGCTAGTGTTTGAAATCCTTCCTTGGCCTTAGCTGAAAGTTTCACACATCTTTCTTGTTAATTTCTGTAGAATGTACTTTCTATTATTATGATTTATTATATTACTAATCTTTATTTCATAATTTTTTTTGCAATTACTTTTTTGTTTATATTCCCAGTTTAGTACATAATTAAGATGTCCTATTTTAAGGATTTAACAGTACTGAGGGCTGTGTGTGTGTGTGTATATATATATATGTTCAGAGAAGTATCCTTAAGGGAAAAGCTGTCAAGAAAAAACATTTTAAGTAATTTAAAGATAGTTATAGCTAAACTGTAGCTATTTTTAATGGTTTATGAGTGAACTGTGTATGTTGGTTTGTTATATTTGATTGACAGTTTTTCAAGACTGATTTATCCATCAATTTGTCACCATATTATTTATTTACAGTTGAATTATGTTTTGCAATATATACATGCAGTACCTTATTAATAAGCCATTATGTTTTGTAAATCTTTATTTGTTGGTGCTGATACTGTTAGCAGAGGCAAAAGCTGCAGTGTATTTAAGTTACAGATTGGTTTATTCCTCTTCCTATGTGGAGAAGAAAGGAATAATCTTTCCTGTTTGGTCTTACCACAGGGTTGTCATTTAGACTTGAAGGAGTAATGGTACTTTCTCATCTGCTTTAATTTTTTTTTTCAGATTGAATACTGTAGAAAATACTCTTGAACACACCTTTCTCTTTTTAAAAGGCATCTTAATCCTCCTTCTGATTGTTTCATTTCTGACCTTGTAAATTCTAGGTCCACATAATCATTCCACTGTTGAGAAGATTCCATTGACCAAAGTGGGTCGATGTATTTACAAAGTAAGGCATGAGGAGTCAGGTGTTGAAAGGTCCATTGTCTGCCAAATTGATACTGTTGAAGGAAGCAAGATGATAACTATTCGTTCTCCTGTCCAGGTATATATCCAGGATGCATCCCTGCATTGTACTTCCATTTACTTTTTAGGTTTTTTTTATGAATGTATATGATCTTGTAGTCCATAAAGAATCATTTAAAAAAAGGAAATAAATTGTTTACAGACTGATCTCAACAATTCATGTAACTTTGTTACTGTATATTATAAGGTAGTTTAGAAGACATTTTCAAAGCAACAGAAATACTGGATGTGAGGGAGTTGGAGATCAGATAACAAAACAACATTGTTCAAGCAGGTTTTCTGTTATTAGAGAGTCCTTAAAAATTGACTTTGAATGGGAAATGGGTAAGATTTATAGTGAGAAAGTACTTATTCTGTTCTCTGTTGGGCTCAAAGAGTTTGTATTACTGGGCTTTCCTTATGTATCTTGCTGGATTTGTATTTTGTATAGATAAGGAATCATTTTTCAATCCCATTCAATATTTTTGATGAAGGAAGATGTCTAGGGACTGCATCACCAGAGAATGAATTCAACATACCATTGTCCTCATACAGGTACTTTATTAGATTATACTTCTACCCAATAGTATGCTTATACACTGCTGATTTTTGTATGCAAATAACTTTGTTAAAAAACAAAAGTCTTTTTCCCTTTGCTACCTAATATCTATACACAAAAAGGCATTTTTCTTTAATGGAATGATGTTTAGTTATGTATTACAGCTGCTCTTTTTCTCTCATTTTATTTTATTTTTTAAGAGGTATGGAAATATAACTGGATGTAATAAACTTAAACTCCAACACTGTTGTAGAATAGGACTCGTCAATTTTGGAAAGACTTGGCTTACAGTATAGCTATGCTATCAACATCTGAAAGCTAACACCCAGTTGAAATTGCAGTGTGTACAATCTAGCTAAGCATTTACTAACTTGTAGGCAGATGTTTGTTTTGACAGTTTTTGAGACTTATTCCTTCTGTTTTCACCTAAACATCCCTCCAGTGTTTGTTTTCTTGTTTTTTCTTTTAATGATAATAGCCATGTACTGTCAAGTATTACTGTATATAACTTTCTTCGTGCTAAAGTTTGCAAAGCAGCCACAGAAGTTGTAGAATGCTTCCATGTTAGGACAGCAGTCCTGTTTCAATTACATTTTTATTTGAGTAAGTTACAGTGTACTGAAGGTGATCTTATTTTCATTAATGTTTTTATCTTATAAGAAGAATTACCAACTTTGTGATTCCTTGCATGGATACATGGTGAGTTTCTTTAGACAGTTGTACAATGTTAACTGACAGAAGTCTTCAGTCAAGAGTAGCTGACTTGGTTAAAGCAGTTGCCTTAAATAAGCCAGGAAAACAAATAGTCTATAAATCTGTTGCCTTTATCTGACTAGAAAGAAATACAATTCCTGCAGGTCTGTAACAAGAGTTGGGTAGTTTATTCAGATCTTTTCCTTGGAAAAGGAATATAGCAGTTCCTGTATGTGAATCCAGTGGCATCTTCATAACAACCGCCATCATGTTTTTGAGTAACGTATGCGATGGTGTGAAGCAGAAAACTACAACTGTTAAGATTCACCAGGAACCTTTGCCACCTAATCTGCCTTAACTTTCTTACTCAAATGAGACAAAGGCAGGCAATGAGTTACTGTTAGAAATCTTCAAAAATCCAAATACTAGAATGTTACTATTACATCTACTTTTTATAATTAAAATATTCAATCTCATACTGAGTGTTTAAAAATGCTTTCATTTACAGATCAATACTGAGTTTGCTACCTGTAGCAAATGAAAATGGAGTGGATGGAGAATATGATATGTGTGAAGGAATTACTTTTGATGAAATTATGAAAAACATTGACAGCCTTTTACAAAGGAAATGCCAGTCTGTGAAGTTGACTAACCACTCACTTATCATCAATATTGTTACAGTAAAAGACACACTGACATCTTCATTATGTTCAGATGATCAGTGGGATTTTCCATATGTTGTTCATTTATGGCCTTCTGTTCTTCTTCACAATCTTCTTCCTTATCACATAACTTACTCTATAGAGGTAAGTTTTTGTGATGTTGACTGCTTTTGCTATAAAAGCTGATTTGAAAGTTGAAGTATGTGTTTAAGTAAACTGCTTCTATTACAGTTTTTATGAAGCAGGCTTTACAGATATCATGGGGAAATCTGTATTTATAGAAATGAAGTGACACCAGAATGGGGGGAAATAATGTTTTTAATAATAAATACTAACTCATACTTAAGATACAAAGGCAAAGATAAAATTATGGTTTGTAAGCTTGATCCTGTGGGGGAGTTACTTTCTGTTTTCCATTTGTATCTTGATCCTAACTAAGCAGTGTAGTCTTTCCTGTGGATTATGACTGCCTCAAGCAATATAAATAGGTTATCCTACATGGCATTTTCTGTGCTTTTGCAAACTGTCATTAATAGTACCATGCTTAGGAGTTGTCCCATTGCTCCCTTTTTACTAAGTTTTTGATTGAATTTCAGCATTAGTGTACATTTATTCCAAATGAATGAAGTCCCCTTTGTCTGTCAGTGGGCCTTTGAAAGATGAGCACCAGCTACTCTGAGTTAAAACACCTAAAACATGTACAGTGTCATCACTTGTTTCTCAGCACTAAATGTTTTAGTCTGTGGATGTGCCTAGACTATGTCCCACTGCTTACTCATACAGTTAGAATAATGTAAATGTAGATAAGGGACACTGAAATGTTTTTTTCTCAGATGATCTTAGTGATTAATATTTGGACTCAGGTAGAACAGTCTAGACATAACATTTTATCATAAATGCATGATTGCTAGAGCTAGGGATTGTGATCTCTGCCATGTGCTTGGAATTAACAGTTTATTTTTTGTATCTCTTCTACGAATCTAATGAAATAAATTCTGAGTTGAGGAAATCTCATTGTATTTGAATCTGGTGACAAATTTGTTGCATTAGATGCTAATGACAATACTTTTTTTTTAAATAAGATATGTTATTAAGATAGATATCTAATAATGTAACACAGTTAAATAATGCAATAAATGTTTTACTATTTTGTTCAGATAACTTGTGTCTTGAGTTTTAAAAACGCCTAGAAATATATTATATTGATACTGATACAGGTTTTGACTGTCGCTTGTTTTTAAAGGGAGACGGGAACAAATTTGACACTCTGCAAGATGGATGTTCAGCCCAGATTCATAATGCAGTCTTGGATCAAACAAAACTAGATTTACAGTTGCTTAATTATCTTGATCAAAACTGGAAAAGCGAGTACCATATAAAAAGTAACTTACCAGATATCAGCTTCACAACATTTTACTGCATCACAGAGTTGGATAAGACTGAACTGGACATTGCTGTCCACGTGACATACACAACTGGGCAGATGATTGTAGCAATTCACAGCCCATACTGGATGGTAAACAAAACTGGTCGCATGTTGCAATATAAAGCTGACGGTATTCACCGCAAGCATCCTCCAGACTGCAAAAAGCCACTACTGTTTTCCTTCCAACCCAAAAACTTCCTCCAAAATAACAAGGTATTACAGTTAGTAAAATCTGATAGCTCTGTACTTTATACTTCTGTGTCTTGCTGTCTGTGGTTTTCTTTTTACTTTTTACACTTTCATGTACTGTAAAAAGCATGAAAGCATATCTGTGCCTCTGTCTAAAGATGGACTACTTTAAATAATACAGTGTACTGTCAGATATGCTTGGTGAAATATATCAAAGATATCCCTAAGAAAGACATGCTCATCTTTTATCAGGAATAAAAATCACTGAGCCTGAGAAAGAAACAGCCCTTTATCACATTTAAGCTGCATCAATAAAATTCCTTGTTCTAAGTAATACTTTGAAGTTGTTTAAGAATGTTAAGCTGTGGTACTTGAAAAGTGAATACTTGCAGTTGTCGTTGTTAGATTCTTAGTTGTTAGTAAGCTATGGTTTAATTGCAGTTTACCATTTGACTTTGCTGAGTGATTTTTAATGCTCCCTACTTCTGACTGAGGAATGAGTCAGTACTGGTGATTGTTGTGTCTTATACATAGAAATACTAATGTTTTCAGTATGCGCTTTATATGTATACGTGTATACTCCATATGTCATTCCAGAGGTCAGTGTCTGTAAACCGAAAATTAATACAAGCTGTTTCTTCGTAGGTTCAACTTATGGTAACTGATAGTGAGTTGTCTGATCAGTTTTCCCTGGACACTGTTGGAAGTCATGGTTCGGTGAAATGCAAGAGTCATAAAAAAGATTATCTAGTATGTGAAGTTTGTCTTTTGTATTCACTACTTTCAAGGACTGTAAAAGAAGTCAGAGCAGAACTGTGTCTAACAGTGTTTTTCTATTCACTGTGCAGGTCGGTGTCACCATAAACAACAGCAGTTTTAATATTACTAGAATTGTAACTTTCACTCCATTTTTTATGATCTCAAATAGAAGCAAATACACTTTGGAAGTAGCCGAGGAAGGCAAAGAAAAGTGGATACCAATTGTTTTGCAACAGGTAAACTTAAAAAAGAAACCCTTTCCAGTCTTTTCTTTGAGGAAAAAAAAATGGTTAAAACATTGATAGGAAATGAAAAGACATACGCAGTTTTCTATGACATTGTCTGGATGCACTGCTTTTTAAAGTTACCTGTGTTCTGTTACCTTTTCTCAGAGTTAATTTTGGACATTTTGTAGACCTGGTTTACACTCATAAGGGGAATGGTTTCTCTGTTACTTGCATCATAAGTAGTGGTATGAGGAAAAAGAGCTTTCTGTTACTGTATTATATTTCTCCATATGGCACTGAAACTTCTGTTACATTTTTTCGGTGATAAGTGGTTTCACTGACCTGGTGCTTGCATCAAGTGGGACATCTAGGACAAGCAGAAATGGCACCTTTTGTGCTGACGAAGCATTCTGTTCATGCAACTTCGCTTTTAACACTGCAACATCCCTGTGTCTGATACAGTTATTTTTTTTCTGTGCCTTGAGTTCTATGTGTGTGTTTTTAGTTCAGTTCATCTCAATTTTCACACTGTGAATTTTCTTCAGAATGTATAGGAGAAAGAAAGAATTTGGAGGTAATGTTGAAGTTCAGTTTGGAGTAACGTGAATGCTGAAAGCACGTACTTTCCCTCTTCTCCAATGGATTTTAAAAGGAGCATATCCAGAATAGAGACAAGTTTGCTAACATTTTACCTCATATCTCAGCTTACTTCACTTCCCTGCAGTGCTCCTCATTTTCCTTTGTTCACTTTTGTCCATTTAATTTCTTCCTTCTGCTTCTCAATTGATCCATTCTTTCTTAATGATAGGTTACCTTCTCAGGAAAAAAGCAATTCTTGTTTGTAGTCCATCTAGTCTTGGACATGTGTCCTGTCTGGAAAGGAGTTATCTGTCAAACTTCGATTTCTATTTTTGAGAAAAATCTATTGCTCTTCAAATGTTGCAATAGGAAGGAGCTGGTAGATTTTGAGTGGTATGGTACAAAATGGCTTGCCAGGGACAGACAGTTCTTTAAACTAAATATAGTCCAAGCTGACCAGAATATACCCTTAGAAAAATGAAGGAAACTGTTGACCATAACTGTACTTGAGATTGCTGCTAGATATAATACTGTAGAATCATTTGAGTTGGAAGGAACCCTAAAATGTCATCTAGTCCAATTCCTCTACAATGAATTGGTGACATGTAACACATGAATCAGGTTGCTCAGAGTCCTGTACAGCTTGACCTTGAGTATTTCCAGATATGGAATGTCCACATCTCTGGGCCCAATCTGTTCCAAGTCTCTCACTGCCCTTATTGTAAAACATTTCATCCTTGTATCCAATCTAAATCTCCCTCTTTTAGTTTGAAACCATTTCCCCTAGTCTTTTCACAACAGATCCTGCAAAAAAGTCAGTCTACTTCTTTCTTATATCTCACCTTTAGATATGAAAAGCTGCTCTCAGGTCTCTTTGGAGACTTCTCCAGGTTGAACAGTGTCAGCTCTTTCAGCAGCTTGTTTTAGGGGAGGTGTTCTGTATCTTGGATCCTTGGAGGGCCACTGGACATGGTCCAACAGGTCCACGTCTCTCCTATACTGAAGACCCAACATCTGGACAGGGTACTCCAGGAGAGGTCTCTCCAGCACAGAGTAGAGGGTCAGGATCACCTCCCTCAATCTTCTGACTACTCTTCCTTGAATATGGTTGGTCTTCCAGGCTGTGAGGGTACATTGTAGGCGTATGTCTAGCTTACCATCCACAAGTACCCTGAAGTCCTTTTCAATAGACATGTTCTCAATCCTTACATCCTTCAGCTTGTACTGATAGTTAGACTTGCCACAACTCACATGCAGGACCTTGCACTTGGCTTTGTTGGACCTCATGAGGTTCACCTGTGTCAAATGCTAGAGCCTATCTAGGTCTCTCTGAGTGGCATCCTGTCTTCCTGTTGTGTCAGCCACACCACACAGCTTGGTGTCATCTGCAAACTTGACGAGGGTGCACTTGATCCCACTGTCCATTCCAGAGTGCAGATCCAAGTACTGGCTGATCCCTGAGGGACACCACTTGTTGCTGATTTCCATCTGGACATTGAGCCACTGACCACCACTCCCTGGGTACAATCTCATAGTCAGTTCCTTGTCCATTTCATCTGCCCATCAAATCCCTATCTTTCCAGTCTGTAGAGAAAGATGTTATGAGGAACAATGCCAAAGGCCTTGCTGAAGTCAGACAAACAGATGACATCAGTAGTGCTTCCCATGTTCACTGACACAGTTATGCCAGAATAAAAAGTCAGATTAGTGTTACTACTGCAGAGTGGAGATGGAAGTATAGAATAGAATATACCAAGTTGGAAGGGACAATAAACAATTATAATCAAATCCAACTTACAGCTCCACATAGTACTACTAAAAAAACTAGATCATATGTCTGAGGGCATTGTCCAAGCATGTTCTGAACTCTAGGAAACCTGTTCCACTACCTGACATTCCACTGGTGAATATTTTTCTAATACCAAATCTGACAAATGGTGTGGCAACTTTGGAAATAGCACCGTTCTGTGCCTAAAGCACTAGACTGTTGCAAAAAAAAAAAAAAAAAAAAAAAAAAAAAAAAGTATTTCCATTCTCTGTGGTTGCCTCTGTTACTTTTTTAGCTAAACTTTTCCTACTTGTTTTAGTTTTTATTTGAAACTTTCCTTTATTCTTGACTGATTCTTTCCTCTGAGGTCTCCTATGCTCCTGTGTTGAGACTTGCTTGCTATATTGTATATTACACAATTTGTTTCCTTTGGTGTTGGGTATAGATAATACCTTCAGTCTTGCTGTTTAACTATATTTTTTTCCTTTGTCTTCCTGCTTCCTGTGGTGTGAGAAACAATGGGAAAGGGAACTTAGTGGCATGGTAAGTTGGTGAACTAGTATTTCACCATTGATGATTTTATTCTAGGATTCAAATATAATTGAATTTTTTATCTGATTTTCTCAATCAGTATTGGAATGAGATGAATCTGCGGTTTTGAATGCTACAGGTGGACAGTGTGGCATATAGGAAAAATGGTGCATCTAGACATTCACTGACTTATTCTGATCTTTTCATTCTGAGCACAGAGCCATTGTGTACTTTAAAAGAAAGCTGTGAGTGCTTGCTGATGTGGTTGAGACTTACGAATAATCATAACTTGTTCTTTTTGCAGAAGTCTTTTAATCAGCAGCAGACTTTTCATTATAATTAAAACTTTTTTCTTTACTAACTCCCTGTCTTATCTACTTATATTAACTAAAACTATTTATTATTGATTTTTATTTCAGTTATGGATGAAAATAGCAGAGTGTACCCTCTGTTTTAGTTGCCTAAGGCTCATGTTTTATTTCTGTTTTATATACACATGCTTATATGTGACTCTGTGTGTGTATTATATATCTTACAAAAGAGCAGCTAGTGTGCCAATGTTCAGTTTACTCAAGTTATGTAGCAGTATATTTATGCAAGTGTCTTCTGTCATTGATTATCATTATACAGTTTTTTGTAATTAATTTATACTTATTTAATAAGAGAACTTTTAATGAAAAAATGTGATTTTGTGCATATTTCTAATATTTTTTAACAAGCAAGACCACTTTGGTTTTTTAGCTCTGCTCTACTTTATACTTGGGATTTCAAATATATTATCCATTTCGTGTCTGAATTTTATTCTATCCATTTGATTTCTGAATCAGTTTATTGTGTTCAGGTAAGCAATTAATTTCAGGTGTTGTAACAGCTTCTGATCCAATTCTAGTACAAGTTTGAGTGAAATTTTAGGAATTAACATTGGGCTGAAGTGGAGTGCCATTTAATAGTTAGTTTGTCTTCTCATTTACTTCAAAATATCTGATTTCTTTCTTTAACAGTGTATTCCATTTTGGCCTGAAAATGATGCCAACAAACTGCTTGTTAGAGTTGAAAATTCTAATCTCCCACCAAAGAAGATAAATTTTGATAAGCAAGAAAACTGTCTGTTACTGAATTTAGACAACAAGGTAAATGGTTACCTTTGAAAATTACATAAAAGCATAAATACATGTCCCATTTCCATTCTGCAAAGTTGACTACTCAATTCAGTATTACAAAAGCTTAGCTGGAAAAAAAATCATATATATACCTGTGTATCTGTATATGTGTATATGTTCACGCAGATATATGTAGATGTTTCATTATAAGTGCTCCCCTTTTGAAGCTAAAAGATTTTGTCAGAGTTCTCTAGTTAAGGCTGGGAAGTGTTTACATTAGTTATAAAGTGATGCTGCTACTTTGAAAAGTAACTTTGACACAATTGAATTTACATATAGCCTTATCTAGCAACAATTTTAAAATATTTGGATGTTCTTAGTAGAGTATTTTGAGGGATATTATTGCATAGGAGTGGTTCTAAGAAGATTGTGCTACCAATAGCCTAAACTTTGGGATTATAGAAATGCTTCGTAGTTTTAGTTACTGAATGCAATGCTTGTTCTCTAATAACGCTATGATTAGGAATATACTTAATAGGCATCCTAAAACAGATTGTTTGTTTTGTTGTTTGATGGTTTCATGTTATAGAAGTTTCAGAAATATTTAAGTTACATTAGCTTTGTTAGAAAATAATTCTGTTGTTATTTACTACGTAATTTTTTATACCTGTTAGCTTGGAGGGATTACAGTGGATGTCAATTTGACTGAACATTCTACAGTGATTACCTTTTCTGATTACCATGATGGAGCAGCACCATTTCTGTTAATAAACCATACTGAAGAAGAAATTATTGAGTATGGACAAAGGTATGTAAGGCAGTTTTTTACTGTGTTATGTCTGCAAGTAGGTATGCCAATTGTTATTTCACGTATTATAACTATGTCTGCTTAGTAGTACGTAAGCAACTGTTGTCGCAGTTTAATTTCTGTGGTGATAATAGTTCAGACTAGATTTTTATTATGCATGTATACATTAAATATGCATGGAACTGTTTTAATGCTGCACCTTAAGCCTTTTAGCCTTTCATTGCAGGCTTGTAAGTCTGTCATGGTTTTATGATTTTTGGTACTGGTATGTACATGCATACATTGCATACATGTACTAAATTGCATGCAGAACTAAAATAGACATGTCAACATTCCTTGTTTAATAATGGAGAAAATAAACGAGTGCTATGCAGAGATGCATTTAGGTGATGCATTACAGAATGCTTTCATCTTCCTACACAGGAATATGGTTTTACAGTTATATGAACAGTCTATTAAAGTTTATGTGGAGTTCTGTGACCAAAAATTCTCATTTTATTTCAACTACCTAAGGTAGAATAATGGAGGAGAAAAGCCTGTTTCTTAAAAATTGAATATCTACTTTTGTCAAAACACCTAAAAATCTTCTGTTTTATAAATGGAGCATAAATATAAATAATAATGTTATGTAGCCCAAAGTACTTGCTTCTAGAAGTAATTAAGCTTTTTTGTGAGCTAAAGAAGCAACTGTCCCATTTCTTAAGAATTTTACGTCCTTGCCCCTTGCATTCCCTTACAACTGTGTTGGGGCAAAGGATGTATTTAGCTGTTCTGGAACTATTGTTGTGTCTACATCAGAGGATAAGTAGTGGTTGAGCTGGAAACGTAGTTAGATTTCAGACTTCTCCTCTGCTGTCAAGTTTAGTTAAGATTTAGCAAAAATAATGAGCTAAAAAGTTACAAAAAAGGAAGGCATAGACTGAAAAACAGGTAGTTATGGAAGAATTATTAAAGCAGATTGAGTATCTGCAGTCACTGGAAATATATCTTGATTTCGTCTCAACACCTGCTGTAACAATGTTTGAAATCAAGGGGGAAGGTCATTAAAAACCTGAATTCTTATTTTTACTTTTTTTCCACATAAAGTATCTTTCATGGATTGTTACAGAATAATACCACGTCTGCCACTTCTGTGACTCAATGCTGATAGTAGGTTAGATGGACTGGTGCTCTGCTGCACCACTGAAGTGCAGCTGTACTGCTTCTGTTTTGAGACTGGAATGCTTCATAATAGTTAATGTGCTGATAATTACAGTGCTGAGAAGTGCAAGAATTGTTACATCACTCTTGGCCTAGATCTTTCTAAAGGCCAAACTTGCTCTTTCAGAAAATTAGACTGCTGTTTAAAGATTTTTACTTCAAATGGCTGCTGCTGAAGTAAAGCCTACAACTGAATTCTCATTTTCACGTGAGGAATATAGTAAAGTATTCACTTTGGTTTTAATCTGTAAAGATCAGTCATCTTATCAGTGGGATTTTGCGCATTCCCAGTGTTAGTTTAATGCATATATATGTAACTTCTGTAATGAGCTTTACACGATAGAATCCTTACAGAGACAAGAAAGCTGCAGATGAGAAACTTGCCTGTTAAACTGTGTAAGGGGAATAGTATTTAAAATTGGCTTGCCTGGAAATACCCATTATAACCAGGTACAAAGAATTATTTTCCCTTCAGCAAATAATATAGGGGAAGGCTTTCCTAAACAAATGGTTCAGAACAATTTTTTAGACAGCAGACGTTCTAAATTTTCTTATCAGTCTGTCTACTTTTCTGTACTTAATCATGCTCTGTCACAAGTGGGAAAGAAAACGATTCTTAAAAATCTGGTGGAGATACTTTAGTAAGTATTAATATGTATTTTTGTAATTTAAATAGTGATTTTATTATTGTGCTGAGTATGTTTTTGGTGGGTTTTTTTGTCTGCTTATTGTTGTTTTCAGTTTTCGGTTTCATTACTTGAAAAAGTGAATATTCTTGCTTGTTCCATTTTGTTCTAGTTCCCTCCGTGAATTAGAAGGCTGTCTTCCACCAAACAAGGCAGTGCTATATACTTGGGCAGACCCAGCAGGATCTAGAAAATTGACATGGAAATGTGGAAAAAGAACAGAGGAAATTACACCAAAAGAAGTATGTAGACCTGCTTTTAATGCTATTTACTCTTCTGTGTACACTTTTTGTTGTTGTTATTACATCATTTAATAGGCATTATTCTGACCCAAGTACTCTACAGAGGAAATTCTCACAAATCATGGTAAAGGAGAATGTTCCATAGTTTCACATTCAAAAGCCAGGAATATTTATTTTCATAGTGATGCTTATACTGATAGTACTTGTATGCATGTTTTTATTATTCATACATAGAATCTGCTAGAAAAAAGAGGGACTGTGGTTTTCTTGAGGTTTTTCTATGCAAAATGAGAATAATAGCTAGGTTTGCATAATGACATAATGTTTTACAGTGTTTGCAGTGCTGGTAAGATTTTTACCTTCAGAACAAGAACTTTGTATTCTTGTAGACCTAATTAAATTCTGGGATAGCTGATGTGGGAGTAATCTCATTTTGAATCAAGACTGTTGTTTTGCCTATCATATTGCATCTCCTACTGCATTTTAGTCTACTCCTAGAGGAATAGTTCAATCAAAAAAAAAATTGTGTTGATTTAGATATGCATGAGAATGTGCTGATTTGTATTACTATGACATAGTGATCTTAGAATCACTAGGTATTGAAGCTAATAAACTTCCAGTGTAACTGCTAAATAATGATATTCCTTGATGCTGTCCTACTTCAAAAGGAAACTTGAAGATTTTTTTTTTATTAATCACCTTCTTAGTAAGATTTTGATTCTTTAACAAAGCGAAGGTAGATAAAGTGTTTTAGACATTTTGAGTTTTTCTCCTATGAGTTCACAGAATCACAGGATGATGTAGGTTCATAGGGACCTTACTCACACACTTATCCCTGACAACCAATAGGTCAGGTTGCCTGAGGCTCCATTCAACCTGGCATGGGCTTGTTACCAAAGTGTGCAGGACCCAGCACTTGGTCTTGTTGAAGCTCATGCAATTGGCCTAAGTCCATTGATCTAGCCTGTCCAGATCCTTCTATAGGGCTCAAGCCCAAGTAGACTGTATTTACAGCCCTTCCCTCATCCACTGGGCAGGTCATCTGACTATAGAAAGAGATGAAGTAGATGAAGCAGGACCTACCTTTCTTGAACCCATGTTTACTAGTCCTGATCCTCTGGGTGTCCCACACATGCTGTGAGATTCCACTCAATTTGATCTGCTTCATAACCTTTCCCAAAACGGAGGTCAGGATGACAGGCCTGTAGTTCCCTGAATCCTCCTTGCAGCCCTTCTTTTAGCTTGGTGCATCTGCAGTTGTCTAGGACCTCCCTAGCACCTCTGACCATCCCAGGACTGCTGATAAATGATGGAAAGTGGTTTACTAAATTTGAACCAGCTCCAGCAGTATCCACAGGTGGTCCTCCGTCTGGTCTGATGGACTAGAGACAGTCCAGGTAGGTTACCAGTTTGTTCCTTCTGAACTGTTGGGAATTTATTCTGCTCCTAACTGGTCTTCCAGCTCAGGGTGCAGCATACCCTCAGGGTAACTGGTTTGACTATTAAAGATGGAAATAAAGAAGGGATTAAGAATCTCCATCTTTTCCTCATCCTCAGTGGTAATGTTCCCTGCATCATCCAGTAAAGTGTGCAGATTCTCCTTGACCTACCTCTTGTTGTTAATATATTTGTAAAAAGATTTTTGTTTTTAACAGTAGTGGCCAGATGACATTTTCTCTCGACATTTGTTTTTCTCATTTTCAGTCTATATCCTAGCAACAAAATTACAGCCTTCCCAAGTTGCCAGTCCTTTATTCCAAATTTCATAAACTCTTTTTTTTCCCTGGTGTGTCAGCAGAAGTTTCTTGCTCAGCCAGGCTGCTCTTTCTTCCCAGTGGCTCATCTTGCAGCACGGAGGGCATCCTGTTCCTTTGTATTTAAAATTTCCTTTCTGATGAATGACCAGCCTTCCTAGACCTCTTTGTTGTTCAGGACGCACTTCCAAGAGATTCTCTGAACAAAAGTCTACCCTCTGGAAGTCCAAGATTGTAATTCTGCTGACCTCCCCTCCTTTCTTCACCAGGAATAGGGAAGTCAATCATTTTTGTGGTCACTCTGCCCAATACAGCTTCTGACCAGCATGTGTCCTGTGTCTAACCTGTATCTCCCCTCTTTTAGTTTGAGGCTTGTCCTATCAATATCAGACTGCATGAAAAGTCAGTCTCCTGCCTGCTTATAGGCTCCCTTTGAGTACTGGAAAAATACATTGAGCCTCCCTGGATCCTGCCTATCTCCAGACTGAAGAAGTCTCTCAGGATTTCTTTGTAGAAGAAGTGCTCCAGCCTTCTGATCCTTTTTGTGATCCTCTTCTGGATCTAGACCAACAGCTCCTTGTCTTTCTTGTGCTGGAGTCCCCCAATTTGGATGCAGCTCTACAAGTGGGGCCTCATGAATGCAGACTAGTGTGGGACAATTACCTTCTTCTCCTTGCTGTCCACCCTTCTTTTGACACAGTCCAGAATGCAGGTGGCCTTCTGGGCTGCAAACACATTGAGTTTTCTATCTACCAGAACCTCTAACTCCTTCTTCACAGAGGTGTTCTATTTTCTAAGTATTTTCCTCAATAAAGAGCCAAGTTAACTTTTTCAGCTGTTTGTGAAGGATCTGATGGACACCTGGAGGTATCTGCAGACAGCAGAATTTTCCTTTGTGATGACTGTGTGGTAGTAAAAGCTGATGCAAAATATGTTAAAGTTGTTTTTTTATTAAATCGGTGAATAAAGCATTGAACAGCTTTATGTAGTTTCAGAAGTAGGGAAGTATTTTAAAATGGTTGCAGTTATTTCCATAAAAATGTAATGTGTCATTATCTAGGCAAACGCTATACTTTTTTTTTTTTCAAGGGCACATCAGATAAAATAGAAGTGTTTTTCAGGTCTTGCTTTTGTAACATTAGTGAATTTCAGTGGGTAGGATAGTGCTAGGGATTTTTGCCATTTAGCTAACTTCTATTGAGGAATAGAAGAACAGTAACTGTTGTGTTTGTTTGTAATGGGGATTAGCGTACATATAATACTGTAATAAGTAAGGACTATATAGGCAAGATTCAAGCATAACAGTAACAACTCTGTGTTTGCCAGAGCACATGTGAGAATGACTGCAATAAAACTTTGTAATTAAAAACTTATTTTCCTGTACCTTTTAAAATGGTCTCCTATTTTTGTTCGTATTCTTGTTGTTAAGGATTGCATTTGCTTGTTGATGAATAGAGTTGTAAAAACCTTTCCTCTCTTGTTTGTAGGACAAAGTAGATGTACTCAGCCTGGACTGTAGAAAGGTGATCTATTTAGTGTCATTTTTTGAAGGTTTGCAACATATTGTCCTGTTCACTGAAGATAAGAATGTATTTAAATTGGCTTATGAAAGTGTACAGGCAGAACTAGCAGAACAAGAAATTATTCTGTCTCTACAAGATGTTGGAATTTCGTTGGTTAATAATTATACAAGGCAGGAGGTGTCCTACATAGGAATTACAAGGTAATATATATATTAAAAAAATATTTCTTGTTTGTTTGTTTTCAGTGGAATGAGAGAATCTGCATGAGAGGATTTAGAACTGAATTCTTATATTTTCTTGTTCTAATGAGAAGTGTTTTCACTATGTTTTATATTAATGCATATACTTCATGTGCTTGTATATGTATGTTTTTGCAGCATATGAGTGTGACTGTGTGGCAAAATTCCCTGTATGTTAAATTTCCTGTTTATGTAGTTTGAGGAGCGCTGAGTTTGGGGAAGTAATATATGAAGGTAGTTGTTTCAGTGGATTTTTCTGTCTTTGCTAAAGGAATGTGTTGTTGATCCTTTTTGACTTTTTTTTTTCCCCCCTCTTAACTTATTCTTTGTACTGCACTGCAAAACAAGCAGAAAGTTGAAGTACGTGTGTACATCACATAATCTACTTTATCATTCACGAGTGTGATGAGTAAGATTTTCTTCAATTGGGAAACTGAGCTCAGATGACTATCTAGACAGTGGAAATAGCCATTTTAAAAGTGATAGCTAAATGCCCACATTCAAAGTAAATATTTCACTGAATCAGTGTTTTTAGGAACTGGTCGATCATAGTCAGAAGTCTAGCAATGCTTACAGATGGTACTATTTTGTTATTGTTTTGTTGATATCAGACTCTTGAAAGCAGTTCCTGAGGATATACGATAAATCCTTGGTTACAGTGGAAGAAAATATATACACAAATGCAGACACACGCACACAAGCACACAAACATAGTTATTTGGAATTTTTCCTTTTGTAAATGACTTGCAAAAAGATTGCAGTAGACAGTCTGTATCTAATTAGGAGGAACATTTGGAAAAAGAAAACAAACTTAACAACAACAAAAAAACAACCCTAGAAAACAAACTAAGAGCTGTTTCAGTTATTTTATCCTTTTCTTTAAGATCACCTTTTTCTTTTTAAGATTGTTCTGTTACTGATGTATCTGAACACTAATGTAGAAAAAAAGAAACTGGATTATAGGGAGCTGTGTCTGATCACCTGTGTGTGTATGAGCTATTATAACTTGTGGAGAGAAAAATTATCTTCCACTTGGCTAATAGTTCTTACTTTGTGTCCTATATCATGTATTCCATTTGATTTTAAGGTGAAATCAGATACAAGATCTTCTCACAGAAGCAGAAGAACTAAGCAGAAAAGCAGAAAATACTCTAGCATCTTTCAAGATGATAAATTATGTTGTTTCATTGATAATAAACATCAGAATGGAAAATAACTGATTTTGGATACCATAAAAAGAAAAACATACACACAAAAACAACAGCAGCAACAACAACAAAAAACACTAAGGGATCAAGTCAGTAAAGGAACCACATAAACTGAAATTCTCTAGTGATTTAGGCAGATAAAGTGAATAAGCTATCAAAAATAAGTGCCAATTTGAGACATTTCCTGTAGACTTGAGTAACTTTCAAATTCTAGTAAATTCAGCCATGCCAAAAGGTACAGAGCAGTGTATGTGGAATCCTTTATTTGGTTTGTACAATTACGGATATCTGTGCCATTGAAAATGGGCTTCTTGACAAAGTTTTCTTACACGTCCAACTTCAGTTAAGATAACTTTCTTTTAACTTCTCTTGAGTTACATCAGAAACAGTGGCTTCCACTTAGTATCAAGAATGCAGTGGGTGATTTGAGTTATTTTTATTTTAGTAGTAGTGCTATATGATGTGGTTTCGCATTACATGGAAGTTACCTATTAAAACCCATAGTTAGGTATGTAAAATTTGTGTTGAACTAACTATTTTCTCTTGGTCCTTTGTTTTTCAAAGTTCTGACGTGGTCTGGGAGATGAAACCCAAGAAGAAGTCTAGATGGAAACCAATGAGTGTTAAGCAAACAGATAAGTTAGAACAAGAGTTCAAAGAATACAGTGAGCTCACTCCATCAGAAAATAAGACTGTTGAGTTGGAACCAAATATTTTGGTAATACTGATCATTCTGTAAATTTATTTTTTATGGTTGCACACAGGAAAAAGATAATTTATTATATTGCAGTCTTTGGAAAACAATGAAAACTAGATTATTAGTTTACACAATCATTTAAAATTTCATCTCTATTTCTGCCTAGAATAAAACCTTTATGGCTATCTAGAAAAAAAAATCCTTTAACACTTGAAAGCGTACTGTAGGCCTGATTTTGCTAGCCTCTAATTTTGAAAATGAACTGTAATGTTTTTTCAGGTCATGGGACTAAATATGCACAAAGCTACAATATGTTAATCTGTTACAGTAAGAGGCAGGAAAGGATGCTAGTTTGAGACTGGGAGATTATTTTAACACAGAGACTTGTATTTTAGGTGTCTGTGATTTCTCACAGTCACACAAAATTCAGCTGTGTCATTCAACCACATAAATATTAAAAACTATACCTAAAATAATTATGGGAAGAAATAACATGTTATGCTCTGAATGCTGCTGTTCTTCTCTGTAGATAAGTATCACAATCTCATTAGAACCGTGTAGCAGTTAAATGAATGTAGTATAGGTAAATTAGTTTTTAGCTCGGTCATAGACCTCTGGAAAACTGTACAAAAAAGCTAAAAAATCCCTAGATGATGAAGCATACAGATTTTTTATGTTGTTTTGCCTTAGTTGTAATTTATTTAAAAAGTTTTTACTGTTTTCATTTAAATGTTAATGAAAATTGTTAATTTAAAGTATATTATTAAAAGCCCTCTTTTATGTTAGGTAGAATAACAACTTTTTCTTAATGTTGCAATAGGTGTGTTTAACTCCTACTGGAAATGACATGAAGATTCAACAACCCAATGAGATTCCTATCAGAAGGAATTATCTGCCAGCTTTGAAAGTGGAGTACAGTTCGTCGGCACATCAGAAATCTTTCAGAATTCAAATTTACAGGATACAAGTAAGTTTCTTGTGTCAAGTTGGATATATTTTCAGATCTGTCTGGATTTTTCATGTTTTCAGTGGCTTCAACATCAGTGTTTCTCAGCCATTAAAACAAAGTACTGCTTAAATGCTTCTGGGAAAAAGAAGTCACCCATGACGAAGCAAAGCAGTTGCTGTTCATCTTCTGTGCTTTCTTTTGTGGCTTTTATTTACAGTCAACTCAGATTTAGATATTATAGGCTATTTTTAGCAAAATATATGTTCATTCTTTTTAATAAATAAATCCTTTGCAACATTCTGGGGGGGCTGCTTATGAACACCAACTGGAAGAACCTTTTCTAGCTTTTCTACATTATTTGATTGGGATTGTTTCATTTTGTTAGTAGAAATATTTTGAACAATTCTGGTGTCTTCTTCTGCTTTTTAATTGGTGAGTTACAAACATTACCTGTAGCATTCCTTGTGTTTGTCCTACTTGTGAAGTATTTCACTACTGAAAATTTAATGTACTGCACCTTGTCCTGTCCTTACCCCCATTAGATACAAAACCAGATTCCTGGAGCCATATTTCCCTTTGTGTTCTATCCTACTAAACCTCCAAAGTCCATCACCTTGGATTCAGGTTTGTTGTTCAAGTTTAACTTAATCTTTACTTCTGATAACTTACTTTCAAGAAAGTGAACCATGCCACTTTTATCATCTGAAGACTCTGGATGTTTACTGACTATAAAGAATCCAGATACAACTGTTACAGACAGGCAACTCTTGGTTTAGTTGGCTTTCTCTGCAAAGAAAATACAGAGAAAGCCATCTAAAGTTAACAATCACAGTAATAGCATGAACGTACTTCATTCATTGGTACAGTGTCTTTTGAAAGTACATCTTTCTTACACACTAATATAGTGTTCTTGGAGATCATAAGGTGTTAGTTAGATTTGTATTGAGCTTTCAGTTGTTGCATTGAGACCAAATCTAAAGCTAAGCGCTTACTATCTTTGAAAAGAAGCTTCAAACTAATGCTAGGCCTGGTGATAGTGAATCTGTTAAACACTTTTTGTATTAATCACATTTGGATTTTTTTTTAGGGGGCAGGGAGGATTCTTAAGACTCACTTTTCATCTCAAGTTACCCAGTTTTTCCCCATGGCCCCAAATTGTTCATAGTAATCAAGTTGATTAAAAAGCATATTTTCTTATTTGTTTGCGTGTAGTGGTTGAGCCAGTGACCTAGTTAACGTAACAAAAATAATGAGAAAAGAAACATAAATCAATGCTAGACTAATCTCAGAATCACTAAGTGAAGCACCATATAGCAGTTACTTAGCAAATTGTATTTTCTGTGTTTCATTTCCAGCTTCTCCATGGTATGGAGCATAGTCCTCCAACTCTGTATACTATGTGATGAGCTGCAGTTTTCCATTAACTCACTTAGGGCAAAGTCATCTGGGATATTAGAGTAATGACAGAAGAGTTTCTGAGATGATACAGAAATGACTGCCTGCAAGTCTGTGCAGAAGGCTATTGAAATATCAGTTAATTATCCTAAATAAAGTCAAATTTAAGCTACAGCTCGTAAATCTGAGGATCTTTTTAATTTATAATTTTGTATAATTGGTTGAAAAGTTTATTCCATGGATAGGGAAATTGTGCGTCTCAGATTATATTAGCATTAATTTACTTTTAAATAAAAATTATACATTTTTGGAGACAACTGAAATAGAACTTTGATATTCCATTTCATCCTTGTCTTCCTATGACTTTCTGTTCCTGCTCTTTTCCATGATATGTTTCCCATTCACATCTATTATATAATCCCACTCCATAAGATTGAAAAATCCTGAACATTTATGACATTTTCATGTTAAAAATGGCAGGATATGTCTATCACATAAAGATTTCTGCTTATCTCTTTTTATTTTACAACTCCATAGAACCGAAACCATTCACTGATGTCAGTATTGTTATGAGAACTGCAGGACATTCGCAAATATCTCATATTAAGTAAGTATTTTTACATGTTCCATCTCTGTGCCATTTATTATGTTTAATCAAGTTTTAAAAGTTAAAATCCATGTCGAGTCAAGGTAATTTTACCTCAGGTAATTTTAACCAGATCTGAGCAGTAACGAGAGGCGAAAACTGTCCACCATATTTCCTCATTTAAATGCAGAATAAACAAGGAATTTCAGTGATACTTTTAAAGTAGTTTTTTAGTCTTTCTTAGTAGTTTGGAAAAAATTGCTGTCTACACTATTAAATGTTGCTACTTTATTAAAATAATTCTGGTTACTGAGAATTTGTCTTATACTAGCACAAGAAACATTTTGACTACTGATGACAAATATGTCCAAAAAAAAAATTGTCTTAATTTAATAAGCAACAAAAGTAGATGTTTCAGTGTTATAGTTCACCTCACTTATAATACTTGAAAAAAAAAAACTAACAATTTAATAATACTCTTTTCTTTCATGTGTAGGTACTTCAAGGTCCTGATTCAGGAGATGGATCTCAGATTAGACCTTGGCTTTCTGAATGCACTGGTTGAATTTTTTACACAGGCTGATGTACTGGATGTCCAACAGGTAGAATCCTTCTGTTGTTCACAGATGAATAGATATAAAATTTGTAGTCATTCAACTTGCATGTAAAAACAGAACCAAAACAGGAAAAAAAAAAAAAACAGAACAACAACGAACACCAAAAAAGTCATGTTCTGTGTTTATGTTAATGGTCTGGTTTTGTGTCTGGAACTAATATAACGCTTTTTCCTGGGACACAGAGTAAAATTTTTTTGTCTGCATGTTGCACAAGAAGGATTTCTAGTGCTTTCTGAAAAGCTGAAGGAAGAGAAATGAATAATCGTACAAGGAGAATGCAAGAATTTTATTCATAGGAAGAGTAGAAAAAACTTTTAATTTTATGAAGCTTAAGGTGGTTTGCTTGGATAGTAATAAAACTTGAGATAGCAACAGCAGAGTCTTGTTAGATTGTTCTTGTGTTTTATACTCTTTGATGCAGATGCCTTATGCCTTCTTTGACACAGTCTTCAGTAGTAAGATGAATTGCTCACTGGGCACACAGCCCCTTGCTCTAGAAGATAGGAATGGGGAACAGAGTAGGCCCTGCATATTCTATGATGAGAGAGTTTTGGACCTGCTCCAAGATCTGAATGCTCACAAGTCCATGGGGCCAGATGGACTGCACCCTAGAGGGCTAGAGAGTTGGCAGATGTGGTTACCAAGCCACTCTCCATCATCTATCAACAGTCCTGGCTAACTGGACTGGGTTTGTCCCAGAGGACTGGAGACTGGCAAAGGTGAAGCCCATCTTCAGAAAGGGCCAGTAAGATGATCCTGGTAGGTACAAACCTATCAGTCTCTCCTCAGTGCAGGGGAAGGTTATGGAACAGTTAATATCAGGGGCCATCATGGATCAACTAAAAGTCAACCAGGGTATCCGGCCCTTGTCAGCATGAGTTCATGAATGGTAGATAGAAGCTGTTTGACAAAGGGACCTTGGTGTGCTGGTGGACAATTGGCTGGATATGAGCCAGCAGTGTGCCCAGGTGGCCAAGAAGGCCAATGGCATCCTGGCCTGTATCAGGAATGGTGTGGTGGTGAGCAGGACTAGGGAAGTAATCCTCCCCCTGTACTTGGCACTGGTGAAGTCCCACCTGAAGTACTGTGTACATTTGTGGGCACCTCAGTACAGAAGGACATTGAGATACTGTAGCAAGTGCAAACAAGGGCAACAAGACTTGTGAAGGGTCTGGAGAATATGTCCTGTAAGGAGTGACTGAAGGCACTGGGGTTGTTTATTCTACTGCTCTCTTTAAATAGGTGAAAAGTGATTGCAGTGAGTGTGGGGTTGGTTTTTTCTCACAGGTGACAAAGGGAAATGGCCTCAAGTTAAACCAGAGAGGTTTAGGTTGTATGTAAGGAAAAACTTTACAGAAAGAGTTGTTAAGCCTTGGAAAGGGCTCCCCAGGGATGTGGTTGAGTCACCATCCCAGAGTGTGTTTAAATTTGTTTTGGATGTGGTGATCAGGGGCATGGTTTAGCAGTGAGCTGTTAGAGTTAGGGTTATACGATCAGGTTGTGGTTGGATTTGATTATCTTGAAGGTATTTTCCAACTGTGCAATTCTATGATTTTATTATTCTACATTTTAAAATAATATTCTGAAAATGCATCCATAGATGGAACTTTTCAAAAAGGATGTAGAATCTCTTCAGGAAGAACTGATGAGTGTGTCATCCATGGATACATCACAAATCAGCTTGTATGAATACTTCCATATCTCTCCAATTAAGGTATAACTCTTCATATTATTGTCTGTGCTTGTGGTCTAATTAAATGATTTTTTTTGTCTCCTGTAGAGTAGTAGATAATGTAGAGTGAGTAAATAGGGAGGCAACAAGAATCAAAATAAAAACATTGTGGAAAAATGATTTTACTGTTAATACTGATTTATTTGTGATATACGTTTATGAAACTCTTCATAAATATTATACTATTCATTATTTTCTTCCCATTCAAAAATTTCTTCATATGCAGTAATTCTTTTGCATTATTTATCTTTGCAAAATTACTGTGTTCATGTGTGCACAGTGTGCTGTGAATTGGGAAACAACATCATTTCTGAGGAAAAATAAAAAATAAAAGTACTTGTGCAAAGAAAAATCAACATATATTTGAAGTGAGCTATAGTTAAACTTTGTTATTCCATAAACTGGATATTGTATGGTTTTCAGAGAACCCAGAGGCATGTAACCTCTTTTTGTCTGATTTTGAGAGCTTCAAAGAGTTCCCGTACAGCCCTTCCTGCAAATTTTCTGAATGTTTCTGTTTTAAGAATGTCACTTTGATTTCTGTGAAACAAATATTTTGATTAGTTCAGGTCTGCACTGTTTTTTTTGCTGTACACATGTTTCAGTTCTTATATGAGTAATTATTTGTCTACCTACTTGGGCATCATGCAATGTTGTCGTTTTCTGTCCACTTTGATATTCTGTATTAATTATGGAGACTTTTTAATTTTTTAATTTTATTTTTTTTTAAATAGACAATAAGTTATAGCTAAAAGATTGTGGAGACCTCATCTGAAAACATGGAGAAGTATTTTTGAGTTTTTGTTTCCTTAAAGGCAGTTCCAGTTATTCATGCTAGATTTAAATTTCATTGTTTTTTATGATAGCCTTAAAGAGTATATGCATGTTCTGTAGTATGAAGTCTGATTTCAGTCAGGATTAGAAGTGCCATACAGAATATGGCAGTTCTGATAAACATTCATGTTATTTCCCAATCTTTCTTCTTATCGTTTAGTTACACTTAAGCTTTTCACTCAGTACTGGTGGTGAAGATAGTAACAAAGAAGAAAGAAAGAAAGAATTGATACCACTTCAGTCCTTGAATCTCCTTCTGAAGAGCATAGGTGCCACCCTCACAGATGTACAAGATGTTGTTTTTAAGTAGGTTCAAAATATCATTATAACGACTAATTCTAAAGAACAATTCTATATTATTAATCAATGTGTGTATATGTATGTTATGTCTGAATAATACGGTCTTTTTAAAAATCTTTTTTAATAGGTTGGCATTCTTTCAACTCAACTATCACTTCTGTACTACACAACAGCTCCAATCGGCAGTGATAAAGCATTATTCAAAACAGGTTGGAATAAGTAAATTTTGATGTTTCGGTAAATTTCTGTTTTCAAAGTGTTACTGTTTGTTTTGGTAATATGAAAATCTTAACTAATTGCAGCCATATATGTTTATAGTTAGTTTAAATACGTAAGAAACATAAAAACCTATTACTCATTTGTTGGATCCTATTGTCTTTACTAAGGCAACTAAGTTATGTTACTAAACTATGACTGTAAATGTGACTAAATTATAACTTACCATAATAAAAGTATTGTGCATAACAAAACAACTTCCAGAAATCAGTAGTGGAAGCAAACATAGTGCAGCTCTCGTATACCTCCGTTTTGCAGTCATAGTGTACAAAATTATCTCAGCATACACACACAACCAGATTTTGACCAATATTTCAAGGTCTCGACTATTTGTGAAATAATTGCAATCAGTGGAGTCATTTGACTGATTTTAAAGTTTTTCTCATTGTGCAACCATTTTTAAAATGACTGTACTTTTCAAATGCTGAGTCCTTCATATTAAATTAGTCCTCTGTTTTTTTTCAGTAAACTGTTATGCGTTAATGCTTTTAGTATATTTTCTGAAATACTTTTACTGAATATCTATTTTTGTTTTAGGCTATTAAACAAATGTATGTTCTTATTCTTGGCCTTGATGTCTTGGGGAATCCATTTGGATTCATAAGAGGCTTGTCTGAAGGAGTAGAAGCGTTTTTCTATGAACCTTATCAGGTAAAAATCTCTTCAAGCTTTTTGTGAAATCTTGCAAAAACTGCTAGATATTAGTATACCCAATTTTTCAATATAATTTATAACTTCTGTAGTTCCAAGGACATATTTAGAATTGAAAAAATTAAAGTGAAAGTGATACTCAAGTGAAAAGTTGAACTCAAGTGACACAAAAACAAGTTATTTCCCTTAATTTACAATGTCTGTTTCTTATGGTACTTACTGTAAAGTAATGTGACTTTAATAAACTTAACAGAGAATTCCATCTGCTTTCTGTTAAATATATACAAATTATAATAAAAACATAAAAATATAAGTATATATACTATAAAAAAACTTAACACAAATAGCAACCTTCTTTTTTTTTTTTTTTCCCTGCCTCAGGGAGCCATCCAGGGTCCTGAAGAATTTATAGAAGGAATGGCACTAGGACTTAAAGCCCTAGTAGGGGGAGCCGTTGGTAGGTTTCAGCCTTATCATAGTAGCATGCTCATTAGTCAGCAACGTAGGTATTCATAAGTTGCAGTGGAATTTTACTTAAACTGTTTTATTTTATAATAGGTGGATTAGCTGGTGCTGCTTCAAGAATCACTGGTGCTATGGCAAAAGGCGTAGCTGCAATAACAATGGATGAGGATTATCAGCAAAAAAGGAGAGAAGCCATGAATAAACAGCCCACTGGTCTGAGGGAGGGTATCACTCGTGGAGGAAAAGGATTAGTTTCTGTAAGAAAAAAAGAATATAAAAAGTTTAATGAGTTTTATAGAGGTAAAAATAACAAATGTAGAGTTTTCTATAGAGTTGTTCCACTTCAATTTTGGTTTGCCAGTATATGACCATAATTGACTGATAGTTTTAAAGAAAAATATATGAGAATTAACAAGGATGTTGGAATGGTGAAACAAGTGTCTCTAATCTGAATAACTTGCAGTGTATTTTAGAATACTCTAACACATAATTTGTAATTATTCACAAAAAAAATGTAATAAGTAAAATGTTAGAAAAATATAATGTGGAAACATTTGACACAACATTCTCATTTCTTTTGGTAGGGTTTTGTCAGTGGCATAACAGGAATAGTTACAAAACCAATAAGAGGTAAGTTAGGTCTTCTAATGCATTAAATGTTCACCTGATTCAAATTCTTGATATTTGATGGAATTTTACATTTATCAGGACTTCTCATTTAAATGTGGAGATGACTGTAGTTGCATATCAAATAAGAGCAAATGTAATTACAAATAATATTGTAAGATGGTCTTTTTTTTTTTCTTAACAATTTGCTGCACTTACTACTTTCAGGAGCTCAGAAAGAAGGAGCAGCTGGTTTTTTCAAAGGTGTTGGAAAAGGCTTAGTGGGAGCAGTAGCTAGACCTACTGGAGGAATCATAGACATGGCAAGCAGCACATTTCAGGGTATTAAAAAGTAAGTAAAATTAATATGAATCATGTCATGGTGTAAGTCAGAATGATGGGGTATGTTGATTCTTGAGGTTGATATGAACTTTGTGTCAACATTTCTTCAAAAACTTTAAAATTAATGTAGATGATATGGGGAAAAAAAAAATCAATCTTACCCATGGATAAAGGAAATCCACAGCTTCTCTGGGCAACCTTTTCCCATCCCTCACCCATTCCAATCTAAATCTCCTCAACTGCAGTTTAAGATGGTAGTACTGAAAAGCCAGTCTTGCCACGACCTTCTCATCTCTAGGCTGAACAAGCACAGCTTCCTCAGACTGTTTTTGTAGGTAGGACAGATGCTCTAACCCTCTGATCACTTCTTGGAAAAGGTCCAGAGGAGGCCACAGAACTCTATGCATTTATTTGACTGGTGCACAGATCTAAACATAGTACTGCAAATGGAGCCTTATAAGATCGGACTAGAGGGTTACAATCACCTTCAACCTGCTAGCCACCCCTTTTTTGATGCAGTTTAGGATACAGTTGAGAACTCTGACAGAATTGTTTTTTGAATAATATGATAATCTCACACCCTTAATCATAGAGTCATAGAATGGCTTGAGTTGGAAGAGACCTCAGGGATCATCAAGTTCCAACCACCCTGCTACAGACAGAGTTGCCATCTGCTACGTCAAGTACTTGATCAGATTGCCCAGGGTCCCTTCCCATCCCAACCTGACACCTCTGGGTATGGGGCAACCACAACCTCTTTGAGCAACCTGTTCCAGCACCTCACCACTCAGTATAAAATTGACATCTAACCTAAATTTCCCTTCCTTTACTTCAAAACCATTCCCCCTTGTCCTATCACTATCAACCCATGTAAAAAGATAATTTCCTTCATGTTTATAAACTCCCTTTAAGTATTGAAAGGCTGCAATGAGGTCTCCCTACATCATTCTTTTTTCTGAATTGAATAAGGCCAGTTCCTTAAGCCTTCATGGAAGGGGTGCTCCAGGCTTTGGATCACATTTCTGGCCTTCCTCTGGACACTCTTCAAAAGCTATACATCTTTCCTGTGTTGGAACCCCCACCCCTGGACTCAGTACTCCAGCTGAGGCCTCACAAGGGCTTATTAGAGAGGGTTAATCTGCTGACCACCGCTTTTCTGATGGAACCCAGAATAAGTTTTTTATCCACCAGAACTCCCAAGTCCTTCTCGGAAGAGCTACTGTCAAGGACTTCTCCCAGTTTGTATACATATCTGAGATTACCTTGACCTAAGTACAAAACCTTGCACTTTTTGTTGAACCTCATTAGGTTCACAAGGGACATCCTTTTTAAGTTTATCATGAACGGGTTTATGATAACAAGGAGAATACGTTTTGAGAGGCTTTTCATAAATCCTGCTGAGAACAGTTGTTAATTGCTCTTTTCTCAGTGAACTATCCCATTTTTGGTATATGTAGTTGTCCGTGTCTTGTGTATTTCACCCTTTAAACTGTAGCAGAAAAATTCAGAAAAGGAAGTAAATGGTGGGTAGAAGGAATCAAAAAATAAAAGGTGAACTGAGAGGAGTATGTATGCATTGTCCAAGCATCTAGGGATGAAATCTAGGGAAAGAAAAGCCCAAATGGAGTTGATTATGGGCTGGATAGGAGGCATTAATGTGGATAAAAGCCATGCTGAATGGCCTAGACGGTAGTGGTCAGTGATGCAGTCTAGTTGGAGGCCAGCAATGAATAAAGGTACTTTGGGGTCTATTACAGGGTGCAGTCACATTTAACATCTCCATTAATGATCTGTATGATAGGACTGAGTGCATCCACAGTAAATTTAGATGCCACAAAATTGGGGTGAATGGCTGACTGATCAGAGAGTCCTCAGTAGGCTGGAGAAGCTGGCTGACAGGAACCTCCCGAAGTTCAGCAAGAGTGGGAAGTCTTGCACCATGAGAGAAACAGTCTCAGGCACCAACACATGCTAGGCCATTCAGATAGAAGGTAGCTTTGGGGGAAATGCCCTGGGAGTCCAAGTGGATTCCAAGTTGAATGTGAGTTAGCAAGGTGCTTTTGCAACAAGAGAGGCTAATGGCATCTTGAGCTGCGTTAAGAAAAGTTTTGCCTGCAGGTCAAGGACATGATTCTTTCCTCAATTGAGGAGACCATGCCTGAAGTGCTGTGTCTGCTTCTTGGCTGCTTACTACAAGTGATTCATGTAGAGAATCCAGCAAAGGGCCACAAAGATGATTTAGAAGCTGGAATGTTTCTCCGCTGAGGCAAGGCTGATGGAGCTAGGATTGTTCAGCCTGAAATAGAGAAGGATCAATAACTATAAATACCAGAAAGGAGGGTACCAAGAAGACAGGACATGTCTCTTTTCAGTGGTGTCCAGTGACAGGATAAAATCTGCAATGACCACAAACTGGAACATAGGATATTCTGTCTGACATCAGGAGATATTTCTTTGCTGTGTAGGAAATTGAGTGCTTACATAGGTTGGTCAGAGATGTTGTGGAGTGTCCATTCTTGGAGATCTCCAAAAGCTGCCTGGCCATGATCCTGGACACTCTGCTCTTGAGTGTCCCTACTTGAGCATGAGGGTTGACTACATGACTTCCACAGTTCCTTTCCAGCCTCAGCTGTTCTCTATTTAACTATTGCAGTTGTGTTCTGCTCTGTCCAATTTCATGTTCTAAAAGTCATTCTCTGAAGTAGATTGCAGTAACTAGAAACCTTATAATTATTTCATAGAGTGGTTACTTTCTATTCACGTGCCCAGTGCCTATACAGACAGCAAAAGCTGCTGTACCAGTACTTGAATTTATTTTATATTCAAAATATTGTAAAGACTTTGATAAATATTATAGCTAAGTACCTATACTGATATGTAACCTAAATTTGCTCATTTATTGTCAGAGTTGCAGATTCATCAGAAGATGTGATAAGCCTACGCCCACCTCGCTTCTTTGGTGAAGATGGTGTTATTAGACCTTACAGATTAAGAGATGGAACTGGAAGTCAAATGTTACAGGTGAAGAAATGACATAAAATTTAATATGTTGATCTAAGTGTTTTGTAGAATTACCCTTAAAAAAATTAATAACAATTCCTGCCACTCCTTAACCTAGTAATTCGGCAGTCAAGAAAGTTCCATGTAATTTCATAGGTTTATGACCACTTAGGTGACTTAATTTCCATGATGTAATTTTTGAAGAAGACATAATCATTTATACCAATGTATCTTTAGAGGTTTGTTAAAAGTACAGATTAATTTAAAAGAAGGAAATATTTTGTATGTATGATTTAATAGCTTGTCCTAATTTTTTATTTTTGATAAATAGTGGTGATAAATACAAAATATGTTTTTCGATAACTTTGTAGTACAAATTCTGAATGGTGACATTTTCATCACAGTTTTATATGAAATAACAAATTGAATATACTTATTAAATATACTTGAAATATCTGCGTTTATGTCACTCTGTAGCCATTAAAAAATGTAAACAATTTTGGAGTGAAATACTATTTTCATGAGGAACATACTGAGCAATGGTTTGGAAAGTTATTCTTTCATTCAGATACCACTGAAGCAAATTTAAACCAGATACAAAAGTGAAAATAATTTCGATTATTATACAGCATACAAAGTTTATATTTTTTCCCTGTGCTATAAATAAAATAGCATTGTAAAAATGCTTGCATGTAAGTAATACGGAAATATTTAGAAATTGCATTAATGGAAACTGGAGATGTAAGCATCTCCAATGCCTAGTACATATGAATATATATTTTATTTTCAATACCTTTATTTTTAAATAATATTAAATATTAACCTTACCACCTATATGTACAAATCTTGGTGAAGTCAGAGAGAAATAAACTGTAGGGAGATTTAGATAAGAATCAAGTAGTCTTTGGAGAAGAGTTTTAGATTTTGAGAATTAACTGAGAGCAGTGAATAGAAGCATTAACTTAAGTATAGTGTAGTTGAAAGCTACCACTGAGGAACAGTATAAGGTTATTAATGTTCCTCTTCTTTTTGTTTAACATTAAAACGAATGCTAAGAGGCTAACAGATTCAGCTCTAACATGGGCATTATCAAGACATTGCACTATTTTTACTTTTTCTTAATCTCTTTTATTTGTTTGTATTTCATCTTTTCTAAGGAAATTTTAGGGAATTCTGCAATGTCATATGTAATTCCAGTTTTTCTCTGTTGTATTGTTGAGTCCACTACTTCCACCTTTCATTATCTAACTAATAAGTGCATAAGTATTAAGCTTGTCATATTTTGCAATGCCAGCCACCATTTGAAAGTAATGAAAATTTTAAAATTACTGTATTTCATGTTATGATTTAATACTGACAATTCTGTGGCATAGAATATATGTTTAATATCTTAATCTTATTGCTATTCAAGTGTACCAGAGCTTTTGGTTCTAGAAATACCCCTCTGTTTTGCATGAGACTCAGTGTTGCATCCCCCCCTATATGCAACAGTTTGGGTAGCATAATGTTTTGTTACAAGGAAAAAGAGTAGTAACCTCATCCCTTTTACTTTTTTTTTTTTTTTTGTATATAGGTCTACATTCACAGTGTAGTTACTGTGTGGTAATGTTTTCAGCAGCATGTCAGGTTAGGTCTGAATAAAACTTCTTTTAGTGCTTGTAAATGCTGACCAAAATGAAGCGAATATAGGAAGCAATTCAACATGCTTGTACTTTTCTCTGTCACTTCAGAATTACTGTCTTATTATTTTGCTTAAATTACAAAAAATTCAGTCAAACAAATCATTCTAAACTAATACTTCTGCTTTCTTCTTCTCTTGTCATGCTTTCAGAAAAGACAGGCCTACAGAGAGTGGACTAAGACTCACAATAGTAGTGATGATGATTCTGACAGTTAGGATAATATGTACTGTAATAGGTGGCCTTTGTCATATTCTTTTTATTATTCAATATTAAATGTTGTTGCTACAATTCCACTGAGCAATCAGAGTTGACTGGTACTAACTTCTAAAACTGTGCAAAAATTTAAATTAAAAAAAAAGGAGGTAGGGGGAAACACGAAGTGTATGATAATGAGTTCTATACAAAGTGGCCAATATATATATAACAAATCCACATATAGAAATTTTTATTGTTATATATAACTGGATATTAGGTGAAAATTATGCTGAAAGATATAACCATGTAGTAATACCATGACTTAGCTTTTGTTTGTTTCTACTGTATGTATTAAATGTTTTTGCATTTTCCAATTTTTTTTTATAACTTGGTAGAGGGCCATAAATGTGTTTAGTAATACTTCATTGAATTGTACAGTCAGTATTATAGTACTGTTTGTTTAATAGTCTTTTTCATATTTCAAAAGTATTTTGTCTGCTTTTCTTCTTAACAATAAACACATCTAAACTATATCTAAAATGGATTCATCTGTTCTGTTCCAACATCACTGTTTATGTTTCCTGAAACTAGATTGTGTCAAAACACTAGCTGTGAAAGTATTCAAAAGCAAAAAGCTTTATTTTTAAAGGGACATTTAACATAAACCTTCATACTTTCATTCATCATCTGTTTTACCATAACTCTTAAATACTTAAGTTTGTCATTTGGAAAACTTAGATGTATGAAATATAAGGGTTTGGTTAGATATTTTAAATTGTAATCTTGAGTGATTTGGTTATAAATTTATATTCCCTTCATAGCAACACTAATAAAAAGGGAAAAGCCCTATGTAAAATCAATGGTAGCTTCAGAAAATGCCTGTTCTTTTATAAGGCTCTGTGTGGTAAAGCATACATAAGAAAGTAAATATTTAAAAAGATTATTTAGCTAAATGTGGACAAACACTACGTAACAATACTGAACAATGATTTTATATGGTAAAAACTAAAGAATAGTGTTACTTCTTTCTCTAGGATTATTCTATTCTGAATACACTGGAAGGCTTTTTCTTTTTTCTGTGTGTGATTTGATGTTCAAATTGTGCTTTTGTGTTGAATTTTTAAGATGCCTTACAACAATTATTATAAATCTGTAAGTACCGTCATGAGAAAGAACTCTTCAGATAAACTTGAAGAATTTGAATCAATCAAAAGAGCTTCTGTGATGACTTCAAATTAATCAAATGCTGTCTTCTGTTTCAATATCTGTTGTCTTTCGCTCATCAAAACTCTGATGGAAGAGTGATTGAAACCTTTATGTGTATTTATTCTGGCTGTGTGCCTTTAAAAGCTGCTGATTCTTTCACAGGGAGCCAAGGAATACATTTACCTGTAATCTCCTTAATAAAAGAAGGGGAAACACAATTTGAAAGTTTTCTTCTATATTAGGCTACTGATGCTTAAGATCACTACCTATATTGTATAGCTATTTAGTCTGTAATAGTAGCATCACAGAGTTATGAAGTAATAGATTAAAGACTGTGTTACTGGCTGGAACACTGTTGGAAGGCTTTGGAATTTTCAGTTATTAGTGGGTATCACAGATATGAATGCTTGAAGAATCATGGAAATTATCTTCAATCCTAAAAAAAGACATGTCATGACAAAAAAATTTAGGACATTTGTAGATTTAAATTTCTGGAAAGGTTACTGATTACTTGTAATAACTTTACTGGAATTTAGTAACTTAGATACATTATCTGAAGTTTTATTTTTCCTTTTTGGCTTTTTAGGGCTCTTTCTTTTATTCTCTATAATTACAAAATTTTTAAAAGCAAGTATTTTGTAGTTTTTTCTATCTTAAGCATTGTGTGTATTGTATATATATGTATAACTATACTATATACTATATATGTATCTATTGGAAAAGTACATAATTTGGATTTTGAACAGCAAAAAAAATCACCTGTTGGAATTACATTTCCCTATTCTGAACCCATATCCTTGGGTGGGGATGGAAGGAGTGTTTGCACAGATTGCTCCTTTCTTGGAGATCTCCAAGAGTCACCTGTCCCACTGCCTCTGGGTGTCCCTGTCTGAGGAGTTGAACCCGATAGATCCAGAGGTGTTTACCAACCATAGCCATTCTGTGAATCTAAATTCCAGTACAGTTGTTGAAGACTCCAGGAACTACATGCTGTTCATTCAACTAAATCTGCCAAATTTTCTTCTGTAAGCTGCAGAAAAATCTGATGATTCAGCCTTTCCTGCATGTTTAATTTTTTTTACTCTTTTAGTGACTTGTGTAGCTGTAACTTCAGTTTGTCTGCTTCCTGCTTGCTGAGGTGAAGATCTGGCTGTGCTCTGTCTTTGATGTTGTTCAGTACATCATTTTTGATCTTCTGTCTGTGTTTTTTCAACTGAAGATCTGTAGACTTAAGTCACTACAGATAAATATCAGAACATTTCTGGAATCATTTAAATGACTTGTTAGTAGTCATTGACAGAACGTGAAGAGTTCTGCCAGAAATCACTGATTTTTGCCCTTCTGCAAATAATGCTGAAAGAAGGGCTTCTCTCATGCCTGTATTCATTATTTATTAACATTTCCACCATGAAATCAGTGTTTGGGATTTTTGTAGTTGTTGTTTGTTTTTTGTTTTTTTTATTGTTATAATCTCTCTCATGAAGTGATAATTTGTGAGAACTTTCCTACAGTGCTATGAAAGGGCTGTTCCACTAATGATGCCACTATAAAGCTTAAAGAGATGCTAATCCTCTAGATCAATGTCTCAATACTTTATCCTAATACAACGTTAAAAATAAATATGTGTTCAGCTTTCAGTCCTGTGTGCCTTTCCGGTCATGAAGCAAGTTTCAGATCAGGTAGCAGTATGTTTAAATGCATTGTTCAAACCCTTACATCTTAGTATTCAAATGTCAGTCTGACAAAAAGAACAGCCAAGGAGTGGCCAAGGAGCCAAGAAAGTGCTGTACTCTTTTGTTCTCTTTCCTTCAAGTCTCTTGGGCTTAAGATCACATCAAATATAAAAATCCATATCCATTATTACATTGGTACGCTAAAACTGAGGTTTTATTTCTTAAATTTATAGGAAGAAATACTTCCCAAGGTTTAAAATAACTTTTTCTTTCTTTTCCCTACATTGTCTTGAATCTTACTAGGCATCTGTTATCTTGCATGTTATTTAGTTTTCCCTTAGTTGAGTAGCAGCTGTCATTTCCTTCCTTCCTAGGAAAGCCTGTTGTGTCTAGATTAAAGAGAAACCTCACTGCCTATATGTACAAAGCTAGAATATAACCATGTAATCACTACCCATTGCCAGCTAGAATGGTTGTATGTACTTACAAGCTGTTTGAGACTGAAGCTAATATCAGGTCTTTAAGAATAATGTGAAAGCTTGTGTGACTTAGTTCTATTTTAGCTTGTGATTGAAGTATATGAATGTGCTTCATATGTATATATGCAGTACATGTGGTGAAACTTGGAAGTGTCATAAGCAAAGTATACTACCACCTTGTTAGCTGTCAGAAAATGCAGAAAACTTCAGTGTTTTTCCCTTTTTCTCTGCTGAACCAGTCAAGAGCTTCAGATGCTACATACTGAAGGACTTTGGTTGTATTGGCAGAAAGCAGTAAAAACATCTGGATGCAGTCATCAGAGTGAACTCATAGACTGGCACGGTTTCTCTGTTCAGGGCAGTGCTAAGACATTCTGCCAGTCTACTTAGGCAAATTAAATTTCTGTTGAGAAGGAAAAATTCCTGAAAGAAAGATACTGTCCTGATTTCCGTTTGTCCTGCCTTAGGTTGAAATGTTAACCTTGACCAAATATTTATCTTGACTTTAAGAGAAACTCAGCGAGCTCTGGGTTCAGCATGCCTAAATGAAATCTTGAATTTTACAGGTTATGGATCCTGGACAAAAGCCTTAGCTTTTTTTTTTTTCTTCAAATGTTTTGTGTCTAATTAATTTCATTCATCGTAGCTCACATGATGCTATGTTTTGGATGTGTGACCAAAACAGTGTTGATAATACAGTGATGTTTTAATTCTTCCTGACCTGTGCTTGCAGTGTCTAAGCCTTCTCAATTTCTTATGTTGTCCCACCACAGAATGCACAAGAGGCTGAGAGGGAGCACAGCCAAGTCAGCTGACCCAAACTGACCGAAGAGAGATTGCGTACCATAATACATTGTACTTAAGAATGAAGGCTGGTAGAAATAAAGGAAAGGAAAGGATGTTAAGGCAACTGTCTTCCATCTACCTAAGATTTCTATTGGCTTCCCTAGAATTGCTGCTATACTCAGTACAATGAGGAAATGGACTGGCCTAGTAAAAAAGGTTGACCTGAACATCAATAGAAAATGATAACATAGGTTTAACTACTTTTTAAGTACTAAGGCTTTACACTGTTTTTTACAAACTTAATTCAGTTGAGAAGTTCAAAAATTATTTCAAATATTCCAACTTTTGTTTCACAGGTACCCACATGCTGTTAGTACTTTTTGGTAGAACTATAACCAGAATTAGCATACATTTTAAATTTTGTTCCCCTACTTAAGATTTTTTTTTCCATTTCTAATTTAATCAAAGGCCTCTGTGCTTGCTTTCCAGTGAGTTAAGGACATGTACTGTGGTTTGGAGTCTTTCCAAACACAGAGGTGCCACTTCTAGACACTGGACATATTTGCATAACCCTGCACAGATGATCAAATTTACCATTAGTTTGTTACAGAGATACCTAATTATCTGTATTACAGGTAATTGTTTTCTGAAGAGTAGATTTATGCTTTTATTGCTGTGCTTTTATAGATGCTGGAGTGACCTTTTTCAACTGTTTCATGTCATTTCCACGTGAAGTCAATGAATCAGAACACTCAGATTATTAAATATATATATTTAAAATATTTAGTTTATTTAATATTTATAAAGGGTAGAAAATAATCTACCCTAAGTAACCATAGGCATTGGTACAGATGCATTTTTTGTATTTGTACAACACTTGTCCTGTGTTAATTTCCCAATTAACATTTGCTGGCTGCAAAACTTTAGAACACAGATAATGGGTGTTTATGATCTTTGACACAGATGACAATGAGTAGTAGTTTCATCTCAATTCAGCTATCCTGAAAGCTTTGTGCACCACATCCTAACAATATTTCTGTGCTGAATGAGTCACTTCTTTGTGAATTTTAGCAGAATGAAGTTGTTTCCGTGGAACTGTCAGGACATATGTATAACAGCCTTGTAGGATTTCAACCTCTATGGTGCTTGTACTGCATTTACATAACTCGCAATTCTTAGAACACTATCAGTAAACTGAATGAGTTACAGTGGAGCAACGTGACTCGTCAAAAAATGCCTAGCAAAGTAGTGAAAAGACAAAGAGGTAACTTGGTTCTCATTAGTCCAATTCAAGCCTTACTCCAATGCTATTCAAAAGTTAAGAAAGTTACTCTTGTTTTGTTGCAAGAGAAAGACTAGAGATCCTGTCCATTATTATGAGAATAAACTTTTCTTGTATTTCAATAAAGAAAGAATCAGGGTCTTTGAGGGAAGACATCATTTTTAGAAAACTGGCGAAGTGGAGTTATCTGTGCTGTCAGATTTCCAGTCTTAGTGTAGACATAGTTAAGTGTCTTAATCATTTGACGCTGGTAAAGAATACTAAGTGTTCCTGACACTTTAGCTACTGTGATAGGTAACCTATATGTTTTCAGTATGTTTACCGTTGGCTGTTTGTTGAATCATATTTGCTTATACTAATCTGTTTTTACATCCAGTATGACAGATGAGAAGCAGACAGGCAGTTAGGGATGCTGTTGCTTCTAAATAAGATGCACCAATTTTAATGCGATCACTACTCTGATAAGTAATTGCCTGGGAAATCAGAAATCCCTTGGTTACCAAGTCATGTTAAAATTACAGAGCCTCTGTTTTTTTTTTGTTTGTTTGTTTTGTTTTGTTTTTTAAACGTAAATCTGCTGTCACTGAATTTTAAATTCATTGTCTAGTAAGGAAACATTCAGCTACAATATTTACAGCAATTGTGTTAGGTTTTTTTTGTGTTTGTTTTTAAAGTTAAGCAGGTTCAGGGGGAAATGAAAGAGCGGATGAAAGTTGTAGCATTACCTCAAATGCATCTGTAAGTTTCACTGTAGGTATGGCAAGTAGGATTTTGTGGAGAGTTAAGTATGGATTGAACCCAAGGTTAATAACTCCAGTGTTTTGAATTTCACTCTTCATAAAAATTTAAAGAACAGTGCTCTTAAGTGTATTTTAACTATACTCATTTCTTGTGCTATCTTTGATTTTTATGAGTGGAGGTTCAGAATGTGCTAAAAATACGTAGCAATTACATTGTTCCTTGCCAGTTCTTGTTAGGATTGATTTCTGTTGGCATGGTTGCATTTCTAAGGACTGAATAATTCTGCATATTGTAGGTACTGCCATCACAGATGTATTAACCATATTCGCAGTTATGGAAGAAGCCTTTTATTTAGAAGTATGTGGTATAAGCTGTTACAACTTATTCTTCTGGGACATAATACATTTTAAACAAATAATGAGCACATTAATTTATACTTGCATGTTCAAAGCTGTAAAAAATTTATTTCTTTTAGACAATTGAAAATGGAAGATTTGCAAAACTCAGATATATTGCACACGCTATGGTCAACAGTACAGACCTGTTAATGGTGACAAAGAGGTAAGCTGTCTTGACTATGAGTACTAAAGAAATAAACCTCTATCATCAAAAATCTGGGTGCCTTAATAATTCTTAGTAACTCTACTTTGTCATTATGTACATGGATACAGTACTGCACAGGGTATGCTTAGTGTGATTTTTGTTAATCAGTTTTTCTGTAGCTGAGCAAAATTTATAATAAATGTGATTAGGCTGAGGTCAGTGGAATTGTGGGATTCTCTTAGAAGTTAGTGTAAGGAAGGAAAACGCATAATATAGGGGCAGAGACTCAACTATGTTTAATGGTAAAGTATTGAGCATTCTTCATAAATTAAAAGTCTGTTACTTTTTGTAGAAACACAGCTAGAAATACTATTATTGTTTTTTATGAATCTATTTTAAATGAGTGTTCAAAATTCAGACTTTCAGAAACCATGCTGTATATCTACTTAGACAAGAAACATTTCAAAACAAAAATCAGTAGATTTAGAGTTAACTTGATAAATTCAGATATTTTTTACATTATTTTTTTAATTATGACTTTCCTTTCTTTATTGCCTAGTGGTGTCTTATTTGTGACAAAAGGGACATTTGGACAGTTGACGTGTGAGTGGCAGTACACTTACGATGAATTCACTAAAGAACCATTCATTGTTGATGGGAGGAGGTTACGCATTGAAGCAAAGGTATGATAAGCTGATCATGTTTTGTTTTCTATTAGTGTTTGTTTATAAAACTGATTTCTTCTTCTCTCCCCTAGTTGAGGTGTCATTAGAGAAGGGAGTTTAAATGTGTCATTGGCAGCCCTTAGATTACAGTTTTCTGGCTATTTTAAGCAGAATGCTGACTTGTTTGCAGCTGAAATTGTTCCCTCAGTCTTGGAAATGTTCTGCTGACACGTGTGTTTGCCTAATATTTCTAAATTTCATACATTTCATTAAAACAAACAAAACTGCTTTATTTCTCTGGTAAACTGGCAATGGACAATAAGAGATTCAAGCTTTGATAACTGAACCAGAGTCAACATTCCTTATAAAAAATAGTCCCTTGAATTTTTTCTGAGATGGTAAATGAAATTTGAATCAGTGAACTTACCTGACAGATTTTTTTTTCTGCTTTCATTAAGTTTCACATGTGTAATCATACATCTTGGTTGCAAGGACCATCTTGACAGTGTGCCTGCAATGCTTACACTGATATTTTGTTTCTACTGGAGGGCTTAAAAGGCAGAGCCATCTAACTGCAAAGTCCAATGAGAATTCTTTGTTTCCACAGCAGTCATTTCAGAGTCCATTTACATGCCTGCAGTATGCTTTTTAATTGAAATCTGTGGCTGAAACTGCATTTTTTTTCAAAGCTCTACTTTTGTTCTTTTTCTGAAGTCAAAAGTTGCTGTGAAGGCAAAAGAACCTGCATAAACAAGGAGATGTTACAAAAGGAAGGAAAAATGAATGCTCACCCATCTCCGAAGATCTAGGTTTGCAGGGAAAGAACTCCAGGTGGAGGAAGCTCCAGCAAGATGAAGTGGCATTCAGCCTTTAAATGAGGTCACACAGGTGAATTGCCTTCACCTGTGCTTCCAGGGCTGACCAGGTTTTTCCTTCAAGTGCTCAATCAATGGTTCAGGCTGTGACTCAGCAGTCTCCATACAACATTTAATCTCAATTCCCTCTCTTTTCATTTGAAGCCATTTCTTCTTGTCCTATTAATTTTGAAAGAACTGATTATTATTATTATTATTTTTTAAAGGAACGGGTCAAGTCTGTCTTCCATGCCAAAGAATTTGGAAAAATTATTAACTTTAAAAGTCCAGAAGATGCAAAGGTAAAATCAAAATATTGTCACAATTACCCTTTGTTACATTTGGCTTAAAAAGTGAAAAGACTATTCTTGTGTGTTGAAAAGAGCATGTTTCTTATTATACTTAAATTCTCATCACTCCTATAATAGAAATCATCTCCATGTTGTCTCTTATGAACATTTGTGTAATTACTTGATTGTTGAGTAGATGCAGAAACAAATTTCTGGGAATGTAGGTGAGAGGTTTGTGGTTGTGTTTCTTTTTACTTATGAGTGAATTGAAGTGTTTCAGTAAAAACAACATTGCTCCAAAGTGTGAAGGGGATTCTGTAGTCTATTCAGTACAAATTACATGAGACTGCTCTGTTTCCACTCAACCTTTTCACAGATGGAAATGGCAATGATCTATTCCTTACTGAATTTCAGAAATACTTGCTCCATATACCAAACTTTTCCTACTTAAATCTTGGAAATTACAACTGTTTGTTAAACAGCTCATTTAACAATATTGCTAACAAAAGTAAACAATCAAGAGTATAAGGTAAAATACTACATTTTGATAGAATATTATTTCTGAACTTCTCCCTAGAGCTTAAGAATAAGCAAATATCCTAGAAGAAAATAAAGTAGTTTATTTGATACATCACATTATCATTACTGAAGACATTCTACGTGATCTCTTCATTTTGATGACATTAGTTTTATCTGCAAGAGTGGTTCAGGTCTGCTACCAGAACTACGTAGCAGCAGGTTTGCTTGAGCTCTGTCTCATTTCTGTTGTTGTGAATAGCTATTTTCACAGGCAATAAATTAATTTTGCATATGTATACACCATAGGGTATGGATATGAAGCATTCTGTGAAAGTTGCATCTGTTCAACCGTTTAAGTCGCTTTTATTTTCACAAGGGTAACTTTTACAACCACATCTCACAGAATCACAGAGTTGTAGGGGTTGGAAGGGACCTCTAGAGATCACTGAGTCCACCCCCCCTGCCAAAGCAGCTCCCTAGCCCAGGTTGCACAGGTAGGCATCCAGGGGGGTCTGTAACATCTCCAGAGAAGGAGACTCCACCACCTCTATGTGCAGCCTGTGCCAGTGCTCCGTCACTGCACTGGGAATAAGTTTCCACACACATTTGTGTGGAACTTCCTATGCATCAGTTTGTGGCCATTTCCCCTTGTCCTGTCACCACACACTGCTGAGAAGAGGGCATCCTTTTCCCTTTGCCTCCCGCTCCGTAGATATTTCTAGACATGAATCAGATCCCCTCTGAATCTTTTTTCAAGGCTGAACAGACCCAGTTCTCTCAGCTTTTCCTCACAAGGGAGGTGTTCATCGCCCTTTATCATCTTTGTGGCCCTCTGGTGGACTCTTTCCTTGAAATCCCTGTCTTTTTTGTACCAGGGATCCCAGAACTGGACACAATACTCCAAGTGAGGCCTCACCAGGGCAGAATGAAGGGGGAGGATCACCTCTCTCAACCTGCTGGCCACACTCTTTTTAATGCACCTCAGGATCTCACTGGCTTTCTTGGCCACCAGGGCACACTGCTGGCTTATAGCCAACCTGTCATCCACCAGGACACCTAGACCCCTCTCCTCAGAGCTTCTCTCCAGCAGGTCATCCCCCAACCTGTACCAATGCGTGCAGTTGTTTCTTCCTATGTGCAAGACTACACTTGCTCTTGTTAAACCTCATCCTGTTCCTGTGTGTCCAACATTCCAGCCTGTCCAGGTCTTACTGAATGGCAGCACAGCCTTCTGGCTTGTCAGCCATTCCTCCCAGATTCGTATCAGCAAACTGGCTGAGGATGGACTCTATCCTCTCATCAAGGTCATTGATAAAGATGTTGAACAGGACCAGACCCCCACCGACACCTGAGGAACACCGCTAAGTACAGGCCTCCAACTGGACTCTGGGCCGCTGATCACAACCCTCTGAGCTCTGCCAGTCAGCCAGTTCTCAACCCACCTCACCATCCGCTCATCTATTCCACACTTTCTAGGGACGGAGGTGAGGCTGACTGGCCTGTAGTTCCCTGGATCCTCCTTCTTGCCCTTTTTGAAGACTGGAGTGACACTGTCTATCCTCCAGTCTTTAGGCACCTCTCCCATTCTCCAAGACATCTCAAAGATGATAGAGGCATGATGATGATAGGGGTAGTTCAGCAATCACCTCTGCCAACTCCCTCAGCACACATGAATGCATCCCATTGGGGCCCATGGATTTATGTTTGTTGATGTTGCCTCGAGTATCTGAGTGATACCTTCATCAGAAAGCATCACAGATACTGTCAAGGTCATGGAAGGCCCCATGCTGAACTGAGACCCAGGAATCTGTGTGGGAGGGGAGTCCCAGCTGTGCCTCACTAAACCTGAAACAATACAAAAAACTAAATGAGTACATCGTATTGTGTGTAATTAAGTCTTAAGCAAGGAGAAGGAAGCTGCAAAAGCTGTGTGTACTTAAAAAAAAAAATAAATTAGATTTGCCTTTTTTAGGAAGACCCATGTACTTCATGAAACCAACAGGAATGCAAGTATCATCATTAGATAGACTTGGTATGGATGGTGATTCTATCTTAGTGAAGGGATATTTAACAGAGTCATCAAATATTACTGTCAAAGTCCTGGGGGCTGTTATGGAAAGAAGGGAAGATCTTTGGGAGTGAGCCTATGGTCACTTCTACAAATGTTACACTTATGCTCAATATATAGAGAAGAAACTGAGGCAAGCCTTTTAAAAATGGTAAAAATGAAATTGATGCTTTTCTCAGTAAAGGGTATGAGATCTCTTCAGTGACACTGCTTCATGAACTTGCTTTCTTTGTCTGTCTAGTGGACTCTGCAAGTTCGTTCTGCATCTCTGAGAATTGTGTTACTGGTATAGAGGTGGTACATGGAACAGCCAAGTCTTCTCTGACACCTTTAGCATGCCACAAAACCACAGTGGGGCTGTGGTGGAAGAGGGGGCACTCTCAAGAACAGTGACATAGAGCCTGATTCTGTGACAGAACTTTATATTGGCTTGCCTTCTTTGGAAACATGAAATGGTGGAGTTTGCTATTCTTGGTGATGTCAAGAGGGTGACTAGCAAAACTGCTACCTTGGACTTCTGGAGGGTAGACTTAGACCTGTTCAGGATGCTTGTTGCAAGGGTCCCTTGGGACTTGCTCCTGAGGGGTAAAGGGGTCCAGGAAGCCTGGATGCACCTCAAGATGGAAATCTTAAAGGCACAGGAGCAGGCTGTCCCGGAGTCTCGTAAATCGAGCCAGAGGGGAAAAAGACCAGTGTGGATGAACCAGGAACTTTTGTTGAGACTCTGAGAGGAGAGTCTATGTCCTCTGGAAGATGGGACAGGCTACTTGGGGAGACTACAGAGAAGTTGCCAAGAATTGCAGGCAGAAAGTTAGAAATGCAAAAGCCCAGCTTGAACTTAGACTACTGCTGCAAAGGAGAACAGAAAATCCTTTTACAAATATATTAACAGCAAGAGAAGAACTAAAGAGCATTTCTGTCCTTTACTTGATGTGGCAGGGAATGTAACCATAGAGGATAAGGAAAAGACTGAGGTTCTCAATGCCTTCTTCACATCTGTCTTTAATAGACAGAGCAGTTATCCTCAGGGTACTTCCCCGGACCTGGAAGTCCGGGACGGGGCGCATAATGCACCCCCTGTGATCCAAGCAGAGACAGTCAGAGACCTGCTCCTCCATCTGAACTGCCACAAGTCCATGGGGCCAGATGGGATCCACCCAAGGGTGCTGAAGGAGCTGGCAGAAGTGATTGCCAAGCCGCTTTCTACCATCTATCAGCATTCCTGGTTATTTGGAGAGGTCCCACAAGATTGGAGGCTTGCCGATGTGACTCCCATCTACAAGAAAGGCCGTAAGGAAGACCCAAGGAACTACAGGCCTGTCAGCCTGACCTCGGTATCAGGGAAAGTTATGGAGCAGATGATCTTGAGGGAGATCACACGGCACATCCATGGCAACAAGGGGATCAGACCCAGCCAGCACGGGTTCACAAAGGGCAGGTCGTGCTTGTCCAACCTTATCTCCTTCTATGACTGGGTGACCAGACAGGTAGATGAGGGAAAGGCTGTTGATGTAGTCTACCTGGACTTCAGCAAGGCCTTTGACACAGTCTCCCACAGTATTCTCCTAAGGAAACTGGCAGCCCGTGGTGTGGACAGGTTCACTCTTCTCTGGGTGGAGAACTGGCTGGAGGGCCGTGCCCAGAGGGTAGTGGTGAATGGAGTTAAGCCCAGCTGGCATCCTGTTACGAGTGGTGTCCCCCAAGGGTCGGTACTGGGGCCCATCTTGTTTAATATCTTTATTGATGACCTAGACGAGGGGATTGAGTGTACCCTCAGTAAGTTTGCAGATGACACCAAGTTGGGAGGATGTGTCAAACTGCCTGCGGGTAGGGAGGCCCTTCAGAGGGATCTGGATAGGCGGAATAGCTGAGCTGAGCAAAATGGGATGAGGTTCAATAAGACCAAGTGCTGGGCCTGCACTTTGGCCACAATAACCCCATGTAATGCTATAGGCTTGGGGCAGAATGGCTTGAAGAATGTAGAGAGGAAAAGGACCTGGGGGTGTTGGCTGATGCTCGGCTTAACATGAGCCGGCAGTGTGCCCAGGTGGCCAAGAAGGCCAATGGCATCCTGGCCTGTATTAGAAATAGTGTAGCCAGCCGGAGCAGGGAGGTGATCATCCCCCTGTACTCAGCTCTGGTACGGCCGCGCCTCGAGTACTGTGTTCAGTTTTGGGCCCCTCACTACAAGAAGGACATTGAGGCCCTGGAGCGTGTTCAGAGAAGGGCAACAAAACTGGTGAGGGGTCTGGAGCACAAGTCTTATGAGGAGCAGCTGAGGGAGCTGGGATTGTTTAGTCTGGAGAAGAGGAGGCTCAGAGGAGACCTTATTGCACTCTACCACTTCCTGAAGGGGGGTTGTGGTGAGGAGGGGGTGGGCCTCTTCTCCCTGATAAATAACGACAGGATGAGAGGGAATGGCCACAAGTTGCACCGGGGAAGATTTAGATTAGATTTGAGGAACAATTTTTTCTCTGAAAGAGTGGTCAGGCACTGGAATGGCCTGCCTAGGGAGGTGGTTGAGGCACCATCCCTAGTGCTGTTCAAGAAGCGTTTAGATGAGGTGCTAAGGGATTTGATTTAGTAGTTTAGTGGGTAGGGATGGTGATAGGAGGATGGTTGGACTAGATGATCTTGTAGGTCCTTTCCAACCTAATGCATCTATGAATCTATGAAAGCATTACATAGCTACTTTTTTTAAAGCTGATCAATCTCACTGTGTAAAATTTCACCTTATACCCTAGCTTTCCATTCACTGTCTTTTCTTTTTTTTTAGTGTCTCTGGAACTTATTTCTCTTCCATATTCAGCAAATATATGAATACTCTTGAAAAGAAACTGAATATTGTTGAGGAAAGCTTCTTTCAAAATACATGTATTATCACGTCTGCAACCTATTCATGTCCACTGCCTTGTTCTTGTTGCTTTTAGCCTCTAGCCTCTCATATGAGACTCATCTAGTGTTGTAGACTAATGCCGAGAATTAATAATAGCCTACATGTAATAATGATGTCACTTTTTTTTTTAATTAAAAAAAAAACAACAACCATCAACATAAGCAAATCAATTAACTGTGATATTCAATGGCACCATGTCAGACAATGCCATCTTACTCATGTGAAAAAGTCAGGGGTTTATCATCTACAACAGAAACATGTTTAAACTTGGGAAGAGAGCAAATAGTGAAGTGTCTGTCATTCTAACCAAATTTTCTGTATGCCTTTTACCAAGGATACATTTTAATTTTTTTCTGTTCCTCTACACAGTGGATCCTTTCTAAATTGGAAGAAGTGAGAGAGAATCGGCCAAAATCATAATGAATAGATGGAGAAACACCAGGAGATGAGGAGTACCGAGCGGCTACCTTCTAACTCCATTTGAACAAGCAGAACTAGTTGCATATCAGCAACATTTTATAAGTAAAGAAATAGAAAAAGGAGGGAGAGAGCTGATGAAATTAATCGTCACAGCAATCTATGGATGTATCATAAAAATAAAAAAAGCTATTATTAAGTTAAAAAAAATCAAAACCACAAACCTATAGTGATGAAATTTTTTTGCCAAGTTTCAACTTTTTTTTTTAAATACAATTTATATGGATTTGTTTTACCATGAATTTTGGCAATGAAACTGAAATCTGGACTAGTTCTTACAATTCTATTCAAAACAAGTAATTTGCTTTTGATTGTGAAAATCAATATCAAGTGTCTTTCTGTATTTTCTTACAACTTGAACCTGTGTTGAAATTCAAATTTCTTTTGAAGGAAGCATTAATTTGTCACTGTCTTAAAGCTCAAATCCTATGGAATCACCAGAAAACTCTAACTTACTTTATCACAGAAGGGACTACTTAGTTACCAAGTATTATTTCTTTTGTAAACGAATAGACCGAGTCACAATGAATTTTCATTACAGTATCACTTTTAGTGTACTTTTTTATAACCTACTCAAGGAAATGTTGCACCTTTTATCATTGTTAAGAGAAAATATAACAGTTTACAGAAACTTATAATGGGGATAATTAATATATGTCTGCACTATAAATTTAAGCTTGTTATTCTAAATAAAAGTCATGGCAGATTTGCAACTGAAGAAGGAAGATTTGAAGTTATAAGGTCATTGTTGCATACCAAAAATATTTGCCGTGGATATTGTGTGTTAAGCAAGTGACTAATAAAGTAAGATTTCTATTAAACAACAAATACAGTATTTCATAGTTACTTTTTTCAACTCTTCTTGCCAATGGAACTCTTGTTTCTTACCTAGGCAGCAGAACTTATGTAGGTAGAGCCAGAAGGTGTGTGATGCTGCCTACTTAGTCATAGTATTGCTGAATGACTGATTACAGCAGTTAATAAAAAAGTACAGGGAGCAATACAGTGTTACATGAAGGCTTTCATAAGTTCCCATTATCAAAGCCTTCAGAATTAATGCTGTATACAGTATGTACTTCCAAAATATTCTTTCCTAACAATTGTTTGGAATGTTTATATGTGTGAGATTGTATACTTCCTGCACTGCTGGTGGTGCTCAAGAGATCCAAGTTGTTGCATTATTGTAAAATCTAAAATGATGAGCATGCTGACCTGCAATTGCAGCTTTTTAGTTTACTCAAGTCTTGAGTTAGATGTTGAGTTACCATTTAGTTTATTACAAAACACCTATTTTACTGTACTTTTTTCCAAAAATTGTGAAGTGAATTCTGTGCTATGAGAATGTTTACTCCACTTGTTTGTACAACAAACACACACCAAGACCATTAACTCAGGTTATAGTCATGCCAAAATAATACTTTGCCTTAGATAAATATTGTCACTAGTTGACAAAACATCTTTTATTTTGTTTTGTTTCATTTTAATATATGAGTCATAGGTGGGACAGTTCAGTTAATAGCCACATCGTGATCTTCATTCTTTGATACTTTTAGTTATCTCTCTTTCTCTCTCTCTCATATTCCTTCCTGATAACTCTTGCAAGCAAGCACATGGTACATTCCCATCTGTTTATCTCTTTAATTTATTCTAAATATTCCTCTTTGCAGAGGCTCTGTTTCAGTGTTTCATCTCTAGTTCTTAGCATGGTTGTCTTTATTTTGCTCACAAACTGCTGTTTCTGAAGTTGCATCTGGTTCTTCAGTGGTATTTGAACAATTTATTCATTAAAGCTTAAGGAGTCATACTAGATGTGCATGTCTGTGGTCAAGCTCATGCTTTGGAAAAGATAACAACACCCCAATATATTCAGCTTTGCTATAAAGTATAAATTATTCTGAGCTCCTGAGCTAATGGAAAGCTTTAAGAAGAGAATTAGAACCCTCAAAGTGTGCTGGTTCAGTCAGCATCCAGAATATATAAAATTCAAATTCCCCACTTCCCTTCTTGTCTCAGCATGTGATAATGTGGTTTTCTATCGCTCCATTTTTCTACTTAGTTAATTTTTGTCTTTTTCATTATGCTTCTCTATACATTCATGAGTGAATTTTGCCGTTTTTCAGTAGACTTTCATTTCTCTTTGTAAACCAATTTGGGTAAAGGAGAAAGGTACCAGTTATGTTACTTTGTAGTTCACTGGATTGCGTTTTGCAAGTTATTTGAGATGTCCATTCTTGTGTGCCTAATTCATCTCTCAAAATGTTTGCTTCTTTTTTTCTTTTTTTTTTCAAGAATCTAGAACAGATGTATTATTTTTTAATGAATATTTATGTGCAAATATACATGGGAATATCATAAACAAATAAATATTCAGCATTTGAGTCTTATCCACTGTAGTGCCTAAAAGAATACCATGGCCTTTGATTTTTTCTATTCTAGACAAATGTTACACCAACACCTAGTTCCTTTCAAAATGTCACCCCGATTTTTGGTAGTATTTTCTTACTGGTTTAATTACCTCTCTGGCAGGAGTGACCAAATATAGAATCAAAGATGGTGACAAACAGTGCTTCAAGGTGCAGGTGTCTGATTATGCAGTGTTCTAAAATCTCACAGTCTAGTAAATGCTTGTACCTGTTTTTGTTCAGCTGCATGCGTTTCCAGAGCATGACTTCTTTTCGGTTTCCACAACCCAACCTCTTCTCCACCTTCAATAAAGTAAAATGAACTTTGAGTGGAAAGTGATTACTGTTTGTTTCTTTGTTTGCTTTCTTATACACTGCATTAATGGTTTGGGGGCAGGGAGGATGGGATGGGATGTTGTTTGTTTGTTAGCGCCCTTAAAAATGCTTTAAAATGTTGCTTGCAAAGTGCTAAAGAAGAGCTTGTACTGATGTATCCTTCAAAATGAGAACTCATTGCTGTGCTTGTACTCCAGCAAAACCCAACTCCTGGATTCCAGGCATCTGAAGGTACTCTTCATATAGACAGCAAACTTTGACTCAGGTACAGAGCTGCTGAGAGTCTTAAGTAGAATTTTTTTTCCAGAATTTTACATGATCAAGTAGTTCAAATGGTTGGACGTTTTATGTGCTATCCTCCATTAAATCTGCTGCCCTAGAAGAAGTTAGCATGTTTGTCCTCTTTTGTTCTCACAACTGGAAGTTTAGAAGTAATGTGAAACTTCAGTATCTATGGATTTCAAGACAAGAAATGCTTTTGCCTTTTCTAATTTTTGTTTATTTATTTATTTTGAAGAACAGAGATTAGTGCAGCACAAGGTCTTGCACCGAGTTACTGGTTTTGAGGTAGAGTTACAGATAACACAGTGGGCATGCAGAAGAGAACACTCAATATACTTGCTGTTCTATGCTGTAATGTCTCTTTTTTACTTCCACTTGGTCCTTTCTAGTTTGGTGAGGAGTGCTTTTTTTCCTTTACCACCCCACTCCAGAGTGCACTGCACTTTACAGTCAATGCTGATTGTTGACATTTAGCAGTATGAGCAAAACTTTAAAGCACTTTAAGAACATCTTCCTACTGCTTGTTGCAATGCTAAAGGAAGGACAAACAAACTAGATGTTAAAGGCTGTTTTCTCCTTAAGAGCCAAGAAGAGCTCTGGACGTACTTTACTGTACTATTGACAAAAGGGACCTCTATTATTTAATTTTTTAATATCATTAGATGCCTTTTATGGACAGGGAAAGGTCAAGGTGTGCTTTTCACAGGATTAAGCTCTGAGAGCTCTTAATCTGGCTGAATACACAGAAACATGCTGAAAGACTTCTGTTTTTCTGTGCTGTATATAAATTGCTATTTCATGCTGATATTAAAAAGCACTGCTGTAATACTTCTTTGAAAAGTCGCAGTTTAATTCATTTATATATAAGAGGATCTCAGTGCATCTTTGGAGCAGAACAAGTGTTAATATCAGGAGGTTCTACTAAAACAAGCCCTTTATGAGTGTTCCTGGGTTAGCTAATTATGTGTCAGTGACTGCCGTAGGGTTTTGCGATGGGGAAAAATGTTTTCAAGATGGCTGGAGTTGGCCTGCCTAGTGTCTTTAGACATTGTTTGTATGAGTTTTTGGCCAGATGAATGAAAACTGATTGAGCTATTAGTGGTGCTGCTGTCATTAATTGCGAAGTTCGTTGAATGGGAGAAGATCAGGTGAAGGATAGAAATCTCTAGAGGATAGGGTTTGCTTCTCTCTAATCCGTGGAAAACTACCTGAGTTTAAAAGACATCTCTTTTCAGTCAACACAGACTGTGCTGTCAACAAATCACACCTTACTGATGCAGACATATTTTAAATTTAAACCAGATGGAACTATTTCAGGTTTAGTTGCAGGATTGTGTCCTTGAGCAGCAGAGATGAAACAAATATTTTCTGTGTTTGTGACACAAGTGAAGTGGGAGTAGATGACCTTCCCCTTGTAAGGATTCTGATCCTGATACAGTCTCCTGCAGCTTTGGCATCTTAAGTCCTGTTTGAATACATAATTGGTGTTTTTAAGCAGCTACAAACTACACATCAGGAAGGAAACACATGGTGGTATTGAACAGGCTAATTGCATATTTAAATGGGAACTAGCTACAGATACACTTCATCTTTTTTTTTTTTTGGGGGGGGGTGGGTGGGTTGGGGATGCTTTTTTTCAGTCATACATTAATGGGGCAGTAGCTACTGCTTTCCAAAATGTGTGGAGCATGCTTTTTTAACAGTAAACCTTAGAGTTCTAAGTAATTCATTATAATTCTATATACAAAGGATATTACCCAGTGTACTTTGATTATTTGCTGCAATGCTGGAGTATCTCAAGCACCATGAGAGAAGTTTTATACAACACAAACATAGTAAACAGGACCCTTTTTAGCCACCATAACTAGTAAACTAAACAGTACTGTATTAAATTATGGAATTCACCAGTGATTATTTTCTTCATTCTTTTGAATAATTTAAGGTGGAAAGTGCTTCTGTTAACTTAATAATGATAGTGCTATTAAATTGTTAAAAGAATGGCTGCAAGATACGTCATTCTTCAGTGGTCCAGTTAAAAAATAAATTAAAAATAAAGGACAGAAGGACAGAGTGGGAAAGCATAGATATGAAATACACGTTTCTACTTTCCATTCTCCATTCAGTGAGCAAAATCTAGCTGATTTATATATATGACTTACCTTTGTCAGCATAGTCGGGGATGAATGCTTACCTGTCTATTCTGAAAAGTAACTAATTGGAAAGGAATAAATGATTTTCACTTCTAGAAAGTCTCTTTTATTTAAAAACAAAATGACTGGAGAATTCAGAAACCATGGATACATAATGATGATTTTAAATAAGGCCTGTGTTCTTTCATTTGTTTCTACAACAAAAATTAATATAAAGTTACAACCCTCTAAAATGCAGCGTGTGCAAATTCTTAACCAGAGATCATTAAGGCGACTTTTAAAGGCTTGTTGGTTTAATTTGTGTGTACATATACTACTTCTATTATGCGAAACTGAAATGCACTAGTTGAATTGCTGTTTGTGTTTTATATCCTTTTATTTACTGGCTTTTGGATCACATCTGTGAATGGCATGATGGGACAAGAAATCAAGTTAAGCCTTGATTATAAAAGTTATCTGAGGTTCTGTGTGCATTAATCAATAAGCAGCCTATGGAAGCCTCTTCTCAATGAAAAACTCAGCTGACCTCACCAGTGGGAAGTGGTCTGATCTCTCATGTTACTGATCTCTTATCTGGTGAGAGCAGCAAGACCAGAGCAAAAGGCATGGAACAGCATCAGAGCATGGTCAGGTTGAGTTGGGGTGGAGGTGGTGGGCATGGGGCAGGCCTTTCAGGGCAGTGGTTATAGTCCCAAACTGTCAGAGTTCATGGGGTGTTTGGCAGTGCTCCTTGATACAGGGTTTGAATTTTGGGTGGTTCTGTACAGAACCATTAGTTGGACTCAGTGATCCTTGTAGGTCCCCCTCCAGCTTGGGCTATTCTATGATTCACTTCAATATTCAAGAGAGGGAGAAAGGAAGACCTGGAGAATTGCAGATCAGTGAGCCTCACATCCACACTTGGGAAGACTGTGGAGCAGATCCTCCAGGAAGAAATGTTAAGGTCTATGTGAGATGTGGAGGTGATATGAAACGGCCAGCACGGCTCATCAAAGGTAGATTGTGCCTGACCAGTCTGGTGGCTTTCTTTGTTGGAGTGACTGCATCGGTGGACAAAGGCTGTGTGAGGCCCTTGACATAGTCTTGCACTGAATCTTTATTTCTAAATTGGAGAGATAAGGATTTGAAGGCTACGCTATACAATGGATAAAAAACAGTTTAGGTGGTCATAGCCAGAGGGCTGCTGTCAGCGGTTCTGTGTGCAGGTGGAAGTCAGTCAAGAGTGCTGCCCCCAAGGATCTGTCTTGGGAATGGAGCTCTTAAATATCTTTATCAGTGATGCAGACAGTGGGATTGAGTGCCCGTTCCACCCATGTGCTTTTCCCTTTTTACATACTATTTTGTTCTTTGAATTGGTCCCTGCAACATCTGGCCTCTGATGATGATGGCATTCTAGAACAGACAGCATGACTCGTGTTTTTTGACCTTGAAAAGGAGATGAACTTCAATTTACTTTGTTTTCAATCTCCTTAATTCATGCACAGATTTATTCTGAAGTGTCACAGAGTTTAACAAAGAATGATGATTAAAGGAATTTTACTTGTTTAGAGAGACTGCTGATGCTCATTTTCATACATCCTGAGACATGCCAAAATCATTTTAAGATCGTGTTTTATGTTGAGGTAGATTCCACTTTTTTCATGCAGGCTGCTAGTTTAATATAACTTCGTGACTGCTTGATGAACTTCCCAGTGTAGTTCCATTGTGTGCAAATAATAATATGAAAGATGTATAAATGCTGCCTTAAAAATCTCACTCTTCCTATACATAACTTAGATAGATATACCCACTCTTTACCTCATTCTGCCAATGCTTGATCATGTGTTCACTTAATGACACGAAGAATATGGTGGAAGTAGCACTTTCAAAACCATGAATCAATTTCCTTCTTTCCAACCTTTGGCCATCTACATCCACCATCCTATTAACAAGAAATGCAGTCAACATATTAGTCATTTTCATAAGATACTTTAAATAATACACTAGGAGACCTTGTAATAGCTTGCCTACCTGAAATATACTTGAACCATGGAGAGTGTTTATTGGAGTTGTTCTGTTTAATATTTCAATTTGTTTCATTTGCCAGAGTCCCTGCACTTCAATATATGCGTATATTGTTGGTGTTTTTAAAAAGGTGAATCTAAACATGGACTGTTTTGCTTCTCCCCTGACTCCAATATTCCTTCAGTTCCTCCACAGAAACAGTGTAGTCACATCTCCTAACTCAACAGTCAAAACTGTCACAAATATATTGCTTCTGCATCAAACTCCTTGCAGACAGTCTAGATAAAATCTGAGGGACTTACTTTATTTAACTGTTTCCTAGGATACTCAGTTTGGGAAGGTAGTAACTGTTAGCTCAAAAGAGAATTGAAGTATATTCTGAGACAAGTATTAACATCTTATTAAAGTGCCTTTCCTCTGCATCCCCCCCATTCCAGACTTTATAATTAAATAAATAGGTCAGAATACACAGTAATTGGGCCGTTTGAATTTAATAACTTTTTTTCTTGTAGAGTATGTTTAAAAATATTTGTTTTGAAATAGTTTCTATTGAGAAAAATTTGGAGATAAATCCAATCAGCAAAGTACTGAAAATATGTACCAAACCAACTGAAAACAAAAGGTGAAAGAACTTAGCAGTGAGGTTTTAGCAACTACTTTCATGCCAGTAAGATAACTGAAAAATTAAATAGTCAACAAAAATAAGATAAATGCACTCTCATAATTTAATCATACAGATTCAAAACAGGAGTACTAATCAGCAGTACAGAAAATTTCCCACAAAAGCAAATGAACAGAAATTCAATTGTGTGTGGCATAAGAACAATTACTGCTGGCATAAAAATATGAAAAGTTTTACTTACTTGACACTGACATATGTGATTCAGACAGAACAGTACAAATAAAAAGTGTTTGAATATTCTATAGACAATCATCTTATGCCCCAGATGATGAACTTTATTTGTGTAATCTTTGCTACTACTTCAAAGTAATCATGATAATTAAGGTTTGAAAACACACATCAATCCTTGCTGTAATGTTTATCAACACTCTTTCCATCCCCTGGCCCCTCATCTGTGATGCTAATATTGCACACAAATGTGAAAGGTTGCTGGACAGAATTCAGAATAATAGCTGATGGAAAGTATTGCATACATGAATACATCAACATAATATATTCTTATGTAAAAAATTATGCATTTTGTTTCCCTTCTGTCCATACCACCATTCTTAACTTAGCCCTCCTTAGCTGCTCAATGATCGTGCACTTTTCATATACAGCTGGGATTAACTTCTAGGATGACACTGCTGTACCAAAACAAATGAGCAGGGTGCAAGAAAGTCACACACAGCGAACTGATGCCAGGCATACTCATCTGCAATCTATCTTTACAACACTAGACGGCAACACTTGACCATCCAAACGTACTACCATAGGTTCAGAAAGTGTAAACTATATTTCAAATCGTTCAAGGTGATTGTAGCAGGAAACAAATGTAAGTATTGATTCTCTCTTTCTCGTTGATGAAAGAAGGAGAATGCCTATATATTCTCCCATTTCTGCCCAGTTATCCCTCATTTGGGCACCAAAATAGAGTGCTCACACTAAAGCAGTTTTCCATATTTTCTGTTATGGATGAGAAAATTCCTCCTCTCCAGCAGTGTCACAAATTGTTAGATATCTCAACTATAATTAACAGTAAAGTAATTAATGAAATAAAAAAAAATTCTATTTCAGTTGACTTTGTAGAAAGGAGGATAGAAGAGATTGTTAAGTGGCATGCTTGCCCAAGTACAACCATTTTGAATCAAAGTTCACCATAAATGCTCAATCTAAATGTTCCTTGCTCTAATCCACCTTCTCAACTTTGTCATAAACAAAAATGTAATTTTTCTGTTCTCTTAAAGCTATCATTTTTCATGATTAAGTTCCATGAAAACTAGTGAAACATCTTCATTTTTACGTACATCCTAACATTTCAGTATAATTATTAGCTTTCTGAAATGCCTGTTTGTTGTCAGTGTATTTTTTACAGCTGTTTTCCATGATTTCCCCCATGGGAAACTCAGTTATGTACCAGCTGTGCTGATGTCAGAACTGGGAGGAATGATGTTTCCAGGATGTTCAGAAAATCTCAGATGAAATTGTTTCACTACTCCTGCTTAAAATCTTTTGTCTATTGCAGGCCAACAGAGTCATGGGTATAGTTAATAAAATCAGAATCTATCTCTTCAACTTCATTAAATCTAGTATCTTCTTGTTATGTAGGGTAGCAAAATCTGAGAGCTGGCACTCCCTCTGTCTGTTATAGCATTCTTTAATTCCTGGGACTTCCCAAAGATTCTTGATTGTCTTCTTTCCAATGCTGTTACTTTATCCACTTCAACTCTTCTGAGCATTGTCTGAGCACTCTCCTAATCAATTAAATGATTGCGCTATTGTGACAAAGGATAGCAAACTCTCAGCATGCATAATGCACCTTCCCCTTTTCCTATTATAATCATCCCATCAATGAGACTAAATATCAAAAAGGATCCTCGGATACTTTATTGAATGAATTTAAGTTTTGAAGTCAAATGACTGCTACTGAATGTTCTGACCAAGTTAATCTTGCTTATTGTCACCTGATTGTGGTTTTTTGCTTTTTGGATTTTTTTTGGAAGTAGACTTTTACTGAGGCCAAGAGAAACTCTAAATTTACCTTTTATGAATTTGTTAATTTTTAATGCCAATTTATAGTATTGATCACTTTTCTAAATTCCTACATCTGTTCTATGCCTGCCCAATGAAACACAGACAGGGTATGACTCTGTGGAAAGAAATAATTTTTATTTGCCCTCCGTTGTTAAATAGAGATACTGCAAAGATCACAGAATCACAGGGGTTGGAAGAGACCTCAAGAGATCATCAACTCCAGTTCCCTGGCTAAAGTAGGTACCCTGCAATAGGTCCCACAGGTAGGTGTCCAGACAGGTCTTGAATACCTTCATAGGAGACTCCACAACCTCTCTGGGCAGCCTGTTCTAGTGCTCCATCACACTTACTGTGAAGAAGTTCTTCCACATGTTAGTATGGAACTTCCTATGTACAAGATATGTACAAGATAAATGTCCGTCTTGCTTTAAGGGACACCACAGTTTCTACTGCTCTCTATAATCACTCAGTTGGGTATATACTAACATTTGATAACACAGTTGAGCTCTCCTAACACATTCACGTATCTGTCATCTAGATTTAGTTTCTCATGAAAAACTGATATTTCTTCCCAACTTCTTATTTAATCTTTGGAAAAGTCACAGGGAGGAACACTGCATACAGATCTATATAGAATCTGGAGTAGTGGTATACTGGGTCTGAACCGGAAAATCCGAATGAATAAATATTTGATATCAAATAAATCTTTCTGTTTCTTAATTATCATGTAATTGTTCGTGCTGAATTGCAAAGATGTGAGCAGAGCAGTGCCTCTGATTCATATTTTATTTAGGTTATTTATATATTTTTTTTGAGAACTGCATATGAGCTGGGATTAGATACCCTGTGTCCAGGTAAGAACTCATTTTTAATCTGTCATCAGAACAAAATGCAGAATGATTTGGGTTATGAATAGCACTTCCATGACTTTAGCAAACTGAAGGAATAGATCGCCTTTTCTAGCACTCTGTCAGAGTGGGAACCAGCATGCAAATACACATCACAGCATTTTGATTAGGTTTGAGTTGAGCTTCATTCCATGCTAAAAACTTGTGAGGTATTTTTTTGGAGAGTTTCAACTAAATGCTCTTTTAAAAAATATACAACCTTGGTATCAGGTCCCTGTGGAAAGAAATATTTCATAACATTGTACATGTGGAAACCTCAGTCCCCCAATGTAGTCGAGAACCAAGTGATCCTTAAAAATCCTGTGAGTGGAAAATAATTCAAATTAATCTTTCTCTTGTTAGTCTACACCAAATGAAGTTCCATACTGACAGCTAATTATTCAAATTTAAAATCTCTTAGAATTCAAATTAAGAATGTTCCACAGAATTTAAACATTTCTTAAAGCACCATGTGATTTCATTATTATTCCACAGGTATAGCTTTATCATCCTCAGTAAACAGTTGTGTTTCTAATAAAAATGCCTTTTGTACGAAATGTGGTGGAGAGTATGATGCAAAAGCAGGATATAAAAAGTTTTATTTTCCATAAAATGATGTCTTGAAGATAAACAAGTAAGCTTAGGAGATAGTGTGTGATAATCCAACCAGAAACAAATAAGGGGGTGAAACTTGAAATGTATCCTGATGTGTCTTTAGAGACTACATAAAGTCCTTCAGACTGGGCAGTGAGGGTCCTACATTTTTTATTCTAACAGCAAACATTCATCATAAATAACAACTAGAGTGATGCTTGACTACTGCAATGTTTGAAGTAAATGATTTTTCTACAGCATTCTGTTGGCATAATAAAACATTTCAACACAAAATAAAGTTATAATTGGAACTGCACTGTTCACTTTACAACTTTTAAGTAATATTGTCAAACATCGATAGTAGATGTAATATTCTCAGTATTTTCAGATACTCGGTAGTTTATTCATGGTCAGCACAAATACTTACTGCAACTGAAATAAAAAAACCTTCAAAAACAACAACAAACAGGCACACAAAATTGTTCATAAGCCACTGTAGGAATTTTGCAGATTATTGCAAATAAAGGCCCTCTGAAGTTCAGTTTCCATTTCTCTCAAAGCTGGAGTGGATGTTAACAGTAAGAAGTTACTCCAAGAAACACTGAAAATAAACTGCATTGCAATGGGTGTTTCACAGAAAGAATGGAAAGGGTATAGAAACATGAGAAGAAAAGGAAAAACATATCTACATTCGTTACAGACCAAAGCAAGGAACAAAGAGGGGAAATGCAAAACAGCACAAAGAAACAAAGGAATTCAAGGGCATAACTTTGCTTCATGTGCACTTCTGCATCAGATATCAGTTTATCAAGCTGCCCCTTTGCTGCCGTCTGTCACCCAGCAGCAACATTTAAAGGAGTGTTAGTGGGAAGGTCCAACATCTACTGCCATGCCACCAACATCTGCCTCTGATGTCACAGGGTAACATAACAAAATAGGAGACATCACTTTCAAAGCAGCCATTACAATAGGGGGATGTTGTTGTAATTTATTCACTGGAATTGATGCAAAGTAGCTATTCAGTATCAGAAGTTAACAAAGGCTTTTAGTTGGAGTTGTATGCTCTTCATAATGATGATATTTATCATGATGTATTCAGGTACTTCATGAGTTTGTTGTCATACTATGTGAGTAGGAAGCTGGCAACACTGAAAACAGCACAGTTTCATCTTTATCCATCTTTACTTCTTCAGTGCTTCTCAAATATCTGTAGTCCCTCAATACAGGGTACACAGAAATACATACTTGCCTTATTCTCATGTAGTTGCTAAGCCCACTATTTTAATTATATTCTGAAACGAATATAATGTAATGTGTTTTGGAAGTCACTATGATTTACTGTAACCATATTTGCATTTGTTCTCATTTTATATTTCTCTACAGTTCAATATAGTGAATAAGATGTGTTTGTTTCAAAAGTAACTGAATGAGAAAAAACAACATGAAAAAGAAAAAACCCTGGAATATTATAGTTCACTACAATTAGGGCAATAAGCTGCTTAACTGCAGTTCCCAGGCCATGTATAATTTTAGTGGAAATAACTGATTAAAAAAAAATAATTAAGTTTTACTTTGAAGATATGAACTTCAAATTCTGTTGGACTGCTGTTTAATATTATTTAAAATGGAGCCAAAGCAAACCCAGCTGCTTAAAGCAGCCAACTACTCTGTACCAGCAAGTTCTCTGTTCCCTAATTCAAGCTGAACTATAAGTAGTGCAAAATACAGCTCCCTTGGTCAGAGGCACAGTGTATTTCATGTCTTAGTCTCTGTTATCAATGTACATAGGGAGGTATTACTAAAATTAGCTACAAAATCACCTATTACAGTTTAATTTACATATTTTGAATGCAGAAGAAACTGAACCTGAACAAACACTGCTGTTATTGCCACCATCTAACACTGACCGAACAGACAAAACTTAAGTTAGATTAGCTAACTTAGATTAAGTTAGATTAAGTTTAGATTGGCTTCAATTACCAAGTGAAGGAACATTTTGAAAGAACTAAAATTAGATGTATTAGAAAAGCAAGGGAACTTAATGACTGACATATTTAGAATATTATGGGCAAAAGATAAATTTTGCTAATTCTGCAGTCTCTTGTTATTCAGCTTTAATAGTGTCTTTTCTATGTGTTGGAAAAGACACATGATCTCAGTCTGGATAACTGGAAAGGAACAGTAAATTAAGCTGAAAATTAAAAAATTTCAAATTACAGGGCTGAAGAGATACCATCCTGGTTGTACATCAGCCACTTAACATAAGTATTTGTTGTGTTGCTCTTTCTGAGCTTATTGCAGCTGTGCCCATTGCCTGTATAATTTTTTTCTCTGTTTCATAATTATTAGTCCATGGCCCATCTACAATAATAATGGAGATGATAAACATTATGCTAGATAGCAGTAAGCAAAGAAAGGCTAAATAACACAACTGCTAAAACACCAGGACAAATCACCACCCAGACTGTAATTGGCAACACAATTTTTTGGCAAAGACCTGGTTGAAAAACAAGACCTCACAGTCAGATCCTTAATGAAACTTGATGGAGTATCCATAACAAAAAAAAAAGAACCTCTTCACAAAATGAAACAGTTTGCAGTCAATCTTTATATATTAGCCTTTTCTTAAATAATAGTTGTGAGTACATTCATATTAGACACTTTCTGCAAGCACAAAGGATTGGTTTCTGCAGAAATGCATATACATGGACTAGAAGTAAACATGTACACCTACAAATACACAAGTATACATACGTAATTTTCAGCATTCCAACCTCAGATTTCCAATACTTCTAGTATTTAGCATGAAGGACAAAGCAAAATCTATTACTTGAATATCCCCAGCATAATCAAGCTTTTTTAGTTGGTTTGTTTTTCTTTGCTGGTCAGAGGCTGTTATTTGGCACATTGCAAAAATATTTGTGTTACAGCTTGAGCTAATGATCTCCATTTGAAATGGTGGTTTTAATCTTTTATGGTTTCTTGTTTTGTTCTGGTTTCCATTTTTCCTGACTACCCATTGACATCAATAATAATAGTTTTAGGAAAATGAGTGCAAGAGTGAGGTAAATTTGTATTCTTTCCTGTAGTATGTTTAGAAAATAAAGACGTGGATTGGGGTGGGTGTACATGTTCACACTTTTATCAAAATATTCAGTAGCTAGGCCATATGGAAATAATAGAGCAAAAATAGAGGAAACTAGAGAGACTGAGAGCCCCTCTAACAAAGAGCTAAAATGCCTCTCATAAAATGCCTGTAAGCAGAGGTTTACATGTTTTTTTTCATCCTCAGAAAAAATTTATGCAGCATTAAATCTTTCCGCCTTACTAGAGACATAATAAGCATCCAGACTTGAAACATTGCTTCCTGCTAATGTAAGCAGTGAAATCGTGTTTGTAAAATCAAGCAGAAGCTTCACTTCCAACATGAAAGTAATGCTATCAAGCTCAAAGCTAAGTGCATGTGTAAATGTGTAATGGGTGATATGCCACTTATGCACTGGAAGATGTTTCTGTTTATACACATCTGGATGCCTACCTGTGCAACCTGATGCAGGAAGCCTGCTTTGGCAGGGGGTATAGACTTAACATCTATGGAGGTACCTTCCAACCCCTACAATCATGTGATTCTGTGATTAGGGTGAGGAGCCACTAGGTTCCCTAGAAAAAATATTTTTTCCTAATTATCTACTATAAACTCATAGCCTTTAAGATCAATAAAAAGAATCCATAGAGCCTGAACATTTTGATATTCACAGCCATCACTCCTGGGAGGAAACCAAAGATGGTAGTTGTTTTTCTGATTACTACCTTTTCGAAGTTTTTGTCACTCTTAACACCCTATGTCCTAGCTTTCAGGTACCAGTAGACCAAAAGGACCACATCTCTCCATACAATTTCTACTCAAAAGATGATTAACAAATTCTTCTAAAAATGGTCTGAGCATTGACTAATAAGGCAAGTAAAAATAAGAAATACTATCCTCTTACATAGAAAGGAAGGAAGAAGGGAGGGAAGAAGGATAGGAAAAGAAGAAATGAAGGAAGAAATAAAAAAGGAAGAAAGAAAAAGAATGAAAAAAGGATGTATTTTGAGGAAAAAGAAAGAAAGGAAGGAAGGAAAAGGAAGAGGAAAGAAGATAAAACCACAGAAAAATGCATGAGAGTGCTTTACAATCTGTTCCTCTTAGCATCCAAAAGTGACAAGTGACTTAATTACTTCTCAGCAGACACTCCAAGAACAAACAAAATCAAGTAGCATGTGATGAAAGTGTAGGAAACAGCCTGTCAGATCTTCACTCAAATATGAGAAAATACAATAATTTTCTTGGGAAAAAGAAAAAAAGAAAAGGAAATAAATTTGTTTTTCCTGCTGCAGTAGACAATAAAAAATGTTCTTTGACCATAGTGGATAGGATAAAATGGTAGCAGTGAACTCTGGAAAAGAGTGTGAAGTGATTTTCATTACAGGAGAGATTTAAGATCAGATTACACAAATAGAAATATGGAAACACAGATACACTATGTTAGAAAGGACCTACAAGACCATCTAGCCCAACCATCCTCCTATCACCATTCCTACCCACTGAACTACTAAATCATACCCCTTAGCACCTCATCTAGATGCTTCTTGAAATATTAAATATGAAGATTTAGATCAGTGCAACTGATGTTCCTGTGGACTGGGAGAGGGACGTTAATAAATGAATTCTTGAGGTTTTCTCAAATAAATAAATAGCTGTTTTCTTTAGAGATGGTACTTACATTTTTTTTAAATGTAATATCAGATTAATAGTTTTTCTAGCTACTTCAGATGGCCAATAGTTGATATTTTACAATCCATCAAACTGAGAAGTCAGACTCTTGTGCTATATCTTGATGTGATTATTGTACTTGAGGGGTTAAAAACTCCATTTTTATTTTTTTTATGTGTTTTTATTTTTTATAATGTCGTTTTTAGAAAATGGCACCAGTATTCATGGAAGTTTAGGCCACATAGGGAAGAATAAAGCCTTCTTGGAGGCAGAACTAAATATTATCAAGTAACTGTGTGCCTCAGAACAACTGTACTAGTTTGGCATTGTTACTTTCACCAGTTCTTTCATATTTCAGAATGTATTTATTTTAAACAAAAAAGGTAGTGAGGCTGCACCTTGATTACTGTGTTCAATTTTGAGCTCCTCACTATAAGAAAGACATTGAAGCCCTGGAGCGTGTCCAGAGAAGGGCAATGAAAATGTTGAGGTGTCTGGAGCACAGGTCTTACGAGGAGCGACTGAGGGAGCTGGTGTTGTTTAGTCAGGAGAAGAGGAGGCTCAGAGGAGACCTTATTGCACTCTACCACTTCCTGAAGGGGGGTTGTGGTGAGGAGGGGGTGGGCCTCTTCTCCCAGGCAACGAATAGGACCAGAGGAAATGACCACAAGTTGTACCAGAGCAGGTTTAGGTTAGATATAAAGAAAAAAATCTCTCAGTGAGTGGTGAGGCACTGGAATGGCCTGCCCAGGAAGGTGTTAGAGACGCCATCCCTGGCAATGTTCAAGAGGCATCTAGATGAGAAGTTACAAGACATGGTTTAGTGCTTGTGGTAGCAATGGTGATGGGAGGATGGTTGGACTAGATGATCTTGTATGTTGTTTCCAGCCTTGTGATTCTATGATTCTAACAAGAGCAAAATTGGTATAAAAGAAAAGATTTTCTTTTATAGTTTTTAGTCCAAGAGGTCCTTGGACTAACAGACACCACCACCTTGTGCCTGGAAGAAACATTTTCCAAAAGAAATTGGAATCAGTTCTCAGCTATGACATCCCCAAAATAAATGTCTCCTATAAAAAAAGTTCTTAGTATTATTAAGCTGCACATAACAAAACAACTCCAAGTTACTGATTAGACCACATAGTATTGAAGCACACTGTTATAGACACACTCCTAGGATACTCCTATGCAGTGTTTGGGTGACGAAGTACTAGCTGAGAAATGTATTTGACAACCATCCCTGATTTCTTCAGGGATGTGGCTGTGGAAGGGGAGAATTTTTCAGAAACATTAAATAATAATCAAAGATCATGTTTGCACTTCTAACAAGTCAGCACATGGTAACAAACCTACAAATCAGCACTCAAAATAAAAGAACCCAGAAATTTAAAATAGAGCTGGAGTACGCTAACAAGGTATGTTTTGTACAATTGGATAAGCTTTTCAGATTTTTTTTTTTAACATCTGATCAGCAGAACTAAAAGCAAGTTTCTGGCAGCAGTCTGACGTCTCAGATTACTGGTGCATCTCTCCACTCTTCTGGTTTTCCCAAATTATACAACCACAGATGAGGAGTCTCTCCCTCTCTGTTACAGCAAGATATAAGAAAACCATGTTCAATCAGTTACCTAGCCTCATTCCAAATTCTTTTTTAAAATACAGTATAGTCAGGTCAACATCCTTTGTTCCTAAATACAATATTTTTTTTTCCTAAGAAGTTGCTTCCTTTCATCCACAAATGGCATACACTGTTATTCTCACAACAAATTCTCTTTGAGATGCTTGTTTTACCCTGCTGGTAATGTGTTGTTTCAATTGGAGGTCAGACTAGTCACCACTTAATTTGGAATCTAGAGGAATTGCTAACAACTTTTGAAATTTGCATATAATACCAGACATTATGTCAAGAAGATGACAACTACTTAAAGTATTGGTTTTACTTGGAGGAATATGTATACATTTTTGTGATGCCAAACTTCACACATTAATTCAAATATATTAGTCGATGAAGTTCAGAAATCTATTTCACATATCTGTATTCTATTTTGGTTATTTTAAAATATTTTTATCTTGTTTTTTAGCAGAGCTTAATAAAATGAATCAAAATGAATTTTCATCCCCTTTAAAAATAAGTAAATCTCTAACAACGATGGTTTATTCTGAAGAAATCATTCTGACTACCTAAATCTGGAGCATGGGCTGATATGGACTACAGAATTTAATCCAGCAACTCTTCCACACAGCTTTACTGTAGCATTTTATGAGAAAAGACATTCAAGTTTACTGTGAAGATGTGAATGATTCTCTCTTGTTTGAAAGGGAGTGCACAAAAGCTCACAAAACCCATTCTTGGGTTCTGCAGAGGCACAGAACTAATGTTTCTTCAGCAGTGAAGAACTGGCACACGCTCCTTAAACATTCTGATAAGTATTTTTGTGCCAGCTTATTTTAATATACCAAGATGTATGCAACAACTTTCTCCTTTATCCAGTCATCTTTTTCACAAAACCTGTCAGAACCTAATTAACTTTGAGATTTCTGTATGTACATTTGGCTGACATTTGCCAATGGGATTGAGAATCACAAGGTTTGAAGAAAGGTAGCCAAACACACTGTGAAATCACAAAATACTTCTCGTCTTTAAAAAACAAACAATACTTAAAAATTCTTCCTATGCTAATGAAAAAAATAGCCTCATGAATTACCACAATACATTTTAATAAAACTGTTTGAAGAATGAAAAGATGTATTTCTAAACTACAATCAACTTGAATATGTGTTCAGATTAAGTAGAATGTTGTTAGGGGAGGGGATTTCTATATTAATATGATTTGTAAACATATTTCACCATGACTCAGGAAAAGAGGGAATAAAATTATCTCAAGGTAGATTATGTGTACATTCCTGAAAGGAAGGAAGCAAAGTCAGGGCAGAAAGTTGTGATTAGATAACGTTCATCTAAAATCAAAACAAAACAGTAAAATGCAGCTGGCTAAGAATAGGAAATTTATCCATGCTTTGGTTTCCTTCCTTGGAAGTAATGAGATTCTCAGATCCAAATGTCCGCATCTCTATTTTGCACAGCTCTATGCTTAGTGCTAACCTTTTAATTGGACAAAAATGTAAAACTCCTGTTGATTCAGACTGCTTTGGGATTTCCTAGGCTGAGGAAGGAGTCTCAATTAGTGAATTCATGATCAGGAAACAAAACAAATCAAAACCCAAACATTAAGATGATGAAAAAGAATGATCTTCTGGCAAAGCAGCAAATTCAACTATTAGTCCAAGAAAACAAGTTTTCACCCAGAACTTGTATACAATACTAACCCTCAAGGTGTAAAGTCTTAAAACACTGGAATTTGCACACTGAATGTGAAAACAACATAGCTAGGTTAAAGGGACATGGTTCTAGGAGAGGCCTTCTGCTACACATGTGAAATCTTATGATGATGAGCCAGGGACTACTGAGGCAATAGGAGAAGACAATGGGGAAACTCAGAAAAATGCTACAAGGGAATTAAGAGGTTATCTTACAAGAAGGCATCAAGGCTGAGTGCCAAGCTACACCAGTGCACGCAGCTTGGGAAGGAAGCTGGAGGAACTAGAAGCCGCGGAGTTAATATAACATCATGATGTAGTTGCTGTCACCAGAACCTGGTGTGAAGATTCCCATTACTGGAATGCAATTATTGATGGCAACGATCTGTTCAAAAGGGACAGAAAGGAGGAAGATTTACCCTCTACATCAAAAAAAGGAATAGACTGTGAAGAGCTGTCCTTGAAAAATAACCATAAGCAAGTTGACAGACTGGGTGAGAGTTAGAGACTAAGACTTCAAATGGAGCCTTGTGGCTGGGGTCTACTACAAGCACAATGTGTTAATGCAGTTCCCTTCCTTCAGCTACAGGAGGCACCTCAAAGGCAGTCTTTCTTACTTCTGGGGAATTTCAAACACCCTGACATCTGCTGGAAAGATAGAATGGAGAGCGATAAGCAATCCAGGAAGTTCCTGAAACAAAGATGACTTACTGAGCCAAGGAACAGACAATCCAACAGGAAGGATGCAAATCTGGACCTGCTACTCACCAATACAGGTGATCAGGATTGAAGGCTGCCTGGTCTGTAGTGGCCACGCAAAGGTAGAGTTCACACTCCTGAGTGATACTGGTCAGACAAAGAGCAGTATCATGGTACTAAAAAAGCCAACTTTCAGCTCTTCATGGAACTTTCATCAACAAAACACCAGTTTTCTCCTCTGATGTCCAGCTTCTTAGAAGAAAGTAAGACTCAGATTTTTTAGACTGCAAGATAGAAGAAGAGTATTTCAAAAAAAAAAAAGAAATGTTTTTCTTTCCCAGGACTGTCTCATAAAAAATACATGTACATGAAAAAACAAGAACTTCTTATCTCTTTGCAAATAGCTCTTGACAAACCAGCAGCTTGTCCTCTGCACATCTGAAATACTGCAGTTACTTGTTAGTAAAGTCAGTGAAAAAGAATTTATTTCCTTAAATAAGATAATGTCATTTGGTCTCGCAACACAGTTTCTCACCCCTAGTGAACCCTCAGTTCTTCATAAGGACATAACATGAAATGCCGTAAAATGCAGGTATCATTTCTGAGTGAAAAAACTGCATATAAATTCCATATATATGGTGATATTGAAATAGTAGTCAAAAATATCGTGTCTCAATTTGGGTATCAGTTGGCAGTGGTCTCATTATGGCAGACAATTTGCAAAACTTATTTTATGAGACTGTCTTTACCACCTCACTTTTCAGGAGTAGCATTTTAGTTATACTGCACTATACACTGAGCTCGTTCTTCCAAATGCTTCCCTCATTATGAAGTAATGCAGAAGCATAACATCTAAAAAAAATAAAAATAAAAAAAATAAAAACAACACAGGAAGCACTAGATATCTAACAATATATAACAATCTGCTTGACCAAATTTCCAGTCCATATTTGTAGACGTAGTTAATTTAGACACTGTTGCTATCTGAACCAAAATGAACTTTCAAAGTCTTTTGATGTTCACCCATTACTAAGGATTGTTTTTAAAGACAATGTCCTTGGAAGAACATGCTTCCCCACTGAGCCAAGCTGCTCAGCTCTCCGATTTCCTTGCTAAAGTGAATTCCTTGGATGTTATCTTATGTAGTATTGTATGGGTACATCATGTTGTACAGCAGGTGTAAGCTGCCAAAGATAACATATCCCTGCCCAAAGAGATTACTTTCTAAAGAGATTCAGGCACTTGACAGCCTAAATGAACATGGTGTGCCTTATACCAATGTGAAATGCTTCCTCTTTAACCCCTCCAGCTTTCGCAGGCACCAGACAGTGCTGTTCATTGAAGTACTCAAAAGCAAGCTGTAAATATTACTGTTATGTCAGTTTGAGCATATATCTTCTGCTAGATTTCTGTCAATGAGATCACCTACTAGTCTTCCTCTAGCCAAGCTCTGATTATAGTGCATTCTCAGGTTCCATTTAGTTTACAAAGTATTTGGCTTAAATTATTAATAGATTAATTAGACTTCATTTAAATGATTATTTCAACACATTCATGAAAGATGTTGCATGTTTGTTACCCTCCACTGGGCTTTTAAAAATCCATATCTTCTCATCTGCCTAAATATGTGAGATCAGAAAACCATACATTTCGTTTTTGTCTTTTGAGCAGCAAAAGTATTAGAGTAGTTTTCACTGCATTATGTAACTAGACCCTCTAACTGTAGAGAGACTGGGACTATAGCATAACTCCCAGCTACACAGTCTCTCAGCTGACTTCGTCAGCATTGTCTCTGTACAGTACACTGTTACAGTTCTGCTCTCACATGTCAATTCCTACAGCAGTCTTTTTTCCATTAAAAAAAAAATAATCTGAGCTTATAAACTCTAGCAAACAGTAACTCAGTTTCTTCTGTAACACCTTAATGGTTTTAGATATCCTGAGGAAAAAAATGGATATTACAAAAAACTGAGCAAACTGTTGCACTACTTGAAAAATCTGGGCTGACAATATGACAGGACAAAAAAAATACATCTTAAATGCCTGCCCATTCTGTTAATGGTTTACTACAAGTAAAATTAACTACAATGAAAAAATGAAAAACTCTATCTTCAAGAGGATTGCTATTGTAAAGAGATAGATAGAAAATGAATGGAAGAAGAAAAGCTGTGAACATTTAAATCATACCTTCTATTTAGCTCTGTGGAAGAACTTCTGTGTTCTGGTGTTCTTCCAGGCAAAACACTGAGAAAATATTTCACAGAGTATGTATAACCACTTCTCATAATTTATTTATTCCATTCTGAGCCTTACAGTTCATGTAATACATTTCATACTTTTCGCTTTACGTATTAACATGAATTAAACACTGTTTGTAAAAAAAAGAAAAAGATCATGATTTGCTAATTATGAATTAGAAAATTTTATTTACAGATACAGGACAGAAAAAATCTCTTTTTCTAAGTGACTTGTTACATAAATTTTCAAAATAAGTTTCATGGAGTTTTAAGTCAAGAAATGTTTTATATTTATGAGAACTGAAGAATTCTATGTCACTTCCACATTAATCAGTATTTGCAGTGTCTATAGTTTATTTAATGTAAGAATACTCTGTACTTGAAATATGTAACATCTATAATCCATATCTTTCTTATCCTATTTACCTCTGTGGCCTCAGACATAAAAACCTGTTAAAAATGAATGGCTAGTAAACTTTTAAAAATAATCCTGCTGGACAAATAGTTGAGTCTCATGGAAGATCATATATGATTTAATTGTAATTCAATTTTGCTTTAATAATGCAGTGTGTCTTTCTTTTGGTAGAGGCAAAGTATAAAGGTCTACAAATCAGGGAATCACAGGCGGTGGAAGGGACCTCAAGAGATCTAATCCAACTGTCCTGCTAAAGCAGGTACCTTACAATAGGTCACAAAGGCAGATTTCCAAACAGGTCTTGAGTATCCTTATAGAAGGAAACTCCACAACTTTTCAAGTCAACCTGTTCCAGTGCTCCATCACCCTTCCTGAAAAGAAATTCTGTCAGTATGGAACTTCCTACTTAGTTTTAGGCCATTATTCCTTGTCCTCTCTCTATGGTGTCAAACATGATAAAGAAGGCTGTCAAAAAACTCTCACAGAATGGATTTAGTGCTGTTCCATCCAACAGTAGTCCCTGAGTGAATCTTCCCTTTCTGTGATGTGAAACCACCTCCCACATCTGCAGTAGAGCAGAAACACCAATGGTCAAGCGTTGTGATGTTTGAGAGATGGATGCTTTCCATACTGTTTGCTGGACACAAAACTTCGTGAGGACCACCACTTCCAAATGCCATTCTCAGTAAAACAGTAAATATTCAGTGAATCTTAGAAAACAGCACAGTTTCTGAATGACAGTTTAAACTGCACAGGAGTAGCCTTTTATTCTAAATTCATTTTAGCAGAAAAAAAAAGGTAAGAGACATTCAATCCATCTCCTAATTTGGAGGCTACAGCACTTTCTAGAAAAACAGAAACATGAAGCTTAGTTTCCTCTCTGCTGTGTACTAACCACTTTTGGATGTTGATGCTTTATACTACTCAATGCAAAGTGTCACATTTCCAATGAAGCTTGATTGTTTATGATATCTTGCTTGATATGCCATGTTTGATTATCCACGTACCAAAAGTAAACAAAGAAAGATGAGTCATAAAATGTTTGATATAGCAAAATCTAAGACTGTGCTCTTGATTTCAGCCCAAGTGACAATTATTCACTTTACAGACAAAAGACACTCAAGCACGTGTAAAGGGTCTATTGTATAGAAATAGAAGAATTCATCTCTTGGTGTTTTTTCTTCACTGAAAACAGCTTCCATGATAGTTTTCAGCACGTGTTCTTACCTGTTATATTTTGCAGCCCTGTAAATCACAGAGTAAGCTTCTGTAAGTGGAGTCCTAGCTCAGAAATCTACCAGATCTCTTTTAAAAAATCATCAAGTACATTAAGAGTGACACAGCTTGTATAATACACTTCAATACACCTTCAGAAAAGCCCTTAAGTGAATGCTGTTATAGATAGTAAGATTTCACAGAGGGAGAACAGGAGAGAAATTTTGTGGATTGCAAAGAAGTTAAAAAGAAGATGAATTAGATAAAATTAATCTTAGAGAAGATGAATTTTAGTGATTCCTAAGATGAATTTTAGTGACTCAGTGAGACCTCAGTCCTCACTGACGAATTTTCTGCAGCAGATTGAGTCAGATACCCATTACTCCATTACACAAATGATCCTGAATATATTACACTATTACTGAGGTACAGCATCTGAAAGAAATTACAACAAGCAAAACTAATAATGATACTGAGTTAGTGTGGAAGGATTTCACACAGCGCTAGGTAAATGAAAAATCAACTGACAGATCAAATGAAAAATCAGAAAGACTGAGGACTCTGTCCTATTTCATACAACATCCTGACACTGGAAAGATCGTCATAGTAGATCATTATAATCACATCCTCCAAGTCTTTCCCTAAAAGCTCACTAATAGACCCTAAGGCTAAATGGTAGAATTGGCTGGACTTCCAGTTTTATTTTTCAGAACAGGATTTATGAACTTAAGTGGAATTCAGCTGGCTGTGTTTGATTGACCATTTAGTTTCTATGGAAAAACAAATTTTAAATGATTTCTTCTGAAGCTATAATGGAAACTACCAGCTTACTTTCAGTGTTCTTTGAATCTTTCTGTCCCTGAAACAAAGTTATTTTTAAGTATTCATATAAGCAATGACCTTTATTTTCTAATGCGTAATCACTTATTTGTGATTGTTCAAAGTAGACTTTCCTAATACAAGCATGACTTTTCGAATGAAAAATACATTATAAGGTTCTGATCTGCATTCCAAGACCACCCAGAAGTTTGTCTACAAGGAAGAACTCCAGAATCCTTTCAGAATAAATCCTTGCAAGTTAATAAGTTTAGACAAATTTAGACACATGCAGTTCCAAAGAAATTACTTTTAAATTATAACTGTCATGCAAATTTTAAATCACATTTCTCTTGTTCATATTGCAATTGACAAATACAATAAAACAGGTACTGTGTAACTTCAAATCATTGCTGGATCTTCCTCAGATAAGAATTACATCTTGCAAAAAATAGGCTGCAAAATAAAACAACCAAAAAAGACTCCCCATCCCCACCCTTAAAAAAAGAAAAAGAAAACAAGAAAGGAAGTACGTTCAAGTCACTTTGGCACTCTATGCTTTTTTTTTAATTATTATTATTTTTCACTCCTGAATAAAAAACCTTATCACAATGTAAAATGGAGAGAAAATGGAAGCCGGTGCATATGTTTATCAAGTACATCGGTTTGGAAGGGATCATTGCGGATGATCAGTTCTGATCCCTGCTCAAAATAGGACTAAGTTTAGAGGACGTTTCTTGTTGTCTTATCAGGAAATTTTCCAGGTTTTCTCCATGGAAAGGATGGTGAAGAATTGGAACAGGCTGATCAGGGAAGTGAAAGAGTCCTCACCCCTTTTGGTATTCAAGTGATGTGTGGAAGAAGCACAAAGAGACTTGGTTTAGTGAAGAGATTTTGTAGGTCAGGTTGACAGGCTGACTTGATAATCTTGAAGGTGTTTTTCAATTAAGATGATTCTATAATTCATCTAACATGTTGCAATTTCTCAATCTTAAGCTTGTGTTGGGAACTTAAAACTTGATGTAGTACTCCAGGTTCAAAGTGTACATCTCCTCTGCAAAAGGAAACATGCCTTTTCTTTGACTGCAAAGCCTTGTCTCCTGACAATCAGAAACTGGACTTGTAACTTCTGTTGCATTTGAAAAGTCAGTTTTAAAATTGAGTCTTTATATTAGTTTGAGACATAATATCAAGTTGCAAGTTTTCTAAACAGTTGCAACAGATGCACTTTTAAAGAACACAAAAATTTGATACAGAAATCCTAGAACTTCAAGAAAAGTAGTAAGCATCAGTATAAGCTCATAAATTACACATATTTTGAATATAGCTCCACACCATAGGTAATCTCTCTGAAGACAGTGTATCGGGCTAATCACTTAGATCAACTGAGGGCATGATCTGAAAACTTTTTTCAACATCCCAGCTCTCTTAATACCTTTGTTCTTGAGTTTGTTTTCTTCCAAGTGCATCCCATTTGTGCTATTGTGCTTCTTAATGGGTTTCCTTTTAAAGTTCCTGACCTGTTATTGCTGTATTATTCTAAAATTTTATTCTGCTGAGACCAGACAAATAACTTCAGTGCACTGTTGAGGTCATGGGGAGGAAAACGATATCAGAGATGTTTTTACTGAGGGAAGTTAGTTTTCAGTTTCCTTAAGCCAGTTATCACTGTCTTTAAAGTAGAGCTCTGATGCTGGGAAGCACTAAGGATAATGGTTGTGCTGAAAACTATGTATGCGTTGTGGTGTCTGCAATAGTGAATTGTAGCTAAAAAGAATAAAAAAGTCAGTAGTGCTTCAAAGTAGCATGAACTCATCCAGTATATTTTCACTACAAATAAATCTGCATACTGAAGAGCACTGGCAGCTGCTGGCAATACTACTCCACTCTACTGCCTGTGGACATGATCCTTTCCAAGCCAAACCACTGTATGACACTATGTATATACAGCAAGTGGCACTATATATACAAATATTTTTGTTTCCTACTGGTACTACTCTCTTCCAATTATTAATATCAGAAGTAAAGTACTTCTACACTTTATGGTGTCATTGCTAATTTGAAATGCATGGATGGAGTGAATACTGCTAATGGAGACTGTAAATTAACAGCAGACCAAGGAATTGAAAACAGCATCTGTGAAAATATCAGATATTGTTACAACACACGCAAATTACAGATGTAAGATCCTCAGTGATCAATAAATGAGGAGCAGTCCTCCACCTCTATGAAATTTCTTTAGAACTATTTTGTTTTGAAAATAATTTATATCTGAAGCACAAACATTTACATATGCTCAGGATCTCTTGTTATTTCTTTGTTAATTTCCTTCTATTATTTAAATTAGGCATGCTGCAAGAGATGTTAAGAATGCATATGAAAATTGTCCTTAACATTCACTTAGGCTTGACTGGATTTCCAATCCTGACATATATGTTTGTTTGAAATTAAAATCTTTCTCGTGTTTTTTGTTGTTGGTGGTGTAGCTAAGTACGAAAGAAAGAAATTATAAAATTATTACATGGACTGCTTCGAACAACAACCTTTTGCTTTCTTTTGTTTTGTTTTACTGTGCCTCAAAGACATGTCTTCCTAGTCCTCTAAAATGACCCAGTCTCAAGAAATGTTGACCTTGGCCATGAAAACCTATTAAAAAAAAATTCCCTTTCAGTGTCTGGAGGGTCAGTCATAAATCAAATAACTTTGATGTTCATCTTGTTAAGTTTTTAACTGAAGTCATTACAAGACTGTAATTTTCATCCCAATTTCACTACAGGAACACTGATAAAATGAAAAACATGATTACAACTCTTCAGATTGTGGAATATAACTATACATGAACACAAAAGACAAAACAAGAAAAACAAAATCCAATTTGGTCTTACTACTTCAGGTCTGAGTTTCTAGTTCTACATATACACAAAAAATCAGGTAATTTATTGATAATCACCTGAAAAATGATATAAAATTTTAGCAACTTCTTAATTTCTTTGTATGTCATCTGCTATTATGGCAATGCCTTCCACATTTCTAAACTCTTGTGGATATATAAGAATATACAGCATGAAATCATAAAATGAAAGAATAGCTTGAGTCGGAAGGGACCTGCCATGAGAAGGACTGCAGCCCACTTTCTTTCTCAGGCTACCCAGGGCTCCATCCACCCTGGTCTTGAACAATTCCAGGGACAAGGCATCTACAGTTTCTCTGGTCAGACAGTGCCATTGCCTCATAACTACCTGAGTAAAAAAATTCTTCCTTACATTTAAAGCAAATTTTCCCTCATTTAGTTCAAGGCCATTCCCTTTTTCTGTCACGATTTGCCCAGGTACAAAGTTGCCCCCCCACACACACACACACTTATAAGGTCCCTTCACTTATAAGGCCACAGTGAGCCTCCCAGTAACCTTCTCCAAGCTAAACAACCCCATCTCCCTCAACCTTATAGGGGAGATGTTCCAGCCCTCTAATCACCTCTGTGGTCTTCCTCTAGACGTGCTCCAACAACTCCACATCCTTTTTATGCGAGGGCTCCAGATCTGGTGAAAAGTACTCCAGATGGGGCCTCACAAGGGCAGAGAAAGGGACAGTGAACTTCCTTGCCTGCTGCCTCTCCTCTTTTGATGCAACTCAGGATAATATTGGCCCTCTGGGATGCAATGACATTGTTGGTGCATGTCCAGACTTTGGTCTGCCAGAACAACCAACACTTTCATTGCAGACTGCTCTCAAGTAATTCATCTCCCCTTATACATACCAGGGATTGCCCCAACCCATGAACAACATCTTGCACTTGGTCTTGGTGAACCTCATTTGGTTCATGTAGAGTTACTATTGTGTACAACAGTGTCAAACCAGGCTGCAAAATAGCATTTATAGCTAATGTAATGAGTCTTCTTACAGTTCTGAAAATATTTAATATCTTAGGGAACAGATGTAAGAGATGAGAAATATTCTTGGAGTCAATTCATCTGGAATAAGTATTAAGCACATGTTAGATGTGGAGGAGATCCAAGACAGACAGCATGGCTTCACCACAGGCAGATTTTGCCTGATCAGTCTGGTGGCCTTCTGTGATAATGACATCTGTGGACAAAGGAAGAGTGTATGGGAACTGCTGAGTCACAGTCTGATCCACTGAATGAGCACCTGAAGGAAAGATCTGAATCTGTCCTAGGAGCATAGGTGAAGGTGATTCACCTGTGTGACCAGAAGGAGTGGAGCCCCTATTACACCTCATTTAAGGGCTGGCTGCCACCAAGGAAGGATCTCTTGTTGGAGATATCTCCTTTGTGGAGTTCCTTCCCTGTGAACCTCAATCTTTGGAGATGGGTGAGCACTTCTTTTGTAACACCACCCTGTTTGTGCTGGTCTCTTTGCTTTACAAACTTTACAAAGGACAAGTTTCTCAACTATCTGGACGCGTGCAAGGCCCTTGATATGGTCCTGTGTCACATCTTAATCTCTAAATTGGGGAGATATGGATTCGAAGACTGGACTATTCAGTGGTCAAATAATAGGTTGAATGTTCATTGCTAACAGGTATATGTTCAGATGGAGGCCAGTCATAAGTGGTTTCCCCCACAAGTCTGTCTTGGGACCGGTGCTTTTCATCTTTATTAATTATATACTCAGTGGGATTGAGTATACTTCTATGTGCTTTCATGAGAAAATTTAAACCACTAAGGGATGAAAGAGAATAAGCAGAATTCATCCACTCTAATAGTAGAACAGAAGGTAAAAGATGACTTTTCAAGATACCCAGCAAGTAGAAATTATACCCTAATGCCAAAAGTGTAAACTTGACACAGGACAAATCTTTTTATTCATATTTAAGAGAGCAACCTATTAATGGAATTCTTTATGTCAGAAATGTCTGAGATAATTTTTAGGAGACAGGATCTCTGGTGAAGAAATTTTTAATTTGTGATTGAAATGGTGGGTGTCCTGCCAACAGAAGCACATCTACAGGAACACCATTACAGCTTTTATACTCCCTGAAGCTTACCCCCTTCCCTGTTTTCCCATTGGCTGGGTTCTCCAAGTTCACAGTCTTATCAGATTTATATTTGTTGATTACATTGTGACTTCTTCTGTTACTTCGTATTCTACCCTGTGCCAGCAAAGGTTTACATTTGTAAATTACATTTGTAAATTACATTCTGATTTTTATTCTATCATGCCTCCAGCCAGTCATCATCCCACTGTTCCCAAGATGTGTCAGAACCCTTCTTGTCATATTTACATGGTGATTCACAGAATCACAGAATTTTGGGGGTTTGAAGGGACCTCTAGAGGTCATCTAGTCCAACCCTCCCTACCAAAGCAGTCTCCCTAGACCAGGTTGTACCTGTTCCAGAGCTCCGTCACCCTCACTGTGAAGAAGTTTTTACACATATTTGTGTGGAATTTCCTATGCTTCAGTTTTCTCGTTCTCCTGTAATCATAATGAACGTCTCTTTGCATTCATATATATATGTAGTATGTGTGTATGCGTATCTGTCTGATTTATATATATATATATATTCTCTCCAAGGCCTCTTCCCTCCTGTCCAAAGGCAGCAGAGCGCAGTGATGAGCTCTGCTCTCTGTGACAGTGATAGAGCCCAAGGGAACAGCATGGAGCTGCGTCAGAGGAGGGTCTGGTGGGGGTTACATAAAGGGCCTGCATCAGAGGGCAGTGGGCATGGAACAGGCTGTCCAGGGCAGTGGGCACAGCTCCAAGCTGCTGCGGCTTGGGGGGCACTGGGACACCACTCTCAAGCACAGGGTTTGAGTGGTCCTTAGTACACCCAGGTGTTGGACTTGATCCTTCTGAATCCCTTCCAACCTGGGATATTCTGTGATTGAGAATCCAGTGACCCTTTACTGCCTCTTATGGGCAGGATATGATGGTTAGCAGTGTTAGGAGGTCCAGAGGCTCCCCTCTCATCACTATACCAGAGGAGGGCAATACTAATTCTCCACCTGATAGGTAACAGTGGCTTTTGGAGGTGTTCAGAAGTGAGATCCCAGCTTTATGCCAGAAGAGGAATGAGGGATATTGATACTCCTCACCTGATAAGTATGGACGGGGGGAATCAGGAAGTGAGTTTCCAGCAATGGCAAACCATGTGTGTGGCATAGTTTGTGACTGGGATACCTAAAATAGCAAACTAGTGAGGAAATAAATGGTTAACTCCTTGCAGAAGCAGGTATAAATCCTATAGGAAGGAGTGAAAACCTTGCAGAATCAGCTGACTGCTGAATGTAATGGCTATCAGCAGCTCCATGTAGTCCTGTCAGATGCATTAGATAGGGAAAAATTTCTGCAAGGTGAATTACCACAGGGACAAAAAAGAGATTCTGACACTCTCAAAAAGTGAGCCTGGATTTTCAAGTTCTGGCTAGGTCAACTGACAACCAGAGGCTGGGTTCAGAGTTCTTATTAAAGCCCTGGGTTAAGGAGTTGGAAGGAAGTCACAAGAAATCCTATTCTGATAATGAGGAAGCAGTGATGGGACCATTAATCAAAAAGGAGACCACTGATGGTGGAGGGGTCCCAAAGGGAGCTACCTGAACAATAATGTACTCAGCTATCACATTGTCAAAAAAAACAAAAAAAACAAAAAAAACCAGAAGTGCTCAGGATAGCTCGTGAATCTGAGATGGAATATACATGGAGGGTATCACTGACAGGTGGAGTTAAAATTTTCTCAACAGAAGATGAGACATAGGGATACTGGGGACATGGAGTTTTCTTAAATACCAATAATAAAGCAGAATCCTGGTTCTTAACCCAATGAACTGCTTTTTGGCATGAGACTCCATAGAGGCATGGACTCCCTTGTAAAGGAAGACCTTGTGTGCACTGAGAATCCAAGTATAAATCATTTCCTAGAAAATGAGCAAAAATTCTGCTTGTCTTCAAGCAGATACATTAAGGCACTTAAAATGTGAACTGTCTTCTCCTGTGTTGTTAGTAGCTGATTCTGGCAGAATGAGCCCCTCAATCCACGGGCTGATAGATTCTTTGCAGTTACATTCAGTTTAGCTACAACATCACATATATGATGGACAACAGTGCAGGTAAAGAGATAGTAGAGCTAACATGACATTGAGAGAAGTAGCAGCATAATCGATGAACAATGGCAGAAGGATTAGTTATGAAGATGAATGTTAAATCTAAGCTTGCTGTTAGAAGGGAACTGTGAAGAAATCACCCTTCTCACCATGTACCAGGAGTATGGAGAAATATATTATGGGCCATTATGATCACTGAATCATAGAATCACCAAGGTTGGAAAAGACCTCCAAGATCATCCAGTCCAACTGCCCACTGATCACCAGTAGTTCTCACTAAACATGTCCCTCATCACAATGTCTAAATGTTCCATGAACACCTCCAGGGCTGCTGGAGCACCTCCCTGGGCAGCCCATTATAGTATTTGACCACTCTTTTGGAAAATCAGTGTTTCCTAATATCTAGCCTGAAGCTTCCCCAGTGCAACATGAGGCCATTAGTCTTATCACTAGTTACAAGAGGGAAGAGACCTATGCTCATCTCTAGCAGGCCTGGTTTTATTCCCTTCCCATTTCATATCTAGTTTAAAGACCTCTCTACAAATTCTACCAGCTCTTAGGCAAGGATCTGTTTCCCTCTTTGAGACAGATGAGACCCAACAGCAGAACTCAGGCCAGGTGCTGAGTAGACTGCTCCATGATTATAGAACCCAAAATTCTTGTGTTTGCACCAGCCTTTCAGCTATGTGTTTGTAAGGTGGATTTTCCTGCTCCTCTCAGTGTACTTTCCTGCCACAGAAGGCATAGTGGAAAATATTACCTGCTCCACCAACTAACGACCCCAGTCCCCTGAAATCTCTTGATAATCCTCACGCTTCTGTAAGCAACTTCATCATTTCCAACCTGAACTATTAATAAAGGATAATAATCAGAGGGGTGGATCAGACTGGGGAGTTTTCTAGAAATATCCCTGATCTGGGCCCCAGAGAGGCAGCACACCACCCTACATGTAGATTTAGGCTGACATTCACGGCCTTCCATTCCTCTAAGCAGGAATTTGCCTACGACAGTCACCTTCTGCCCTTCCTGGCGGAGGCAGTCTTGAGGGGTGGAGTTGACCACCTCACCCAAGACAACTTTGCAGGTAGACCTCCCAGCACATCCTCATTCACCTCTCCTTCAAGTTCCAGGGCCTCGTATCTATTACAGAGAGGTATCTGGGGAGCCAAGGTGGGTTGGGATGGGGGTTGCCTGTGTCAGCAAGCTGGGACCTGTTTCCATTCTTCCTCTTCTCTCAAACTGGCTTCCTCTGCTTGACTGGCAGGAGGGAGGGTCCACCACTGGGTGTATCGTCCCAGTGCCCTTCTCTCAGAGTTGCTCCACCAGTCTATCTCCTGCTCACACACTCTGATACTCCTTAATTTCTCCATGTCCTCCTTGAGCTCTGCCATCATACTGAGTAGATCATCCACCTGCTCACACCTCACACAGGTGGAATCCCTGTGGCCCTTTACTAGCATCAATGGGCTCAGGCACTCACTGCAGTCAGAGGCTTGAACTGCCACATGTTTATGTGGGCACTCCATCTGAGCTGCCACATCCTTTCTAGCTAGAGCTTTCTGCCTAGTGTAGACCATAACAGGATTGTCAGTTAGAAAGCAGCTGATAGCTGAACAAGCCTCCTGAAAGGGCAGAGGTACTACACCCAGCTTGCCTGCCCTGCATGAACTGCCCACATGGGGAGCAATACTTATTAGGGGCTATACCAGTAAACAGCCTATGAATTGGTTTTCTCAAAGGAAAAGTCTCTGTGATTGCTCCAAAGCACATGAGCTATACCCTCCAAGGCAGCAAATGTAAAACCATACCCTCTTCCCCTGAGTACTCAATAAGGAATCGTCCCAGGGTAACAGAGTTGAGGGAGAGGGCTCCCTATATAGCAACACGACATAGTGATACAGGAAGTTGAAAAATCTGTATAGAAACAGTCTGGCTTTCTTTGCTATTGTTACAATGCCCACTCATTTGCACAGAATGCTAACCTCACAATAAGCGTTACCATCACAGTTTTGTGAAGCAGAGTGAACAAGGATATAAAAATCCATCTGTACTTAATTTACTGTACTTGTTACTTTATGGATGAGTAAATAAATACTATTTTGAGCATGAAAGTCATTTAAATTTGTATTTTACATAAGAAAACAAGGTATTTGTAAACTTTAAATAACAGCAACCGAGCACAACACATTTGCAGAGTCATGCAGACCTCACAAATAGTTAAGACTCAGTGACCACTCATCCAGAAAAAAACGTCAAACGGTCTCCGTCCCATTATAGTAGGGAAAAATCTCCATGCTGTACACCAGCTGCAGCAAGCACTTCTTCATGGCTCTAAATTCATGCCCCAGACAAACTCAGAGACTGTGTAAGAGGTGCAGAAGAAAAAGAGACTGCATGCAAGGAGGTATTTGATTGAAGAATAGTATATTCTGTTCAAAGAAATACTCTACCCCTTCAAGAGGGAAAGTGAGAATAATTGCTCTGGCTGACCATCATCAAAATAACTGAACATTCTCTACTGTATTTCAATGCACGTAAACAAAAATAAAAGAGAGTAAAACATGGCACATGGTGTTTGCTAAGAAATAAGCCAATGCTAAAAGAACTTCTTCATTGTGGCAAATTTATTCCAAAGAATGATTTTGTTGGCAGATCATAAGTTCACAGAATGTGTCACAGGCTTTAGCACTAAGGAAAGAGCAGGCCTAGAGGAATTTTCTATCTGCTTCTCTTTCTGAAGTGGCTTTTAATTTCTAACATGACAGCAGATGCTGATTTAAGTGATTTTTCCTGAGCTGCTACTAACTGGTCTTTTCATCCTTCATTAATTTCTTTTCCCATTCATTAGAAAAATTTTACCACAGCAGCGTAGAAGATTACCAGTTTTCCTTTAGAATAATACTCATTAAACTTTCTATTAAAAAAAAATCTTTAAATTTTCCACTGCAATGAGTTAGTTCCATATTGCAGTAAATATTTCTGTCTATTCTAGGAATTACAGTTTCTCGGCTACACAAGCACACTCACTTTTTTCTTAATAAAAGGCAAAATACACGAAGAAGAACACACCAGAAAATGTCAAAAACTGGAAAAAATTGTCAGCAAAAGCAGACTTTTACGCAGAGAAACTGTCTGTTCTACAGCCAGTTGTGTGCAGATATCAAAAGCCTACAGCTGTGAATACATACATTCAAGTACTACTTTTTCAGAACTGATTCAACTTCTGGATCCTAGTTCTAAATGACAATTGTATGTTATTTAAACCAATATTTTCTTAGAACTTTTGTAGTTGCTTTCTGACCCTGAGACATTTTTTCCTCACTCTTCTGAACAAAGGCTGTACAAGATGATCTCTGGCTAATTTTACTGTGACAATTACTGATGCGACTTTGCCAGATTGAACTCAGGCAGCAAAGCCAGACACGTTTCCCATGCTGACTCTGACACCAAAGCAGCAACTTCTGGCAAAGAAGCTGGGTGAGATAACATGTTCAGTCGCAGCAGCCTTTGTTCAGTGACCTTCTTTCAGCCTCTATAACAAAGATATGCTGCTTATAAACTCTTTACGCCTCAACTCACAGAATAAGAGAAATGGGCTTTGATAAATCTTCTGCATTATTACCAGAATCATTTACCAAGATTCTCTTTGTTTCGACTCCCAAAAAACAATGCCTTCACAACCACAGAGAAAGCAATGGAATAATTCAGCTATTAAAGAATTAAGAATTAATAATATTAAGAATGAGTATAGGGAGCAGAAAGGCTATTAGGCCTTCAGAACATTAAAGTCTAGTCTAAAAAGCCTAAAAGATTTTAATCACTTAAACATATTCTTCTAGTGAGGAAATCTTCACTTCAAAGTACTAAATGTAAGTCCAGAGTCATCACTTATTAACCATACATCACTAGTTATTTTTTCCATCACAACAGTCTTTCCGTTTCGTTATCAGAACACTTTTTATTTATATCCACTGCTTTGCTAGTAAAGTTTGTAGTATTTTAAAATGAGAGAACTCGATGCAATAAAGTAATGCTGTCTGTAAAGATAGTAAAATTCTGCCTGGTTATTTATCCGTTATGTTCTTGTTTAGTTCTGTGTGTTATGCTAAATGCTGAAGAGGAATAGTAACATTCAAGCTATGGTATTTAAGGTGGAAGGCTATATCAAGAGAAGTCATCTCAATAAATTCCGTGAGGTACAGAAACCATAATTTTTGTTGAAAGTGTAACGAACTATCAACAGTTAGAAGTATTGATTTTTGGTAAAATGGACTGGAGGCCCACCATTCAGACTCAGATAAGCTTCATGCAGTGGCTCAGTATTTTTCTAAGAATTCACTCACCTTTTGCAGTGCTCATAAGCTCTACTACTGTTACACTTCAGTTTAAACTTTGCTATGAAAATTTTTCATATTTCAGAAAACTTCCAATATTGCTTATCATGACACAACAGTACAAAGCTGCTTCAATGAAGGGTCAGTTTGGACATTAGGAAAAATATCTTCTGTGTAGGCAGTCAAACACTGGAAAACACTAGTGAGGTGGTTGATGTCCCAGCCTGTCCAGTGTTCAAGTGACATCTGTACAATGCCCTCAGTAACATTTGGTTAGCTCTGAACAGATCAGGCAGCTGGACTAGACAGTCTTTGTAGGACACTTCCAACTGGACTGATCTAAATTCTAAATTCACTGTGAGGCCAATATGCACCAACTTTACCAATGGAAATCAAAGCACACTTGTACTTTTAGTACTTTTATAGAAAGTACATTACTCCTAAAGAAGGAATTACACAACTATCCTACAACTACCCACTCTAAATCTGAAGATTGATGTACACTCACAGATAAAATCCTGTGTCTTCACCTCTTCCAGCACCACCTGGTTTCTTTTTTTGTTTGAAGGGCTATTTTTCCTATACATTTCCTATACATAGGAAAAAAGTTTATTTTAAAAATATTGAATGATGAAAAAGAATATTTACTACTACTGATCTTTTTCCTCTGACTCACATGTGCATTCCTTCTTCCACCTACTTGACTCTCACATATACTGAAACATAACTTCTCAAATAAGGGAAGTGATAGCGTTTCCATTAACTGTAATCTTGCTTTTTGGCAGTGCCTATGGAAAAAAAAAATGCTTGTAAATTTGTGCTCCGAGCACAGAATGAGAAAAACTTCCCTATTTATTAAACTTACACAAATTATTTTGAAAATGGAGAGAAAAGAAAGATAAATCCCCAAACTTGGTAGGACATACTTCAAATGTAGTTCTTCAAGTAGATTCTTATTATCTTCTCTTTTCATGAAAATACAGAATTAAATTCACAAACACATTTTCTAAAGTTGTTCTACAAGAAAACCACTAACCCTCAGAATTTTTTATTCTGTAGGAAATAACTACCCTAACTCCTTAATTCTCTCAACTCCAAAATATTTTCCTGTTGATATTGTTTGTTCTTTTTGTGATTAAAATAATGTAATTATCTAGATTTCTATTTTAAATAATGCTTTATATCCCTCTTTCATATTACCCAAAGAAGGATGCACAATACGAAATAACTAAATAGCAAAAATAATAACAATTTAAAAAATCATCCTAATTTTGTTTTTTATATTCTTCATGTGGTCATATTTTTGAATGAAAAGTAGCTTACTTACATTTTGTTTACAATACTTCAATTAAAAATACCAACACATAGATACTACAGCTTTTCTTCTTGACACTAGAGATTATTACTCTATCTTACCATCAAAAATTAGATAACCTGGAAATTCCTCTTTATTTAAAGAAATAACTTCTATGGATTTACTTGCACATTCTTCATAATATTGAGCAAAACCTCTAATTCTAAAGTCACAATAAAAACAAAATAAAATAAAATAAATAGCAACTGATTAAACAGGCAAAATAAAGCAAGCAATTGATTTAACTGAAGCAGAAATATGTTTTGCATAATTCTACAATGAAATATTGAAACAAAAAAAATTCTATAAAATAAGTTGAAACAAAAAAGTTTGGATGAGACATTCTCATATTCAAGTTAATTAAGTTCATAAAGTTTACTATCAAACCTAAAAGGTTGTATGTTTCAAAGCACGTCTCTGTTTATTAGATCTAATTCTTCCCTACAAAATATATCCAAGGCTTCTCATTCTGGAGTGCCCCAGACAAGCCAGTGTACATTAGTGTCTGACTTGTAAATTATACTCCAAAATAAAATTATTAGCGCTCATTACTTACTAACGACTTGTAACAATGAATATTCTCTCTTCCTGCCCACCCTCAGTCTCTTACCCATCTTTCCCTGACTGTTTTCACTAGAGACATCCCTAGAGACATCACTAGAGACATGTTTCTTTACGATCAGACTGTGGGACATCAAACTCACTGCATGACATGCGTAATTTAATATTCTACCTGTAGTCAGTTATGAGACAGTTAATTCATATACAGACTGAAATTTCATGTGCTGAAACTTCAGTTTTCTTTGTACTGTCTTACCTCATTTTCTTTAGATGTGTACTGTATTTTCAGAGTGCCCAGGGCTCTGATCATAGCTTGCATGGCAGTAAATGTATTTTGGTAAACCAGTTTTTTGAAGGCTTTCCTATCTTCTTCTATGTAACTTGATCCATGAATAATCCTCATTTGCTTAATGAAAGTACTCTTTCTACTTTCTCCTATGCCTGTGAAGCAAGGAGGGGAGAAGAGAGGAAAAAAAACCCAAAAAACTACAACAGTATAGGCTTTGCAGATTCTAGAATAAGAATATATTTGTAAACACGTATGCAAGGATGTGCATTTTATCCCACTGCATAATGTCCACCATTAACAGTAGTAACATCTTTGAGTATTCTGTGGTCTATGTTTTAATCTAAATTTTTCTAGATTTCAGTTTTTTTGCTTGTTAGTTTTAAGACACGTGGAAGCATTTTTTTACAATACACCTCACTGAGTTTAACCTAAGCACCCAATGGGTTGAAGCCATAATACAAAACAAGCAAGACAAGTGAGTACAAGAGAAAGAAATGCTTGTTTATAAATGAAATTCCTCATAGATGAAAGACTGTACTGGGTTTATGTACTGTTTATATCTTAATAATAAAGTCTGTTAATAATTCTGAACTCGGAGTAGAATTTTATCTTTAGGTATTGTTACTTACTTTAACATTTCTACTGACATATAAATACTGACTGAAAACTTGCTAGTTCAAATTACATAAAATGCACTTGTTACTTTCGTTTACTATATGAAACAATGTTCTATTAAAAACAGATTAACAGATATTAAAAAGTCACTGGGTATCTAATGCCTTTCATACAATTTTTGTCTTTATATATTGCTTTATGCTCAATTACACATTACAGCAATGTATTTCCTAACATTATTCTGGATGAAAGCCTTGTACCTCTGTTCTTTCCTCTTAGTCTCACAACAAAAAAATGTCTGTACAGACTGATGCCTACAGTCATTCCGGCACTGCCTTGTATTCCACAGTCTGTAAATGTTGGCCATGTTTTGCTCCTATAGTAAAACTATGGGAAGAATATACAATATTTCCCCCACAAAACCCTCCCTACATCTTAAAACTTTGGACTTAGCTTGGTAATGTTTGCTAACCAACTGTACTGCATCTCTCAAGTACTTGGCTGGTCTTTAAAGGCATGGAAACATTTTTCATCCTCAGAATGTTTTATTAAGAGTTTTCCAAGCTCTAAAACTTTATCATTCATTTGGAACCTGGATACTTTCACCTTCATATATGCTTCCTGTATTTAATAAATCTTTCCATCTACCTTCTCTACATGCTGTTGGTTTTATAAATCTCTTAATCACATTCGCCTTCAGCTATTCTTTTTCTAGACTGAACTACCTCATTTTAGTTCTTATATGGATGAAGCTCTCTAGTTTGGTCTTCCCCTTGACTCATTTTTAAACTTTCCCAGTTCTATATTTATGTATTCTGAGAACACCAAAACTTCAAACAGGAGTATGCTCCTGCAACTTGAATTTCTGAAGTGGTATGGACCTTGAAGCTCATCACTTGACCAGATAGCCCAGAGGTCCAGCCAACCTGGACTTAAATGCCTCCAGGGATGGGGTATCCACAGCTTCTCTGGGCAGCCTGTGCCTGTGACTTACCAACCTCTGAGTAGAGAATTTCTTCTCAACAACTAACCTAAACCTCCCTTCTTTTAGTTTAAAACCATTCCCCCTTCCTATCACTATCAAACCATGTAAAAATTCTAGTTCCATCTTGTTTATAAGCTCCATTAAAGTACTAAAAGGCTACCATGAGGTCTCCCTTGAGCCCTCTCTGCCCTCTGATCATCTTTCAGACCTCCACTGGGCCCACTCTAACAGCTCCAAGCCTTTCTTTTGCTGAAGGAAGCAGATCTAGATGCAGTATTCCAGATGAGGCCTCACAGGGGCAGAGTACAGGGAGTCAGACCCTCCCTCTCCCTGTGAGCCACCACTCTTTTGATGTAGCCCAGAATAACACTGGCCTTCGGAGCTGCTAGTGCACACTGCTGTCTCATGTCTAGCTTTTTGTCCACCAGAACTTCTGGTTCTGGGTGAGAGTTAAGGGTGAGGATGATGCCTTCTACAGACTGCTGAAAGTAGTCTTACAGTAACAGTCACTGGATCTTATGGGCAACTATGCTGATATTTGGTGGAAAAGCAGCACTGCCAGACACACAGGGTTTAGGATGCTCCTGCAGTGCATGGAAGATCATTTTCTGAGGCAGACAACAGAGGAGCAAATGACAGAGGTGTGCTGGATCTTGTACTTACAAGGAAAGGCTGGTTGGGGCTGTGAAGACTGGGAGCAGCCTTGGATGCAGCAACAAGATAATGGGGTTCAGAATTTTACATAGAAGAAATAGGGCAATAAGAAGGATTGCAACCCCAGAATTCATGAGTTAACTTGAGCATTTTTAAGAACCTACTTGGACATATCCTATGAGTTACAGCTGGAACAGACGGGGTCCCAAGAGAACTTGCTGACATTCAAGCACCATTTCTTACAATCTCAATATTGGTGCATCCCTAAGAGTAAGAAGTCAGGCAAAGGTGACAGAAAAACTGCACAAGTAGGTAAGGAGATCATGAGAACACTCAAATGGAAGAATATTATCTATAGACTGCTGGAAAAGGGGGTTGGTCACGTGGGAGGAATATAGGAACATCATCAGGGCATGCAGGGATGAAACAAGGAAGGCTATACGGGGTCTCTTGGGATTAAATCTACTGAAGGGGGTCAAGAATAATAAGAAAGGCTTCTTTAAGTATGCCAATAGTGAAAGTAAGACTAGGAAAAATGTGGATACCCTGCTGAGAAAGGTGGATGCTCTGATAAGATGTCAGTGAGAAGGTGGAGCTATTGAACACCTTCTTTGCTTGTCTTTACTGCTAAGACTTCCCTTTGGGAATCCCAGATGCTGTGTCCAGTCCAGTTCAACATCTTCATGAATGACTTGGATAAAGGGATGGAATACTCTATCAGCAAGTTTGCTAGAGGAGGAATAGCTGACACTTCAGAATTTTGTGCTGGTATTCAGTGAGACCTGAACAGATTACAGAGTTGTGCAGAGAGGAAGCTTATGAAGCTCAACAAGGGCATGTATAGTGTCCTACTCCTGGAGAAGTTATCTCCAATGTGCCCTGGTGAGTCCACATCTGAAGTCCTGTGCACAGTGCTTGACTCAGTACAAGAAAGACAGGGAACTCCTGGAGATAGTCCAGCAGAGGGCTGCAAAGATGTTGAAGAGCCTGGAGGAGCATCTCATTCAAGAGAAAAGATTGACAGATTTGGCATTATTTAGCCTGAAGAAGACTGAAAGAGGATTTTATCAGCATTTCTAAATGTCTAAAGAGTGGCTGTCAAGAGGATGGGGCCAGATTCTTTTTTTACAACAACAGGAGAAAGAGAAATGGGTATAAATGCAGGAAGTTCCATTTAAGCATGAAGAATATCTTTTTTACTGTAAGGGTGACAGAACACTGGTATAGACTGCCCATAGACATCGTGGAGTCTCCTTCTCTGTAGATACTCAAAACCCACCTAGACATTTTTCTGCTTTAGCAGGGGAGTTACTCCAGAGGTCTCTTCCAATCCCTATGATCCCATGTTTCTGTGATTCTGTAATTTCTTATCCACCATACAGCTCATGCTTCAAATGCATATCTCTCCAGTGTGGAGATAAGACTATCAGGTAGATAAGTTAGGTCAACTGATGCTGTCTTTCCATTGTAGAAGGTGACCAGACTAGTCAGGTACAATTAGTCCTTGGAGAAGATGTGCTGACTGTTTCAGAACACTTGCTTGTCTTGCATGTGCTTTAAAATAGCTTCCAGAAGGATCTATCCACTCCATAGTCTTCTCTGGCACAGAGCTGAAGCTTCTAAAAACCCTTACTGTAAATTTTCAAAAGTTTAACAATAAAATAGATTCCAGCTGAGCCATAGGATTAGCATCACTGCTGCTACTGCAATAACAAATCCAGTGAAATCCTTACAGTAATTTACATGCAGTACCACTAGGTGTCGAAAATACATCAGCAACACCAAGTTGAAGAAGTTCCTCTAAGAGAATTACATCTTCAGATATAACAAAATAAAATACATATATATATATCCTGAGTTTCTGTTTAATCTGAATTGTATCTCAGTAACAGTGTTTACATGGTGAAATAGTGACTAAATGGCTTCAATCCTTAACAGTAAGTAAAAGCCAGGTAATCTGAGAGAGTGGAGTATGCTATTGATTAATATTTGTATGTCATAGCCATTTTTTCTAAAACATTTACCACTGTAATCAGTTCTTACTCTAGGACCTAACTCCCCATAATTCTTTTCATCATCTGTTGTGGACATCCCTTCAAAGATGTAGCTCTCCTGTGCACAAGTTAACAGTCAACAGTCTTTCTGTATGACACGGCTAGCACAGCTCTATTCAACAGGTAGCATGACCTATACTGCTCATCAGAAGTCTGAAGCATAGTTCTACTCTTTTCAATCAATCAATAGATGTATTCAATATTTTTGTCTGTGAGAAGTTTAGCATACATATTATTTAAAAAATGCTTGGGATTGCTTTAATTTTGGCTTTGTATTCATTTACTTGAGAGAGATGGAACATAGAGATATGTTAGAATACATGTCTAACACAAATTCTCAAATGAATTTTTTTTTTTATTGATGTGACTTTACATTCCACAGCCATCAGTAAAGTGGTCCTGACATGCCAATTTTAGGAAGCAGAAGTAAATACAATTCAAATACAACTCATTTGAAAAAAAATAAAACAATAACAGCAAAATCTACAACACCAAATCACAGAGCCTTGTCCACTGCCAGCAAAACTCTTACTTTTGATGGGAATAATGCACTGATAAATCCAGATTAAACTGCTGGCCTAAATTTTTACAGGTCAGAATAAACAGTCCTGTTACATTACAGCAGTGCCCTCTCCTAATATTTTTAAAGAAAATTTAAAGTAAAAACATTTTGAACCTGCTAAGTACAACATCAGGCATATGTAACTATGCACTATGCAAACTACATTTAAACAGGAAAATTATAGCCCTATGTACAAATTTCAACTGCTAAGCAAATATTCTCCCCCCCTCCTTTTTTTTTTATGAGCACCAAAACCACCAAAAGTCTGGTTTGAAGTTGTCATTTACAATGTAAGATCTTTCCTGCACGTATATGAATTATTTTTTTAAGAAATGTAAAGTTAGTTCCTTATTATTGTTCTCTTTAATCTACTCTGGATTAATCTTCATCAAAGCCTTATCAAAGTGGTACATGAGCAGTAAACAGAGCCATTCTATTTTACCTTTTGACTTTTCATAATGCAGTACACAAGTTAATTTAAAAGCTTTTTGCTCCCTACCCTGACCTTAAATAGAGTGCACAGTTTTCCTTCTGTATTTTGTCTTCCAGCAGCTCTCTCTGTGTGAGCTCTGCCTCTTGTTGTAAGCACAGAATACAGGATCTCTGTGCAAATCCAAGAACACATGCTTTTTATTTCTCAATTTTCATAAGCTATCTAAAAGAATCTTCAGGGTTAACATCTTCAGCGTAACATGAAACAAGCATGTGAGAAAATGGAATGGCTTTCAAAAAGAGCTTGAGTGTGAAGCAGTCATGATAATATGCATTCTTGGAGAAATTAAGCTAAGCAGTACTTCATTTGAGGATGGAATTGCATAAACAAGAAGATTTGGATTGAATATATTTTTAATTAAAACAGTTCAAAAACAAATGGATACTCACAAATGGAACTTGATTTTAAGACTTCAGGTAGTGGGAATTAAGAAAATAGAGTTCACTATTTATGTTAGGTATAAAAGAATGCAGAAATAGGATAATAAAATGTATGTACTCTGAAAAGCATAGATAACAGAAGAAAAAAAGTCAATGTGATTATGTACTTCGGAGGTATAAAATCACTTCTTAATGTCAACCATTAAAGAAGCACTAGATAAAGTGAGATTTTAAAACGTGACCCTATACCTCCAAGATGTAGGAATGTTGTAGGAATGTAGGATGCTGGGGTAGTGCAGTCAGTAATTCTATGTATATACACATATATATGTTGTGTGTGTATTTAATTTATGTTAATATTTGTTCTATATTTATCAAGCATGATGTAGTGATGTGGAATAAGGAGTGGAATGTCATAGTTTTATGATTTTTGGTATTGGTATTGGTATTCCAGATCATAACATCATGTAGTGAATTTGGAGTTAAAGAGTTAATGCTCCAGCTCCGTGGATCATCGATAGTTCCAGGTATACCTGTCTCAGAAGAGAAGAACAACTCCATTCCCCAGAGGACTTTGCGATGCTTTGCGTTCTTACGTGTTTACGCTCAGAGGGAAAGATAAAAACTGTCTGCAGTCACGGGACACTCTCTTGCCTTTGGGATGGACTCAGCAGTGGGTGCTCGCTGCCGTCCGCCTTCAGCGTTAGCGTAAGGCCTTCGGTTTATTGGACACTCTCTCTTGCTCATTTTATTTGATTCATTAGCTTCAATTCCAATTATATTGTATTATATTGTGTTATTTTGCTTTCTGATATCTTACTTAGTAATTTAGCTTTTCTCCTCAGATCGTTGCCGCTGTTTTGTTTTTAGGCCCTTTTCCCTCTTCCCTTCCCCCCTTCCCCTTTCCCACGTCATGGGTCCGTGGGTGCCCTGCACCAGTTGTCATAGAAAAGGGCTGAACCTGCCCTCAAACCATTGACACAGCTGCTGTGATGGCATCATTACTAGGAAAATGTTGCCCACAAAGTCCATCTTGCATCAGCTCAAATAGATGAAAGTCCAAAGTCAACAGATCTAGAAAAGCTTTGATATCTATCAGTAAAAGTCATTGCAGAAAAGTATCAAGAATGGAAAATTTGTTACACTGCAAGTTTATAAAAGGACAAGGAAAGTTTACAGATGCTAACTACACTCATATTTCATCTGCAATAATCAGATATGTTAAGCAAATCATTATTCATATGTGATGATGGTTATCTAATAGGATGTTTAAAGAGGATTTGGAGTTTTTGATAGAAAGTTTTATAAAAAAACTTCCCTAAAATGATATGCATTTTTTCCTACACTATGGTAGAATTCAATCAACTGAAAACCAACTGTAACTGAATACATTTTTGATTCTCAATCTTTCTCTTGCTATTGAATAATAGAATAATGTATTTTGAACTAAGAAATCCACTTTGTGAGGAAATATTAATTTTGTCAGTCTACACCTGTTATTTTTATTGATTTCCAAAGTCTGCACTTCACCAGTATCCAAGATATCATAATACCCTATTAGAAATAACATGATGCCCTCATATAATCAAAAGTTAAACTTGTTGATCCCAGTCCATGGTCCAGGACACAAGAACTTCACGTTTAGAGTGATGACTTCATACGAAAAGCGCAACTGTGACAAGTTTTTGTTGTTGTTGTTGTGGTTTGGTCATGCAAAGTTTTGAATTCTGTCTTCAAAGCAGAACAGGAAATCAGATTAACAAAAAGTAGACCAAACAGTGAAAATGGTAGTGACTAATATCCTACCTTTAACAGTAAATGACAAAGCAGAACCACTTATGTTCTTTATTTAAATTGAAACCATCAGAACAAACATTTCCCCTGAAAAGTTCCTTAGAGTGATCTAATTAGAAACAATTTGCTGTCTTTTGGACTAAAACTCACCAAACAGCATAGCTTTTATTCATGTCTCCATTGTAAGCCTTCATTGTAGCGCACATGGAAAAATTTTCCATTAGTGAAATAAATTTTCAGCACATTTCTTTTTTAACACCTTGTTAACTCTATACTGCCCTGCTGGTAACCACTTGGGGGCTGTCTGGTATTTCCACACAATTAGCCCAAGGGGATTTTCAGGCTCTATTGCTTTACACTCCAGTTCAAAGAATTAAAACCAGTGTTCAGAAAGCTGTCACTTACTGTTCGTGCCCACAGCACATCAACTAACACAAGCAGTGGGCTGACTTGTTATTTTAGAATTTACTCAGTAGATCTTGTTTGAGTCTCTCTTCCCATTGGTTTTGCACTATGGTACAGTATTCTGTGTTCCAGTCTGTGCCTGCTGCTTCTTGTCTTGCTACTAAATACCAATGAAATGAGCCCAGCTCCATCCTTTATGTGTCTTTCCTTCAGGTATTTATCAACACTGAAAAATAGACACTGAGCTTCTCCTTCTCTAGGCCAAACAGTCCCAGCTCCCTCAACCTGTCCTCACAGGAAAAGAGTTCCAGATCCCTGAGCATCTTGTTGGCTCTGCATTGGACTTTTTCCAGTATGTCCTTGTATGTCCTTATTTCTTGTACTGTGGGGTTAGGGAAATGCAAACTGGACACAGCGCTCCAGGTGTGACCTCAGCAGGGCTGAGTAGAGGGGAAGAATCACTTCCCTTGATCTGCTGGCAACAGTTTCCCTTGTGCAGCCGAAAACATTATTAGCCTTCTTAGCTGTGGATTGTTGGGTCTTGTCCAAACAGGACCTCCAGCATTTTTTCTGCAAAGATGCTTTCCAGACAGTTTGCTGTCCGTAACAGAGAGTTTGTCCTTCCCAGGTTTAACATATTTCTTCTGCACAAGGTTCCAGACAGCACATCTCTCCAGCCTGCTGAGGTCCCTCTCAGTGACCCTGGTGATTCATCCACTTACATCCATTTTTGTGTCATCTGCAGACTTGCAGAGATTACATTCTGCCACATTTTCCAAATTATCAGTGAAGATGTTGAACAAGGCTGGACCACCTACTGACCCGTGGAGTTACTTGGCCATTTCATTATAGAAAATTAACAGCTTGGTGAAGCTATGATTCCTCCTTAGCGAACCCATGTAAACTATCCCTGATTTTTTTCTCCTGCATGTGCCTGGAAATGGTTTCTCGAAATAGGTATTCCAACACTGTGTTCTATCAAAAGATGAGAAGAACAATCTGTTAAGAACTTTCTTTTATGAGCAGGCTCACAGATGAAGCATATATTAACCTGTTAATATTTTGCTTTCCCGTGGCTGTTGTACTAAACTTAGCATAGATGGATGGAACTTATCAAGGAGACAAGAGAAAAATAAATTAGTAGTCATAAAATGCGATGATTTAAATCTCATAAAGAGAGGGTTATAACTCACCTTTAGAGGTTATAATTTGCACTGAAGAAAAATACAGCTTCCAGACCCAAAGAGACACTTAAGACTACAAATTACAAGCCAGTAACTACTATTTTCAAAATACGCAATCTAAAATGCTTACAATCCAATTACAATATCCTAATCCACAATCAGAAGTAAAAGCTAGATAGTTGAAAAGCAATTTAAGAGACAAAATAATTTTGGTAAAGATTACTCAAGCAAATCATTTACCAAGGGGATAGATATAGTTTTATGGTGAGGGTGACGGAGCACTGGCACGGGCTGCCCAGGGGGGGTGTGGAGTCTCCTTCTCTGGAAATATTCAAGACCTGCCTGGATGCCTACCTGTGCGACCTGGTGTAGGGAACTGCTTTGGCAGGGGGTTGGACTCCATGATCTATTGAGGTCCCTTCCAAGCCCTATGATTCTATGAATTAAAGCTACCCATCTCAGGACCCGATTCTGCCATTTGCACATGAAAATCTGGCCTTGTCACTCCACCTCACTATGGAGTCACTCCACCTACACATGTTGGAGTAAGCAATTATGAAGAAGTTGCTTCATAATTTGAAAGCTAAATATTTCATAGCTTTTTTTTTTTTTTTTTTTTGGCGCTACCAATTCTTCAGAATGCCTTCATGAAGTGAAGACTCCTCTGAGTACATTGATAGTGGGGGTTTTTGCAAACATGGTTGTTCTCCAAATAATGTTATTCATTGCTAAAGAGGTAAATACTCACCTTGTCTAATAGCATTTGATGACCAGTACACATAATGAGAGGTAAGTGTCAGCACTAAGGTTTCTTGGTGAAATACAGAGAGCAGTATAGTTCCCATTGCCCAGACAATTTTGAGGATTCAGATCCTGTCTCTGTTCCCACATTATGGTTGGCATTCCAAGGGAAATACAGAGTGTGTGCAATCCACATTTAGACTATCTCTTACCTTGATTGATCTCTAAGGATATCTCTTACCTTGACTGGTGTTACTCTAAAGCAAAAATATATATATACAAAAAGTTGTCAAGGTTGTTCCATGTGAGTTTTCTTCATAGTTCTGCCTGGTCAGCCCACTGCTTACAAAGCATCAAAAACATTCCTTTCCCAAAGGGAAAGGTTCCCAGTTCTCCCATCTGCGGTTCTTCAATATCAACAAAATAAAAGCACAGAGACATAGGCAGGGTGAAGGCAAGGAGAGGAAAAGGGAAGCCACACAGTTTCCTGTCCCTTAATGGGCTGGGCTTCAACTGAGGGTGTTTTCATACCATAGCAATGCCTGGTGCCATACAACTTCCCACTGAGTGTGGATTTCCTCACCCACACAGTTTTTACTGGCTAGGCTGAAGAATTCTTCCTGACATATTATACTGTATTTCATCTACTTCTCCATCTAAGAACAAGTTAGTGCATTGCAGGAAGTTATTTATGCAACTTATTCCTTGAACTAGTATTTATGTAACATATTTAAGCTTTCTCCTCGTCATCAGTGTCCTTTTGTCTGCTAAGCTGTTGCTGTTTGGAACAAACTAGCACTGCTTGCCCTTTGATCGTCCTGCATCTGAGCATTAGGTCTATGAAGATTATAAGGCTGCTGATAATTTCTGCTGAGCTCGTGAAGCCTTTGTTTATCCAAAATGCTGCTGCATCTCTCAGCACAGTTGGATAGAAATATAAACACCACAGAGCCTGGCAGCCACTCCTGTCTGTAGCAACTTGCAGAGGCTTTATCATGAGTTAATGCAAAGAGTCTGCACAGAAGATTAAGGTGATCTTTTGTAGACCTGTAGTAACTACCCAGTAATACTTACCATTAACACCTATGGCTAATCTGCCATTAACCGGAGGTACGCACTTCCACATACGCAACATGTTAAGACATCAAAAACAAGGGGTCAGCAAGAGATGTATTGTATAAGTATTTCTGAGTTCAGGCAAGATTTCAGAAGCAGGGATCAGTTCTGACTTGATTACAAGTAAGCATCAGTGGTGAAACCTGCTTGATCTACAGCCTGATCTAGCTGTAGGTGCCCCTGTTCATTGCAGGGGAGTTGGAGTCAGTGACCTCTAAGTGTCCCTTCAACTCAAATGACTGACTCTATAACTTCATTTCCTCACATTCTTTACATAAAAATACATGTTTGCATGCAGTGGAGAAAAGGTGCTTTAAATCAGTCTTTTTTCTTAAAGTGAACTTGTAATTTTGTTTGACCTTGTGAAGGACAGGCAGAAGACTTTTCCAATATCTTGTAAAAAAAGTCCTAAACCAGATACAACGGTTGGAACGTCCACATTTATATCACTAAAACTACCAAAAAGAATTGCTCCATAACAACCAGGAGGAGACTGCATGTCGTGGATATGAGTGCAGGTAGGAATGTGAGGAACAGCTGCAGCTGAATGAACTGCTGTTTCATAAACTCACATTTTATTATCTGTTCTGCACAAAAACAATTGGCTGAATAAAAAAGGGAACTGAATATAGGAGTTTGTGGGACAGATCACACTTTAGAAAAATTACGTGCAGAAATTATCAATGTAGGTGCAGTGAGGGAAGTTACTTCCTTTTTTAGAGTGTTTTTTTTTTTTTCCCAATATCTGGAAGTGGTCTTTTGGGTAATGTTGATACAGAGAGCTTCAATGCTGAATACCTGATAACTATAATAATTCAGTTTTAAACCTTATTTATGTATATGGTATTGGTTCTATTCCTAGCTAAGGCTGTATTCCTACATATGTGAGCAAGAGCAGTATTATAAGAGCCTAGTCATTCAGTTGAGAAGTACCAGAGAATAAGGAATCTCTTGTTGTAGGCACTCATGGTCATTTTAACATGTGAAAAATGGATAAAGGATTTTATTTGGTAGTGGTTTATGTCCACTTCTCTCAGGACTAAACAGTCACATAAGATATAGGGATTTAATGAGAAACAGACTCTAAATGTTACGCACGTATCAAAATTGGGAGATTAAAATAAACTAAATGCACTAACAATCATGTGGCTTTCTCTTTAGGTGGGTGGTTGAGTTTCTGTTTGTTTTGTTATTTTACACAGTGATAAAGTTTCAGACTGTCTGACTTCTTTATTTTCTTTGTCACTTTGTGTACTTTATGCATTTCATTGCTCTGTAACTCACAGTAGCTGTGCTCCTTAAAAGGAATGGACTCAGAGAAGCCTTCTTCGTGGCCCAAACAAGTCTGACAGGTTTAATGATCCCAAATAACTGGTGTGGTGAAAAATATGCCAGATTCAACCTTCCTCCAAGTGCACATTATTGACTGAGCTCTTGCTCTACAATGCTAATGCCTGGATTGAAGGATAGCAGTTAAATTAGCACTTAGAAAGTGAACAATAATTGGATGAAATAAAAAAACAAGTAAAAGGGAAGTCTGATCCTTGAAGTGTGTAGTTTGAAAACAAGCTCAGATTTCCTTCTGACTGATGTCTACGAGTTACCTTTGACAGTTTTGCTAATTTTATTGTACATCAGACAAACATCATATTTGCAATGTGAGATTATACCCTCATACAGCAAATAAGGAAAAAAGCAGTGAAAGCTAAATAAAACTGTTGATTAACAAATAAAATTGTTGATTAACAAAAAGGAAGATGAATGAATGTTGAAGCAAAGGAATTGTCAGATAATTATTTTCATAAGATGAAGGGTAAAAGAAAGAAGAAAGAATTCTCTCTAAAATCCTAAATATTTGCCATGTACGTAAATTTTCTTGAATAACTCCACATGTACCTGATCTTATTAGATTTCTTAATGTGTTTTAAGTGTGTTTTATAAAGGCTTTTGGTGGGCAAGAGCTAATGCATGTATAACTACAAGTGATCTTTTTTTTTTTTTAAATGGAAAGAAACCCCCTATTTTTTCTATTTAAACCACTATTGAGTGTTACATAGATATGTCAGTATTCATGCAGGAAATAGAACCACCTTCTCCTTTTAGTGTTGGGCCCAAAGATCAGCAGTCCTTAGATTCTGTCAGGTTCAAGTGTTCTGAGGTGGTAATAAAAACTTCAGGTTCAAAGAGAGACACGGAAACATATTGGCTTAAAAGGTGTTTTGGAAAAAATAGATGTTTCAGATGCTGGAAAATATGGTAAAGTTTTGCATTTTTATTTTATCTTCTATCATATAGTCTAAACTTCACTAGCACTGATGCATCACCAGAGCTGGTTTGGATGAACTGTTTTCACTCTCACAGCTCCACTGCCCCTATCAGAAAGGGAGAAGAGCCAGAATCCATTTGCACAGTGTCATAGTTACTAATGCAGACCAGGGCTACAAAGCCTGATCGTATCACTTTGAGTCCTGCTCTTCATTTTATCAGGAAGTATTCAGTAACATTCAGGCAAACACTTCTGAAAATTTATCAGGGTGTTTACTTGTGCTGACCAAATGCAGCATTCCATTAACTAAACTGCAGAAGATAATGCACCACAGCCACGCTGTTCCAATCTGCTGGTGTTTCTTAGGGAGTACACGATGTATTAAAACTTCATATTGAACAGAGCAAAATCTCCTTCGAACTTCTGGCAGCAAGTTATCTGGGCTTGACTGAGTTCCTGCTCAGCATTATTCGCAATTATCTCCAGTTACAAACAGATTAGAATGTATTCAGCCACACCCCCCAGATCTGTTATGCCAGTTTCATAATTTCTTCATCCTCCTGTTTTAACAATTCAGTAAATACACACTGGCATTAAAACATACTTAGTGTATTTTGTTCCTAGTATACTTGCACATACCTGCCTTTTTTGTACCAACTTACTCTTTAAGCAGTTGTTATTTAACATTCCCTTTATCATTTTGTATACTTTCTACCACTTTTTCTGTATGTTACATTTTTACCATTTCTCTAGTGACTAAATCAAGATGAAATTTTTGCCAAATAGTCTTGGTAGTAATTTTTTCTTTTTTAATTTAATAAATCTCTTAAAAATTATCTTTGTTTTGTTTTGTTTTATTTTTGTTTTGTTTCACACTACACTGTGCTTATTTTTTCTTGCAGAACTCACTCGTAATTTTCCCTAGTGTTTGTAAGTTGGCAGTTTTGAAGTCTCAGGTACATGGATTACTTCCAGGAACTTTCCTCTTTTTGCCCATAATAGTCTTCATCAGTTTTTTTATTACTAGTGCCTTGCAGTAACTGACTTCAGGACATACAATAACTAATCTTTCTCACTGTAACTCTTTTTTTTTTTTTAAAGTCTGCTTCAGGTTTTGTGCAAAAATTTTGTTTTTAATAAATTCCTGTGTGTAATTGTTGGACAAATAAATTAATGGGTTTTTTTTTAACTGGCTAGGTTCATATTCTCCAAAACACAAGTTTCTAACACAGTATGGGCAGGAATAATTAGGAGTACTTAAGAGTAATTAGTTGCATTCTTGTTTAATTCAATAGTTCACAATATACTTCCTATCTCCCTTCCTAATCCTGCCAGCTTTACCATTTTAGTTAATTCATTGGTTCACTTGTATTTTATAACCTCAAAATTTTGATTTCCCAGGAACTAAATACAGAGAAAATATGTGTTTTACTATGAATGCCAACCAGCCTGCTTTATGTAGTCTTCTTAAAGTAGTAATTGTAGTCAATGCAAAAAGTCACTGTTGTTATGTTGCAAGCCACACTAATGAAAAGCCCTGAGAGCTAGAGTTAAAACTTAGTATTGGGTTTACGGATAAGGTCAGTGGGGAACACTTAAAGGAGTCCTTTATGGATGACAAAAATAGAATGTGAATAACTGAATTGTTGAGTGATTAAATTTTGAGCAAAATCTAAGCTGTAATCAGATTCAGATGAAAAACTCAAACCTTATGCTGTAGTAGGGTTTAAATTCTAAAATACTAACTACTAAAATTTGAAAATACTCCACTGTTATATTCAGAGACTCAGAAGGAAAAGGTTAGAAACACAAGAGAACTGAGTTTGTGTATGCCCATTGCATGAGAACCACATAAAATAATGGTGAAAAAAAATCCTGTGTTTAGCACAAGAGCTATATGGAAAGTTGTGCGGATGATTTAATGTGGTTGAAAGTATAAGGATGAAAGAAAAAGGTCTAGAACTTCACAGTGCTGTTCAACAGCCATCAAGATTTATCAAAAATGAATGCTGCCTTTTATCAATCTGCAGCCTGGTCTCTAAAAGACAACATTGTTAGTGCACATAAGATCAAGCATTTCATGATTCAGTGTGGGAAGGACTGCAAACCATGCAGTGTCAATAGAACAGATGATTGCCTACCCTTTCTAATCATCACAACACTTAGAAATGCTCAGGAGGAGGCTCAGGAGAGACTTTGTTTCTCTCCTCAGTTACCTGAAGGGAGGTTGTGGTGACCGAAGATAGGATGAGAGGGAGTGGCCTCAAGTTGCACCAGATAGGATTCAGTTTGGATGTTAGGAAATACTTCTCTGACAGACTGATCAGGTGCTGGAACAGTCTGTGCAGGGAGGTGGTGGAGTTATTGAACCTGGAGGTATTCAAGAAACATTTATGTGTGGTGCTGAAGGACATGGTTTAATAGGAAATATTGGTGATAGGTGGATAGTTGGACTAGATGATCTTAGAGGTCTTTTCCAACCTTGGTGATTCTATGATTCTATATGTAGTCAGAATAAATTTAGGAGAAAATGCTGGCATCCCCTTAATTTCTTGGTGACCTTTAGTTCAAGTATCTATTCAGAAAGAATTTAAATATTTTTAATGTTATATAAAAATTGTAAAGTACAGAAATAAGAAAATTCATACTTATCAAAAACTGTCTGAAGTTTAGCTATAAGAAGATACTGCCTGTTTTACCTTTGTCTCCTACCCGAAGTCTCAGATGTGCAGCTCAGTGAACTTCATCAAGTTCCTGCTAATGATCTCCACAATCCAGTTTGCAGCTCTGCTGCCATGGTAATTAATGCAGTTACTGTCCTGTCCAAGGTTTGACATGTACAGACAAGAACATAATGGAGTGGGTGAAAAATTGGCAGGTCAGGGTCAAATTGTTACAGTAAATGGTGTTATATTAGGCTGGCAGCTAGTCATTAGTGTTGTTCCCATGGGTTCTGCTTTAGGCCAGTTTTCTCTTGCTGTTTTCATCAATGAGTTGGACACAGGATTTGAATGCATAGTTAAGTTTGCAGAGAACACCAGATTGACAGGAGCTGTTGGGTTGTGAAGCCCTGCAGAGAGATCTTGGCATATTAGAGGGTTAGAAAATCAACAAGACAAAGTTTAACAACAGCAAGTTTCAGATTCTGTAGCTGAGACAGGACAATTCTGAATATATGTCCAGAATGAGGGAAGAGAGGCTGGAGCACAGACCCATGGAAAGGGTTCTGGGATCTCTGGCTGATGGCAAGCCAGCAGTATGCCCTGGCAGCTGAGTGGGCTTACAGGAAAGTTGGGAGGGGGACTTTTTATGAGAGTATGTAGCAATAGGACAAGAAATGGTTTTAAACTGGGAGAGGACAGATTTAAACTTGATACTAGGAAGATCTTCCTTTACTGCAAGGGTGGTGAGACACTGGAACAGGCTATCCCCTCTCTGGAACGTTCAAGGCCAGGCTGGATAGGGCTTTGAGCAACTTGGTCTTGAGGGAGGAATCCCTGTCTATAACAAGGGGTTGGAACTAGATGATCTTAAAGATCTCTTCCAACCCAAACCATTCTGTGATTCTATGATTCTGTTGCCTGCATTGTGTGTGTACTAAGTTATTAGCCTATTGTGTGTGTACTAAGTTATTAGCCTTTGCTCTTTCTGAAGCTTTAAAAAAAAAAATTGAAAATGAAGAAGGTATCTGCTGTGAAGAAATTTTGTTCCAGAGTAAGAACAGAAGATCTACTCTTGCTCTGAATCACATGCAAATAATTCCTGCCAAACTTTCTACCCTTGATGACCTTGGGTTCACAGCTAGCAAAGAAGGGCACAGTGACAGCAGTATATCATGAAGGAATTTCCCAGTAGTTACTAGCATTGTAAATAATGCTATGTGAGTTTGAGACAGTGTACTCAAGATAGACTTCTGTCTAGATTTGTCTGCTTTCCTCAGACTAATGCTTCAAACTCTGTGACTTACAGTACTTAAACTAGCAAGTATTGAAGAAATTTCTGAGAAAATTCAGGTGACTGCACTAAAAAAAAAAAAGCCTCCTTGAAGGATAAGGTTTGTTTTTCATCACCTCTGTGGAGTCCAGCAGGGCAAGAAATTTGCCTGTTTTCATTCTCTGGATTTAGCAATGGATTGAGTACAGAATTATTGAAAGAAAAAGATAAATGAATATGAATAGACTGCAGAAAATGAAGTCTGTAGCAGTGAAGCTTGTCTGCTGTTGTATTAAATTTCTAGTGGATGAGACCTCTCGTTTCACCTGCTGGGCAACCAAAGAATAAACAGAGGATATACCTGTGGCTCTCTGTGACAGCAAATCAAAACAGTATGTGCTGGAGAGCTGTAGAAAGTCATTTGCCTTCCATTTATATAGTCTAGCATACAAGAATCTCTTTCATAATTAAGAACATCTGCTAGACTACCGCAGCCATTTTCTAATGTTAAGACAAAATAATGAATTTATCCATATTTTGCAAGTCTTACTAGTGAAATCAGTTTCATTTATTTATCCACAATGCAAGATTTGCCTTTTATGTCTTTTGCAGCATTAAACTATTCCTCTGTTGCACTTTCAAGTCACCACTTCAAGCACTCAGCTATTGCATCTCTTACTGAACTCTTAAATGGGAAAGTAAGGAGTCTATAAATGTTAACATGCAATATATATATATTATATATATATACAAAAAGTTCTAAAGAGCTTGAAGAAAAACCTTAATCACAGACTTTAACACTTCAGTCAGTTTCTTAAGTCAGAATAAATCAAGTCTTACCAATAACTGTGAAGACATCAATGACCCTGCCTTCCATATTCTCCTAAGAAAAGGAGAAATCAAGATTTTGATATACAACATTGTTCTGAATTTTGGAAAGCAGCATTCAGAACAAAGCAAATATTCTACAGCACGTGACGACAAATCAACCTCCTGCATACAATAATCAAAACTGTGTGCACACGTAGCTGACAGTTGTTAAGAGACTTCCAATACTTCATCTTGAGATAAATGGAATTTTATTTTTAGGGTGAGCAATTCCTCTTTATCATAAATGTATAAAAGTGCAATATTATTTACTGTTTTTTACTGCATGCAAGTCATCCTTTTCTGTTAGCATCATATAAAATAATCACATGTAATAGCTAATTTCTGCAGGAATACATTTGAACTTATTGTCAAAGTTAATGCACCTCTTCACTTGAGTGCCAGTCTGGTCATTGCATCAACCACCTCATAGAGGACTGTAGGAAAAAAAACCAAAAAAACAAAAACAAATTTTCAGTGACAAATACAATTCTCTATAGACAGTGTGAAATGTCATATTAAAATAGGTAATTTTCACCCGCATTAAAATACTAGGTCTTTCAGTTGTATTGTATAGTTTTGCTCTCTGCAATGTATGTCCAGAAGGTTAACTGGTTCTTCTCTATGAGGACTTCCTGAAGTTATTCTTATTAGCAGTTTGCCTTTAATTTAACCAGTACTATCAATTCTGTAATCATTGTGAGAACTGAATCTGATACTTCAACCAACCTCTTTATGACAAAGAGGATAAAAGTAAGATACAGAAGAATAAATCAGAACAAAAGGACAGGAGGAATGTGTAAGAGAATGTGTGCTGTATTATTCACACTTAATCAATTGTTCAATATCAGCAGAGCAATTCATACCTAATTTGGAAGGATCAGAAAGTACTCTATAAAATAAAGTACATATACTGTGGAAACATTTTTTTTGGAAGGCAGGAAGCAATGAATGTGATGGAGAAGAGAGAATGTGAACAGAGAAGGAGCATCTTAGGCAATGATACATTAAGCCTTGAATGCCACAAACTGCAACATGGCATTCTGAATACCTTAAGAAGGGAATTTTAATTAATTAATTAGTTGTTTGCTGGAGACTGTTGAAAGCCCACTTCTTTTACTTGCCTAGCAGCAAGTATGACTTGTTTGTTTCAGTCTGATTTACAGCTGGGTTTTGAATGTATGTACAGAAGCACCTTTATAGGAATAGATTACAAAGAGGTTTTTGTTTTCTTACCACCTCTTCAAAGTCCTTTTCCCAGGATGAAAATTGCATCGTAGAGCTTTCAGACCAGCTTTTCCAGCCAGAATAGCCAGTTTCCCCTGGAATGCATAAAATGAGTACGCTACTCGCTGCTTATGAAAACTTCACAATTAGGTTTTAAAAAGAGGGAAGGCTTTCCCCCCTTTTCCCCTGACTTCTAAATTTTCTGTGCACACAGTTCTATCTCTTCCACTTAGTTGGGTTCGAATTCGTCTGAACTGTTGATTAGCTCAAAACCCTGGAAATCAGGCTGCTAAAACAGCCAAGGAAGAAGAACAAAAAAAAAAAAAAAAAGAAAAAAGGCTGTTTTTTGTTCTGCTGTGGTTTTCCACCAGGCGGACACAAAGGAAAGGTAAAAGATCATGCAGCTGAGATCAGGCACAGATGTTACATAATGTAACATCAGTGAGGTTAAATACATTCTTCCTTACAGTTCCTTCTCCCTTATATTCTGCAACAGGAAAGAAAAATCAATAGCAATTCACTGAAGTCCTTACTTGTAAAAACTAATTGAATTCCAAGAATCTTACTTTAACTGTTGTAATCACACAGTAGAGAAGAAGCTCATCTTTGCCAAGTGGCCTGAAATTATATTTCTTCAGCAATAAAAGTCTGAGATCCTCTGACTCTGAACAGATACAAGCCAGACACCTGAAATGCAACATGCAGGCATCTCTCCACTATTCCCATAATTACTCAGGCAAATAAAAAGACTAAAGAAACTCCACTCTTGCAGTAGAATATCAGCCAGATACTTAACAATGTGAAAATTCTGAAAGTTTTCTGCTAATGTTTTCATTATACACAAGCCAAAAAAAAAAAAAAAAGCCTTTTAGTAAGATGTTTAGCAATGCCTACCTACAGTTCACCAAATTTTAAGTGTTTCAAACTTTCTGGCTGCGATAGTCTAGAAATTTCAGTATTTAGATGTTGAAGACAAAGCATATATAATTAAAAAGGAATCACACAATGATACATTCATTCAACACTTATCATAATAAGAAACTGGGAGAACACTAAGTCCAAACAATATAAAAGGAAAGCTAGATTTCCAGGAATGAGGAAGCTGCAGTACAAAGTTATGGCCAAAAATACTGTATTTTTAAACGGGAACATTTTTGAGGGGCAGTAATTATACAACCCACCAAAAAAAGAAAAGAAAAAACAACTCCCCAACAATTTCTGTCCCTGGAACAACAGACAATACATGCATTTAAACGACACGTTAAGAACAGCAAATATGATCTTTATTTTTAAATACTGCAAGTTTAAAAATGTATCTGACATCCCCACCCCCACCCCCACAATAATAATAAAAAAAAATTGGTCAAATAAGGATTTCCTACAGCATGGTAAATGAGGAAACCAGCAACAGGCTTCAGCTTAGACTGTATTTCAAGAAAAACAAAACGAAACAAAAAAAAAACAACCCACAGCTTTACAGTAAGATTGATCTGATTTATCTTGTATTTATACACTGTCTTCAAAATTCCCCTTAATTCCTTTTTTTTTTTTTTAATTATTATTATTTTTTCCCCTGCAGCATGGCTACTGTGAAAAAGCTTGAGTGAAACTTACAGCAATATCCCCTTAACTAGATAATGACTGGATTATTGATTACATGGAAATGCTTCTGTTTTGACTGATACAACTCAAAGTGTTATGGGTAAATATAAGACAAAAAAGAGGAAACAATCAGTAACTCCTCAACAGAAAACATACAGTTCTGCACGACCTCTACTAACAAAGACCTCTAAACTAACAAATTAGACAAGGACAGATGGCTTTAGTTGTTTAATGCATACTAAATTTCAGAATTTATGGTTTATGTCGAAAGAGGGACTGTATTTACAAAAGTGTGAATTTCTAAATTACAGTAGTTGACTATGTAAATCATGTCCGTTTTAATTTCCTATCTTATGATGGTCTCTTCAAAATGTATATATTTTACTGGTCTCTTAGCTAGAGGTAGGTCATTTGTAGGCCTTGTTAATGTGCTGTGCACACTTCATTAGTTTACAGTATGCAGGATAACCATGCACAGAGCTTCAAGAACAGCAGCACATATAATAAATAATTTGGGTAAATTTTATTTTTCATGTGGGTTAATGTGTCTTGTTTTCTCCTAATAAGCCATTCTTTTCTGAAGAATGTTTAACAAGGAGAGGGTCCTTAGGCTGAATAATCTGAAAGACTTTTGACCCTTACAACCAAAGGCTGGGAGCTTAGCAACATCTTTATATGCAGCCCTTTTCCCCCCATATAAGTTTTTGCAACTCGTGCAGTCAATTCTGACTGATATCCAGCATAAAAAGTCTTCTCCACTTTCAAACTTAAAAAAACTGATTCACAATCATGTGGCAGTATGATTAAAAATTACAGTTCATACACCTCGACAATCAAAAGAGTCTGAATTATAAAATGTAAACTGCCCTTATAGCTGCATCATCCTACATATGCAAGGACAGTGCCAGATAATGAGTGAAAAAGGCAAGTTTAAGGTTTCTGTAAAACACATATTACAGCTTTCTTGCGCTAGCGAACATCTAGAATACACAGGTTACCAAGACGTTTTCCTTCCCTCCTCACCCATTCATGACATTCAACAAAATCACGTAATTTTGGCAAAGTTAAAAGGGTTTCTGTGTTATTTTTTTTTTTGCCTTCAGCTTCACGTTAGAGGCACAAACTTCTGGACTCAAGTACTATAAGGCATAGTAGAAATCACCAGTTAAAACAACAGCAACAACAACAACACAAGAACAAAAACAGTATACTGCAAGTGGGAACAGCTGTGTCATTTAAAAAGGAAATGTTTTTGTAAACTGTCACACTGTGATGCTGTGTTAGGTGATTTGTGTAAAGCTTGCCTTGGCATGCTATGGTTTTTTTTTTGTTATTTTTTGTTTTTTTTTTCAGAACATGCTCCAATGATCTAAACATCGCCACAGGTTCAACTTACTTAAAATACACCAGAAGAAGACCAGTGGCACACACTTTTGCAATCACAATATAACTACAAAGCATGAGTAAACTTTGTTTCGCTTTTATACAAAACTTAAAACAACACTTGCTTCTCCCAGACCTAATATTCCACGACAAAAAAAAAAACAAACCATAAAAACACCAAATCAAACCTCAGTTAGACACCACTGTCTTTTTTTTTCTCTGTCTCAGGACACAGTTCTATCCGTATCACCAAATTCAGCACGGCCAATGCATTCCCAGGTTGAAAGAAGGGATAATATCAATTGTGAAACTGTAAAACAAGAAGCTCTGTTGCATTTATAGCAATACCAGGACCCATTCTGTAATGCTGTACATTACACTAGCTGCTTTCATCACCTATTTAGAATGTCAGTGTCACTTTTTATAACCTACATCTATGAACTTTAGCTTTATTAAACAAAACGCTTTTACACCTTACAGTTGTGACGTGATTTTTTGGCTGTTGTTATCTAAAGTTGCTGGAATTTCTGCAATACTGTTTAATTTATCTGACGTTCTGGGTTGTTATTTTATTATTTTTTTTTTTTTATTTTTTTTTTTAGGGAAACAGCATATACCCACTAGTATTTATGTGCAGTGGCTTGAACCATCTCTAAACTCATTTTTCTAATAAAAGGTTCTTAGGAAGGTAAAAGTAACCTAATGCAAATCTGTCAAATATAAAGAGCTTATGTTCCAATCCCAGATCTAACAGCTTATGTTCTTCTCATAAAACTGGTTTCCATGCCTGAATAAAGCCCTGCCAAGCTTTAAAAAGATTCAGATGTGAACGGCCACTGTCTGGGTGTCTATAATTTACTTCTACTCAGGAATGTGCAAATGATTTTATACAGCACGATGCTAGTACCGCTCTGTACTATAGTATTTTTTTTGTTTCGTAAATAAAAAACAACAACAAATCCCTAGTCAGAAATAAACTGACAAAATTTACATTCTTCTCTCTTAAAAAAAGTAAATAAAATAACATTATTTAAAATGTGAATTAGCTATAAGACATACAATACAATTACATAGATACATATCAATACAGCACATTCAATTTGCCAAAAATTAATGATTACAAAGCCAATATGGATGCTGCCATATATATATATATAGATGTATGTACAATGATTATAGCATTCATAATTGCACTATACCTACAACCAGTTTTAAATTACAAGGTGTTTCACGAGGGACCAAAAACAGTAATTGTTCTTATTACCGTTGTTTTGGAGTTGGGAGGGTTAAAGATGAAAAACGTCTCATTAGCATTTATTGATCACTTTGGTAATCAATTAATAAGCCATTCTTTTTTTCCACCTCCCACCTGCTGCTGTGAGGCAGCAGTTTCTGTGTTAAGTGCATTCTAGTGCTACTTGGCAATGCAGATAATCAATCTAGTTACATGCCTGATCTCTAAGTCTTCTGTAGCTTGCTAGCAATCATGCACCTGGTCAAAAAACACCTTTCAACCTAAGCTGCAGAATAAAGGCTCATCAACGTGTGCTGCGTTTTGTTGTTAAAAAAATTGCACATTAAAATTTCAAGAATGATTTTTTCACTGCATCATTTACATTACTAAATCTTTTCTAAAGAACATTGAGAGAGGCTATTTTGCATGAAAGACTATCAAATGTCTGTGAATGAGTTAACAAGCAACCTTATCAAGAAAGGTTCCTGTATGTGATCCCCCATCAGTAATTTTTTCTGTTGTACAACTAAATGTGCCTTGATATTATCACAGAAAACAATCTCATGCCATATCTGACATAAGGAGAGACTTAACTGTCTGTAAATTAGCAGACCATATGCATGTACGTGGTGCACCTTGTAGCACGTTCACGTACACCGTTGTTTTTGGTATTTGAAAACTGAACACTTTCTGATAAAGGGAACAATGGAGCTTATATTGTTTGTTTATCATTTGGCAGTTGACTCAATCAGGTCAGTTCCCAACTCATCAGTTTGGCATTTCAATCAGTATCTCATGTTTCAAGAGTATTCATTTTATATAAAGCCAGATTTGGCAACATTAGTTTGATACAATAAAAATTGGTTTTGTACTGTGAAAACAAAACAAAAAAACCCAACACTTAAAAAGAGCTCTAACTTAAAAAAAACAACAACAAAAAAAACCCCACACAACTGAAGAAAGAAAAAGAACACTGTTTCAGGCCGTAGCCACTGGGGAATATGTAGTGTCTATGACATTTCTGTTTGGCATTTGTGAATAACAGAAGAAAGAAAAATGGCACATGGCAATTTAAAAGAGATTCGATCACACTGAATGTACATCCTATGTTGTGGTTTAATTATTTCATTACTGTCTTCAATGCACCTTTTCAAACAATTAAATTTAGTATTCATACAAAACTGTAATTCTACTTTGTAATCTCAATATTCTAGTCACAAAGGTGAAGACAGAATGAAAATACTCATGTAAGAACTTAAAAATCACAGTATCCATACTTTTGATCCTTCAAAGAAGTACATACTGTAAAATTAAAATAGACTGATGAAATCAATTCTGATAGTACTTTCCTGACCAAATTAGTCAACAGAAAATATTTTTACCCAGGAATGTAACTGGGAGAAAAAGGCCATTGTACCTTTAAAAAGGGAGAGGAGGAAGGAGGAAAAGAGAAAGGGTTAGGGAAACAGGAGACAAGCTTGATTTTGCTCCAATAACAGAAATCTGCTATCCTTTCTAAGTGTATGACCGAGAATTTCAAATACATCGAGTCACAAGGTTTTGCCTAAAAAATGAGGAAATGTGCTGTGAATGTACTTCAGCATCTTTTGGCTTTCCTCCGTGTAGTTTAAATAAAATCATAATATTAACTACAAACTCTGTGGAGATTCACAGAGTCCAGGCCGGCAATAAATTAGTATTATGCAAATTGTTTTCACAGATAATACAGTCCCTCCTGTATATCTTCAATCACACAAAGTTGGTTTCGGAGGGCCTCCTAGGCACAGTTAGACCAGGTTGTACTCCTTCAGGTTTAACTGTAGGATTGTGTCCTTGACAGCAGCAAAGACGAAGCGGATATTCTCTGTGTCCGTAGCGCATGTGAAGTGGGAGTAGATAATTTTGTCACTGTCTGGATTCAGGTCTACAAACATCTTCAGGATGAACTCTCGGGCTGCTTGTGCATCCCGCTGTGGTCCTGGTAATTAAGAAAATAAAATCTGTTTTCTTACATTCAATTTAATATTTGAACTTCTTTAACAGTGAAATGTCTTTGTACCCTCTCCCAGCTCTTCATTCCAGGGCATGGCAAGTCTTCTAGTACTATAACCATGAAAGAATGCCTTAATGTGATACACTGTCCTTTGAACATGTTTTAGTCCTTCTTCCCATACTTTTAATACTTTACAACAGATCCACTTAGCGTAATTTAAATCACTCCAATTTGCCACCCTGGCCTGGAGTTCTCATTCCTATGCTACCTTCTCCATTGAGCTGTAAAACAGGAAAACAGAAAGGAGAACTGATCCACCTTCCCTAATCTGCCCACCTCTCACTTTGCCAGTGAACTGGAACAATGAAGGACTTCACAGCATGACCTGTGCAAACCACAGACAGTAACCCTACCTTACCACCAGAAAATATCAAATTGAACCATAACCCTGTCTGCAGAGTTAAGTCCAGCAAGATCTGTAGAATCAAAAGACAAGGACAGGAAAACCTCCATGTCTGAACTCTAACAGCTCTACCACTCCTCATTCTTTTTTTTTCCCCTCACCAATGGCAAAGGGCAGGAGAAACAGGGCTTCTCTGAACTGAGTGCTAAATATTGTCTCTTTTTTTTTTTTTTTTCTGGACAAGCATTTAATTCAGGTGTTATCACCCTTTAAGTGTAGATAACACAAAGTCTTATGGAGACTTAGTCACCTTGTCAACTAAGAAGTCTGTCATATGAAATAAACTCAAAAGATCAAGATTCTTCTTTCTTATACTGCCTTTTTTCTTCCACACCATCAAACTAAACTCACTTACAATTAATACAATCTGATTCTGCAGCCTGTTCACTGCTTCTAACAACTCTCAGATACACAGCCTTAAACAAAACCAAACCTCAAGTAAAGAGCATGTGAGACAATGTGTAAACACGAGGAATGTGCTTTCATTTATTTTTAGCTTTTATACTTCACTTCCAACACTCAATCCCACTTACAAAAATGAACAGAATCTGGTCCATTGCCAACATGAAGATACTCATCTTAAAATTCTCCAGTTGCCATGAAGAACTGGTTATTAAGTGTACTGCCCCCCTACAGATAGTAGAAAATGAAATCTACAGAATATACAGAAGACTTCAATCACATTTTAAAAAATGTAGAGGATTATAAATTGTAAAGGGTTTTTTTGTTTGTTTTTGTTTATTTTATTTTTATTATATTTTGTCAGTACTGCAGTGAAAACAGAAAATGAGCTCTAATGTCAGTATACTCACCATCATACTCTGGAAAATAATCAACTAGGTGGGAGTACATAATTTTCTCCTCTAAGAGATCTTTCTTATTTAAGAACAGAATGACTGAAGAATTCTGGAACCATGGATATGTGATAATTGTCCGAAAGAGTGCTTTGCTCTCTTCCATTCGATTCTGGAATAGAAAAAGAAAAGTGAAATTTAAGTGGTCAATCAAATACTTAAATAAATAAATTCAATCAACTGAAGCAATCTTACTTTAGTTGACAAACCGAGCAATTCTACGTTTTACAACTTTGTAGTACAATGTGATTCAACTACAGCTAATATGTAAGCAGTTAGGCAAACATGCAGGCATTTTCCTTTTGCAAACTCAACTCCTTAAGCATAAAGATGCATTAAAACACAGGTCATGAAAATGAATGATAGAAGAGATACAAATGTGAAGTCTAACAATGCAGAGCTACGACCAACCACCAAACTTGTGGCTACTGAGATGCACTTGATAGAAGGGACAAATATAACAGAGCAATATGTAAGGACCAATTCAAGGCTGAAAAATATTACTTATTTTACAGTCCTTGAATTCTAAATACAGAATTATCTAATTCGTAGAAAGATCAGCTTTAAAATAGTTGCAAGTACATTTGGTACCTCGGGATGCTTCCTCAGTGTCAAAGGCTTATAACAAAATCTTTTAAAAATGCAAATTCTTAAATTTGTTTCTAATATCATTGTGTCAGCCTTTAATTTATTGCTTAAGATGCTCCTTAACTGCTCTTTTCAGTATAGCTGAAATGTAAGCGAAGCCTTTTATTATGATTAAAAGAGCTGTTCCCTCAAAAGAATAGTTTCATGACCAACAGGAAGGAATTGGATCCTGCAGCTGTTGCTGTTGATTAGTCAAACAACAATCTGTTAGAAAACTCAGGCAGTTTTGCAATAAATGTATCTTTACTTGCATTAATTTGCATTTTAAAGAGACCAACAGTATGAACTAAAAAAGAAATAAGATCATTTTGTAGAAATTTATGGTTCGATGGTCATCCTTTATAGAACACAATCTTCAAGTGATTCATAAAACTTGACAGGATGCTGGAATGTGGATGAAAATAGAAAGCTAGATTTATAGGTCGAGAAGCTAACGCACAGAGTAAAATCTTTTTTTCTTCCAGTCAATTCTTATGACTTACATTGATTTCAGTTCTGCCAGGATTTTGTTCAGAAAGGAGAAAAACTGAAACATCAACATAGCTAAGCATAAAATCTAAGTCACTGAATTAACTATTAATCAGACCTCTTCACATTCTGTAAAGACTTCTTGTCTACTAAAGGGCTTATAGAGAGGTAATGAACAAACAAATCAGAGATGAAGTAGGTCTGTGATTTCAGAGTTTCATTAATTCAAAGTCAATCTGGAGTCCCCAAAAAGGAGACTTCCTCCTAAAAAAGCAACGTAAAAGAGCTGTTTTAGGAATTAATTAGAGCCTTGAGAAATCATTTGCAGAAGCAGTCAATCAATAACTGCAGTCTAGAAAACTGAAAGACTGCACAGCTTTCTGTATGTAGTTCAGAATGTCAGTAGTTGAAGTCAGTAAAATACTACCAGATTATCCCAACCTCCCTCGCTTCACTGTATTCACTAGTATATCTACAAGTTTCATTTCTAAAGAAGCCATTCACCTCCAAAATTCATCTTCCAACTATATTTCCAGGATAATCAATGCTAAATTACAGAATCACAGAATTGTAGGGGTTGGAAGGGACCTCTAGAGATCATCTAGTCCAACCCCCTGCCAAAGCAGCTCCCTAGCCCAGGTTGAACACGTAGGCATCCAGGAGACTCCACCACCTCTCTGTGCAGCTGTGCCAGTGCTCTGTCACTGCACTGTGAAGAAGTTCCCATGCACATTTGTGCAGAACTTCTTATGCATCAGTTTATGGCCACTTCCCCTCATCCTACTGCCACACTGCAGAGAAGAGTCCAGCTTCATCCCTTTGCCTCTTGCTCCTTAGATATTTATAGATGTGGATCAAATCCCCTCTATGGAGGTGGATCAGATCCGAAGTCTTTTTTTTCAAGGCTGAACAGACCCCGGTCTCTCAGCCTTTTCTCATAAGGAAGGCGTTCCATGTCCTTTATCATCTTTGTGGCCTTCCGCTGGACTCTGAACACGAATCTGTTTCTCATTCTTGGAAAGTAGGCTTTAAAGAGGCAACAGTGAACTGGTGCTCCTGTTAATTTTATATTAAGTTATCCAATTCTAAATAAAATCAAAAGAAATTCATTGACAGAACTCAATGACATTGAATTAATTCTTACTGAATGGAAAGTGATGGACTTTCTAGGAAAATATTACAATTTGCATTTTGTATTTATGGATTTTTTTTTCTGATAAATGTGTCATTAAACAACATAGCACAGTTAAAACAAAGAGAAAGTGGAACAGATACTTGTGGAGGTAGCCAAAAATACCCAACGCAAGCCCTAAAGCTAAAAATGATGACAATTATTCTTTATGTTATTAACAACTAAATAACCTAGATTAAGCAAAATATGCAGGTCACTAAGAAAGTAATGTCTTCTATTTACTTTCACTGAAATGACAACAGATAGTAAGAGCACAATACTAAAATAATATTTAAAATACATATATGCTGATACCTACTGAAGGGAAAACAGCCATTCCAAGCCAAAAGAAAACCAAAGTGCTTTGACAGACTAAAAAATACTAGGTTCAGCAGTAATCTGAAACAAACAGAAGCAATGATGGAGATTCACTCAAAAATATAACTGTCTAGAGTGTCATCTAGTGGGCAGAATGTAAGTTACATACTGAAAAAATGCTGTTATCGGTATTTTTCTTATAAGCTGCTAATAACTTCAGCAGTATCTGTTAACAAAATTAGAAATTCAACAATTGGGAGGGATTGAATTTCACTGAAGTGTTGAGAGAAGATGTGGTGAAGCAGACAAACATTCTTAAATTAACAGCTTTCACAGTATAGGTAATTATTTATGTAACAAATGTTTATTCAAGTGAGAGGACATTCAGAGATGATAACCACAGAATAGGAGGTTCTGGCACAAGAGCTTCATAAAAAAAACCCTTAAAGATCACAATATTCCTGAAGTTGCTTAGCATCAAGTAATACACTAAATTATTTTACATGACGTGGTGTGAATGCTTTTTGTCGGAAAGTATGTATTAATTAGGAATGTCTCCACTCTCCAAAAAAAGACTTCCAGCAATTATTTAAGCAGAAGAACTGCATGGCTGCACAGAAGACCCTAGAGTGTATTCCTTGGCTAATAGGGCTCCTAAGTACAAGTCGGGAAGTAACAAAGGAAATCGGAGGTGGGAAATAAGGAGAGATTCCTCTGCTATGTAGAAGAATAAATACAGTATCAAAACTGTAAGTGCTTCTGATTTTTACCACCACTATGAAATATAATCTTGAAGCTATACTGCTGTAATTGGCCATTCTGAGAAAGAACTATACTAGCAATATTAACAATTTTATGGATAACTCAAAAAGAGTAGGAGACTACTTCAAACACGGAGCTCAGAAATAATTCCTTTATTTGGTTTGCTTTGTCTCAAATCTTTCTGCAAATAACCCTAACAAAACAAAAACAACAACATCAGCTGATCAAAAACTTGGAAGTCAAATCCATTGCTGAGAATCATATTTCCAAATCACCTGGACAGAGATGTCTAACCACTTCAACAATATGAAGCTGAAGCACTGACCTTGAAAATACATTGCAATTTTATGCACTTAGCAAAGATAAAAATGAATCAAATCTGTAAAAATCAACATATTCAAAAACTACCAAATCACAAAAATATCACAATAAAAGTAATCTGAAAAGTGGTCAAAACTGCATTCTAAACACTGCTATCACCGTATTTTTAAAATATATATTTTTAAGAATATTTGATTGATTGGAATGAAATGAAATGAATGCTTTAATAAGATTTTCATCAATATCCACGTTCTTCTGAGAAAAAGAGGAGAAAACATATTTGAAATAAAACTGCCAATGAAAAATGCTGTTCTCTGATCAGTTTTTACATTGGTTGTTGAACAAAAGAAATGGCCATCTTCTTTGTCAGCAATTGCTGCCAACAGCAACATTTACCAGCAGCACTTCTGTCAGCTTTGCAAAGGGTTTATGAACATTCAACCTCTCATTTCCATTATTACCTACCTACTCTGACAAACAGATATAGGCTCCAGCTCTTGCAGCTGCAAATGCTTAACACTTTAAATTTAAAGGGTACTTTATCCACAAACCAAAAAGAGAATACATATGAATGTTTGTGTACACACAGCAGATAGTTTTGGCACAGAAGATTAATCTAGTTTACAAATAACAATGAGTTCTGGAGTTTTTATTTACTGTTAATATTGTTAAGCAATTATGAAGACCATTCGACTATGTTAATTATATCTGGGAGTTTCTATTATCCCTCTTCCCTATGCTCAATTGTTCTGGATTGCTGAATGTTGAAAAAGCAGACAACTGAAGAAATATGTTTATTCATGATGGAGAAAAAGTGCTCTGATCTCAACACCATTTTCTTTCCATCTTCATGCTAAGCCGTGTAGAACCAGTCTGTGAATAAGGAACACACAGTGCTCGAAGAAAAGTAGAAACATGCCCAGATGTGAACTGAAAGATAGTTCTGATGCAAAAATGAAACACGTTCTTCAGATAATGATCTCTGTGAAGAGTGAAAGTATTCTAAACTCTGTGTCCTCAAGCCATTCTTATTTTTGGCTTACATTAAAAGGAAGTCTGTCTGGAACACTGTACTCATTTGTCATCCATAACACATCACTCTGACAAACATTACAGAAGTTCCACCTAAAGGATGTGGATACTCTTTATTTTTAGGGATTTACTTTGTCCAGATTCAAAACATGAGCACATATGACTGCATCTACATTTATGCATGAATCTGTACAGATGATTTCACACACAACAAATACCAGTCCTGGGCTTCAGACATTCAAATAGTTTTAATATACTAGATACTGACTGAAATATTTTTTAACAAATCAAGAAACGTTGATCCATTCTACTTAGAAGAAGCTAGGAATAATAAGGTTTTCCATTAATCAAAACAACTGACATCCTTCCACAATGACTTTGCTCAACACATAAATGTTGCTTAAAGCCTCTGTTCCTTTAGTTTTAATTTGTATACGTGGCAGAGGCGCAGAAGCCCTAATTTTCTAAACACCCTTTTCTGCCTTCCAAGTAGTATTATTTCAAATAGACTCACAAAACAGTTCTTTAACGTAAATTAAGTACAGGGAAGAACTGAAGTGTTCGATCGAAACTGTGAATGTATCTATTAGAAGGAGGTAGTACTTTCTATAAAATTTAAATGAAAACTTGTTGATATCTTTGATAGCTAAAGGCATGGGAAGGAAACACTAGTTTAAGAGAAGTTAAGTCATGCATTACTGTTTTAAAGGTAATAATCTTAGCTGCAGCTACATTAAATAATTAAGAAATAGCTTTAGAACTGACATATTTTGCACTCTTCAGTATGTCTCTAGATAGTACACAGATGAGAACTTAGAGACTAGATGGAACTTCTGTAGAGTTAATCAGTGTGATCTGTTAACAAATGAATTGCTACAATGTTCCAGTCACATTTTCTTTTCATGCACACCAAAATTAAGAAATGGGACAAGTTTAGAAAGAAAAAAAAACGCTTACAAAAGGGCAGTTCTCTACTCAAAAATAAACTTCTTTGTAAAACAGAATTAACAGATAACACATAACCCTTTAGATGTTATAAATTAGGAATCTGGATAGGAAGTATCAAGGAATTTGATATTATAAGTAAAGATGATTTGTTCTACTTGCGTTGTTATTCAAGCTTAGTGAAAACCCAGCAAACAAACCTCCTACAAAATACAATTTTTAAAATATTAACGTTTGAACAAAGACAGTGACATTTCAGTTCATTTGAATGTGGTTTCATTTATCAATGAAAATAAATTCATTGACAAGAAAAAAAAAGAGAAACCACTGTTTTCCTAAGATACAGAGTTGAACATACAAGACACTTGTATATCCCTATCTAGCTTGCTCTGAAAGAAATGCCTCCTATTTATTTCCATAAAATTACAAAAGATATAAAAAGCACAACACGACATACTTTGCTTTGATAGAGCAAAGTATCAGTTACAAAACACTGTTTTTCAGCATAGTCACCATCACTAACTGTACATTTTCAACCATGACAAGAGTCTACATACAACATTCATAACGATTTGCACCAGTGGAGCTGATGCACTATCACTTTTGCTGAAACACATCACCCACAGCCTTCCTGTTCTCACATCCACTTTTTGTTCTCCATAAAACTTCAGCAAGTATCAAAGAACATCAAGAACCCCATTTTTTCCACGTAAAGGAAATTCAATTCTGCGTCTTCATATGCACTTCCATGTCAGATGCCATTCTGTCAAACTGCCCCTCTGCTGCAACCCGTCACACAGCAACAACAGGTAACAGAATATCAGTGGGAAGTTTCTTTCTCTATTGTCATTCTGCCAACATCTGGCTCTGATGTCATGGGATAACACTATAAAACAGGAGTCATTACTTTTGGTGCAGTCCTCAAAGAATTAACATTATGCATGTGTAAATGTGGATATTAGTGAAACTCCTTACTCAAATGTGAAAGTGGGCAGAATATTCATTTTAAACTTCAGCAACATTTTCTTCTTCCATCCCACTGAAAATTCACGTCTTAAAACTGCACTTCAGTAATTTTTTTAACCAGTACATATCAGCTTTGTCCAGAACAATCTAAACTGATATTTCTTCCCCAGTTCGTACTGCGCAATGGATAGTTCAAACTTCTACAGATTTTTTCATTAGTAAATACCTTATGATATTCAGTGCTTTTGTAGCTTTTCAGAATAAAATGACACCTCAAAAATACAGCCTTTGCTTTCCAATAATTCATCAATTTTTTAATTCTATTTAGCTTATTATTATGAGTGTAGGAGTGTTCTATACATTAATTAAGCGGTACTGAGGAATTTCACCTTTTCTGTTTTTCTCTGCCTATAAAAAGTTCGTACTTTCATTATCACCAAAGACCTACAGGAGCTACTCAGATTTATATACTCAGACTTCTAGCAGGTTAATGTGGAAGAAAAATATGTCCAAGCACGAAGCACATTTTCTTTTTTTCCCCCATGTCTTACCACTTAATAAGCTCTTCAAGGATTATCACAGAATTACAGAATGGCTTGGGTTGGAAGGGACTTTAAAAAAACATTCAATTCCAAGCCCTTAGCTGCCACCCACCTAGTCAAGCTATTTTGTATTCCCTCCAACTTGTCCTTGAACTCCTCCTGGGATGGGGCATCCACAGCTTCTCTAGACAGCCTGTGCCAGTGTCTCACCACCCTCCTCTCATATCTAATCAAAGCCTTTACCCTTTCAAACCATTTCCCCTTGTCTTATCACGGTCAGATCATTTAAAAAGTTGGTCTCCATCTTTTTTATAAGCTCACTTACTGAAAGGTCACATTATGGTCTCCCTAAAGCCTTTCTCAGGCTGAATAAGCCCCGTCCCCCAAGCCTCTTTTTAGGAGAAATGCTCCAGCCCTCTGATAATCTTTGCAGTCCCTTCTGAACCTGCTTCAACAGCTTCATGTCTTTCTTGTGTTGGGGGCCTCAGGCCTGGTCACAGTAATTCACAAGGCAGAGCAGAAAGGGACAATCACCTCCCTTGCTGTGCTGGACACCCCTCTTCTGATGCTGCTCAGGATACATTTGGCCTTCTGGACTGCACACATACACTGCTGGCTCAAGTCAAGCTCCTTGTCTAGCAGAACCTCCAAGATTAGAAAAAACATGTTTGGATGAATCCAGATTTTGAAATTATAAAGTGCTGTCTCTAGTTCTCCCACAACTGCAAATGCTTACTGGTCTACTGCAAAGCTAAAACTTACTTTGGTATTTATTAACTGTCCTACATAGGGCTCTCAAAATTGGGCAGTCTGAATGCTGTCTCTTTTCTACATATGACGTCCACTTGCAGAGTATTCACACTTTGTTCCTCAGAACTCTGAAGACTTAAGACTGCCAAGAGTATGAAGACAGATACTGAGCCTAACTCCAGTGAAAGAAAACCCTTGAGAGATATTAGCAAAGCCTCTCAACTCCATATAGCCCCATGTGATTTATAATCCAAACGTGTTTCGTTTGAATAGGCTAAACAATGGAAGAAACAGACTTAGCAGCTGAGAGCTTATCATGCACTACATTTTAAAATAGAGATCTGAATCTTAAGGGCTCTAAACCTATTTCAGAATGGTGAAGGGTTGTATATGTACACATGTACTGAATAAATTCTTAAGATTTATGTTTAGAGATTATAATTAGATTAATGAAACAAATAATAATTCTTAAGATTTATGTTTATAGATTAAAATTAGATTAATGAAACAATTTATTAGCTAAAAAGAAACCAACAGATGATTAAAAAGTATACTTTCCTTTGTAAAGACATCCAAGAGACTTCAGGCAATAACATACAGTGGACTAATTAGAAAAAAATAAAGTAGGCTGCCTGACAAAAATCATACTGTATAATCAGGCCATACAAGCAATGCAAACGGAGGAACAGATCACTGCAACTTGATGAGATATATCTTTAAAGTACGAGGCGCACAGATCAAAGCAGGATTAGATTCTATCATAGCATCACACTGATGCTGTACATATGAAGAAAGAAGGGAACTTACACAAAGTTTGGTATGGAAATTTTAACATCATTTCACAATTAGAAGAGAGATGCAAGAATCACCTTCAAAATGAACAACTTTATAGCTTTTACCTCCTTAAGGTAAAAGTAAATACTTGAAAAATCACATTTACAAGTAAAAATCTTTTTCTTAACAATGGTAAACAATTACAGAAAAGCTACCATAACTTGAGGAATGACTCTGGTCATAAGAGAGCTCAATCCTGAATGTGATCCTCAGTGTAACGTCCTTCAGTTGAGTACACAAACTCTTTTAGTTTAGAGTCAGAGAATCATGAAGATTAGAAAAGACCTTGAAGATCATCTAGACTATCAGCCTATCAATACCATGCCCACACAATCATGTCCCTAAGTGCCACATCTACTATTCTCTTGAATGCCTCCAAGGATGGTGAGTCCACCACTTCCCTAGACAGCCTGTTCCAGTCCTTTACCACTATTTCAGAGAAAGAAATTTTCATAATATCAAACCTCTATCTCCCCTCAGGTAACTTAAGGCCAGGATGCTATTAACTTTCTTGGCCCACTGGGCACACTGCTGGCTCACATTCAGCTTGCTGTTGGCTAGCAGACCCAGATCCTGCTAAAGGAGGCATTGCAACCACAAATACCCTGTTGTGGAACTTCAACCACTCATACATCTGCTCGAAAAGTAGAATGACGACCTGCAGGCAATCCAGGAGGCTCCTGGAATGCACTGAGGATAACTTCTTGCATCAGGTAATAGATGGTCTCTCACCAGTGGGGATGCAGTACTGGACCTGCTGCTTACCAATGCAAATGAACTGACTGATGACATCAAAACTGGAGGCTGCCTAGGCTGTAGTGACCATGCTACAGTGGAGCTCATGCTCCTGAGGGATACAAGAAAGTCAAAGAGTAAAATTAGGGCACTACATTTTAGTAAAGCTAATTTCCAGCTCTTTAGGGAGTTATTCAACAAAACACCCTTGGAAACCGTTCTGATGGGCCAAGGTGCAAAGCTGAGCTAGCAGATCTTAAGAAAGCTTTCCTCAGGGTACAAGAGCTCTCCATTCCCAGGTGTAGAAAGTGAGGAAAGGAAGGCAAGATACCAGCATGGCTGAACTGGGACCTGCCAGTCAAAATGAGAGCAAGATGAAAACACACACACAGTGGAAACAGGGACATGTACCATGGGAAGAGTATAAGAAAACTGCTGGGCTGTGTAGAGGTGGGGTCAGGAAAGCCAAAGCCTAGCTTGAACTAAACTTGGCAAGAGGTGATAAGAAAGGCTTCTACAGATAATGAGAAAAGGAAAGTCCAAGAGGTTGTACCCCCGTTTAGCAAGTGATACAGGCAAGCCTAGTAACAACAGTCAAAAAAGGCTGAGGTACAATTTTTTTTTTGCCTCAATCTTCTCTGACAACTGCTTGTCACAAGGCTGAAAAGGATGTGGGGGTACTGGTGGACAAGAACCTGGATGTGAGTCAGCAATGTACCAATGTACACTCACAGCCCATAATGCCAACTGTATCTAGGGCTGAATTTAAAGAAGCATGGCCAGCAGGCCAAGGGAGGTGATCCTGCCCCTCTGCTCTGTGCTGGTGATACCTCACCTGGAACACTTCATACAGACGTGGAATCTCCAGTGTAGGAGAGATGCTGACTTGGAGTGCTTCCAGAGGAGGGCCAGAAAAATGATCGAAAGAATGGAACACCTTCCCTGTGAGGACAGGCTGAAAGAGTTGGGGCTGTTCAGCCTGGAGAAAAGAAGGCTCCAGGGAGACCTGACAGCGGCTTTTCAGTGACTAAAGAGGAGCTATAGGAAAGAAGGGGAAGACTCTTTATCAGGGTCTGTGGTGAAAGGACAAAGGGAAATAGCTGCAAGCTTAAAGAGGCTAGATTTAGGTTGGATATAAGGAAAAAATCTTTCGCAGTGAGAATAGTCAGGCATTGGATCAGGCTGTCCAGAGATGAATGGATGGCCTGTTTCTGGGCACCTAGTGCTAAAGCTAACAAGAATAGAGCAAAATTGTGAGCTTCAAATAATTCAACTGAAGAAGGTATTGTTCTGTCTTAAAAAGTACGGATGCTCTAAGTCATGATCCACAAGCTGACATTACCTGATCAAATGGAAGAACAAGGGTTTCAGAAAGTCAGCTTACTAGAACAGGATACATATAATATAAAACTAGAGTTAAACTTTTCTTTAAGATTGGTAGCTTAAGAAGAAAGTTGAGCACACAAACACATCCAGAAACACTTACCTCGCTATATCAGCCATTCTCTTAAAAAATGAAATCAGTATGAACAAAAGCCATGAAAAAAATTTAAGTATTTTATTTTTGCCTAAATTTTTAAGTGTATGCTAACAGACCTGCATGGAACACTGAGTAAACCATAGAAGTTTGATATAGAAACAGAAAATAGATCTCAGAAAATTAAACAAACAAACAAAACCAAACATTAAATAATCTCTCTACTCTGCAAAACTGTATTCAAAATACTTGGATACTAATATGCTTTGTCCTCTCAGCTCATAGGTCACCAACAAATATTTACTTGTTTCTGCTATTTCAGTATGTCAATACAGTCTATGCTTTAAGTCAGCTGAGTGAAATTTATTAGTGTAGTGACTGTTCTAGAAAAAAATCTATACATTTCATTTTCACTGCCAGTTTTTGTGTATCTGATACTAAACACTAACAGCATAAAAGAGTCAAGAACACTTCTTTTTATTCAAGAATATTCCTTTTCATTGAATCCTCTACAACATAGCTCAGCCTTTTGATCTCTGTAGTACTTCTTATTCCATTACATGTAGCTGTGCATGACTGCTGGTAGATGGATTTGGAAACCACACAGGACAGGCAGAAGTATTTTTTTCTTTAAAACTGTTGCTCTGTGCAAGTAATTGCTTACCTCATTGTCGGATTCCACAAGCACTTGATCATATTCACTAAGAGCTACCAGGAACATGATCGATGTGACATTTTCAAAGCAGTGTATCCATTTTCTTCTTTCTGATCGTTGGCCTCCTACATCCACCATTCTGAAAAATTAACAACCACATTAACTCCATGAACACCATAAGAGATAAACACACAACCACATACATAACAAAAAAGAATTCAGTTGAAAACAGAGCTTGATTTGTTCCCCTTAATACCTTCTCCATTGAGATTGAAGTTTAATGGAATCTGGTGTAAGTAGAAAAGTAACCATATCTGATTTTAAGTTTGATGCGTTTTCTATATTTAAGTCATCATGTGTCTCTAACTTTTCAGATTTCTGAGATGCAAAGTCTCATGATACTGAGCCATGATTCTGGAATGTATACCCTGTATATTTAGCAAAGAAATGTGCACAGAATAGCTTTAGAGATCGGCCTCTTCCCTTCAAAAATTAAAAATGTTCAAATTTTCAAAAAGTCAAAGATTCTCACTTCATCCCATGTCAGTGTAACTCAGTTCTTAAGATGTCTAACTTGCAATTGCAAATGCGTAATTATTTTTAAGCAACAGTACTTGTACTCAAGTAAGGCTTAGTTTCTCTTTAGGAGAGTGATTTCTTGCTTATCATCAGCAACACCAGAGGTAATTTTACATCCCGTAATTAATATTAGTTAGATATATGATTGCATTTTTAGATTATTTAAGTTAAGTATTATTGAAAAGATTTATTGTAGATTTTCTATCAGTGTCTTAAAAAAAAAGGCTAACCAAATTGTCCTTCATCGTCTTGATGCGTTTAATATCAGCTGCTTAATAATTAACCACAAAAATAAAATGAACAAGCTTAAATTTTAGAAGCATAGAATTGCTTTTTTAAAGCACTTTTAATCAATATTCTAAATAGGGCACAATTAATGCAAAAGGGAAAAAAAGAAACAAAGTAAATGAGTGCTAAACTTTTTTCCTACCTGAAAATGACGCTTTGTAAGTCAAATGGATATTCAATGATTCCTGTTGTTGGAACTCGAACTCGAAGCACATCTTGCTGAGTTGGCAGATAGGTGGAATCTGCTATGCGGTCCAAGTCGTTAAGATAGCTATTAACAGGGAGAAACAAAAGGATTGCAAGACAGTGACACCATAATTTGACTGAGGAAAAGAGAAGGGGAGATTTGGGAGTAGAAGTCAGCTGTTGGATAGGAAGAAGTGCAACAAAAAGAGAGCATTACTGGCATAAAATAGAGGATAAAGTATAATATTGTGCTGCATTTCTCCTTCCTGTACACTTTCACAGCTTCAAGTAAATTCTACAAAATTATTCTGTCCGTTTAAAATCTGCTAGGCTTTCACATGCAAAATCACCAAAGCTTCAGTTCTTATTACGCATTTCTGGGCAACTTATAGATAAGAAATAATATAAAATGTGTAAGAAATATAAAATTGCACAGTTTTATCTGACAAGATTACACATTCCTTTTTTTTTTCCCACTTTCACATCTACACAGACATATAGATAGTATGAATCTGATATAGCGTATCTGTTCATTAAATGTATATGTATGTTTACTAGACATAAAACGATTGCAGGATAAATGGCACTGTTTGAAGATTAAATTAAAAAAAAAATCACGAAAAAGGAAAAAATTCACCCAGTGACAAATCAAAGAACTCTCCAGAGTTCTCATGTTACTGGAAGGCAACAGTAACCCCATGGTGGGACCTCTGGCATCTGAAATATCTGCACTCACTGAAGTCTCTAATCAAGTTAATAAGCCTAAATAATGTACATGGAACACTTCCCAGCTAGTTAGCAAGTAATCCAAAACTGCAATAAAACTACTAGAAAAGCAGTTCATTAATTATAACACTAAACTCTTCTACTGTGGTTTTCAATCACAAAGCAGCAATGTACTAGCTTTAATTTTAATTAGCTCTCATAAGAGAGAAGCTTCAAAAAAGACATGTACCAATGCGTGATGGTGACTGCCTGTTTGGGTATAGGAGCCGGCTGCTTCATGAACTGAGTGCACCAGGCAGCATGGGTTCTCCCCATAGCAGATGGCCCGGAGAAAGACTGCTGCAGCAAAAGACTTTCCTGTCATTTGGTTACTTAGAAGCTCAAGAATTAACTAGAGCTAGCCACTGCTATAATAAATTAACCTAAGAATGCCCTGATTTGTTGTAGTGAAGGGCAGCAATTGACTCTTTTTCTCATAGTTACAACTGAAGGCGCTCTTTAATTAAAAAAAACCCATACAATGAATTATACTATTTCTGAATGCCCTAAACGATTTGTTACTATATAGAGGAAACAAGTAATCCTGAGCAATGATAGAAACAACAAAAATACTGAAAAATCTGTTAGGTCAGGGAGCGAGCCAAAAACATTAACAAAAACATTTCCTCACCATGATTTAATTCATGAAATATTAATCTGAAAAAATATTGAATGTGAGGAAGTTACTCGTATTTAAAAAGATGTACTGAACCATGCATCTCGTATAATTCATCATATTCAGACGCTGTAACTCCAAAAATATTTTCTCAGAATACTGACTAGTTTTTGCCAATTAAAAAACTTTGAGAATCTGATTATTTCATCTGCCTTTGGGTGTTTTAAACTCAAAGCACACCATCTACTTCTGGGGGAAAAAAAATCATATAGGAAATATACAGCCACTACAGTAGGAAACTGATGGAGGCCTTGAAACACTATCCACCTTCTTTCAAACACCCACATCAGTTCTGTTATTATTTTTTCAAGGCTCCAGGGAAGCACTGTGAGTCACTACACTCTACAGCTGTATTCCTGACAGCAGAAACTGGTAGGTGGGGCATTTATACAGTTATACAGTTAACCGTGTTGCACTATTTGGAAAGCCTCCTTTGTGGTTGCCAGCCTGAGCCTGCTAACTAACTCTGAACAAAAAGCGGATTACTAAGATAGGCTGTAATGCACATCTTGTTGATTTTAGACTGGCAATAACTTAAAGGCATATTATTATATAAACAAGTCGCATTTGAGCTTCTTGAAACTATTGGAAGGGCAGATGAACATTCTTTTTGTCCTAGCACTGCTGTCATTAAGTTTCACAAGCATTAATTATCCTTAAAAAATACATTTTAGAATGTCAATGATTTCATTTTTTCTACTAATCTTTGTTCATTTTTTTAATATATATATATTTTTAATGAGACATTTCTGCTGAAGAATCACTTGAGTTGGAATTCAGATGCTAATGAAGCTTGCACATTCTTGCTCTGAGGCAAAGAAACAGATTTATTTTATCCTTCTTTGTATTTTCTACTACTTTAACAGTTCTGCAGAATGACTACTCCTGTTACCAAACTGTGTGTGTAATTTCACATTCTTCTAACAATCTAGAGGGGAGGTTAAATCATAGAATGATTAAACATGGGTGAAAAATATATCAGAAAAACAGACCGAAAGCTTTGACTGCAGTAGCAACATGAAGTCCCTTTCAAGACACTCTAAAATCACTCAAATATGTTTCTCTTAAAATTCATGCTATCTCTAAAAGAAAGTAATACAATTATTTTGTATTAACTGTGTAATGGTATACTTTAATGTCCACAGAACAATACAGACTTAAAAACAAGGCATCTTCTCTTTTCCAAGCACAAGGACAGACATTTACATTTCACTACAAGAGGTGGAGTGATGGTTTGATTTTTCTTAGTAACTTACTTGCTGGATTGATTTCACTGTTTCAAAATGCTGAGATGAAATACAGGTATGTAAGTCCGTACCAAAACAAACAAAACAAAAAACCCCAACACAACAGCAATAAAAACGAACAAAAAATCCTGAAATACCATTATTACTTTTTAAAAGAGTTTTCAATGTCATTATATCAACAGTGGGAACAGCTATTCCTGTAAAACTGAAAATTAATCACTGCAATTACTAACTTTAATACGGTTTAATTGCTGCAATAAAGACCTATGTTCTTGAGTCTTGTTCATACCAAAAGGGGTGGAAGTTTAAAGCTATGGTTTAAAGAAATTCTTTGATTAAATGGGAATGGCATGACCTACACTTTAAGCATCCTAAGCTTATTAAACAATTACAGAAAATATCAAGCAGCAATTTTAAATAAGAACATGAAAACATATCAGTGAATGCCAATTCTATTCTATCTATAGCTGTGCAGGTTCAAGGTCCACTCTAGCTGCACCTTTCTACTGAAGCCACTGATTTTTCACTTGTAAAATATCTTTGTAATACATTTATCTTGAAATTATTTGAACAATGAAGAAATGCTATTAAAACTGTACAAATTAAGCAAGCTTATTTTACAGAGATGCGGGAAGTCCATAACCTCCAGCAGGAAGCCAGGGTGGAGTTACTTCCTCCAGTAGCTTATCTACAATCAAGACAGAACAAGTTACAGTTATGAGAAATATCTTAAGAGGGTCTGAATTCAGATAGGTGATGAATGAAGAAGAATAAGGATTTTATTCTATTTTTTCCACATCTGTTTATTACAAGCCTGACTCAGTGTGGCTTTGAAGTGCTTACCTAATGTCCTAAGCAAACTAATGACACTCACACACAAGCAAATTCTGTGCACTTATCGAAAAAAAAATATATATCTAGATATAGAGTGCACAGCGTATTTTAGAAAACTGTAAGAAGTAATTTTTAAATAGCCCTTGTAAGTTTTACTGCATGCATGTATACACAAACACTGTGATCAGCCTTTCTAATACAAGTGACTCTTCAGCATATTCGAGAAATTAATGCACAAGCATTCTTTCATCGTGAAAAGGCCACAAATAAGAATTTTCACCAAAAAAGGGTAGCCAACCTTTGACAAAGGGAGGTGTTTCCTTAGTTTATTAAATTCAAACTTTAAAACACAGATGATGAGATGGATATTGGAAATATCTGGACAAATGCCTTGTGACCTACTCCAAAAGCAAGAAACTGGTGTTATGAAGTGAGAACTCACTTCTGTGGTCAGCAGCAACTGCACAAAAGTCTGAACTATATGGCAATCTAAATGGATTTTTGTCACCTGCTAAGGAACATTTTTACTTTGATATTTTGTAGTTACAGGGCCCCTCACCACAACAGCACCTCATTCTGGCAAGCATTACTGAAAAAAAAACAATCAAACAAACAAAACCTGCATAAAATTACTTTAAAAATAAAAGATGCCAAATCACATAGGTCTGACTACATTTATAGCGAAGACCCAGTTTTTAAAGTTAATTATACTTGTAATTGGTTTTATAAAAATGAATTTTAGTGTCTGCTGAGGTAATTTTCCAGGAAGTTGCTATAGCAACAGGCACAAGGTGCATTACCGAGGTAATCTGTGTGTAATGAGCAGCTGACAGAAGCTCTCTCCTGACGTCAAGAATAACTCTCTAAGCCCTGTAGCACACTGGTTATCTGCAAGCTGGCCTGAAACAAGGAAGTCTTTTGTTTCCTAGTCAGCACTGAGAGAGAAGTAATTATTTTTAATGCACTTTACACTACTTATGACAAGGTCCAAATCCACAGTCAGCTTTCAAGAAAGCCAAGCCATGAAGGCGCTAATGATAAGACCTGAAAGTGTTTCAAACATACATAGTACAAAGTAAACAAAAAGAATGGGATAACAGATATAGACTGACTGGCTCTGTATTTACTACAAGCCCTTCTCATACAGAAAATGGGAAAGAAGCGTGACTTCTAACTTTATAACAAACACCAGAGAAGTTTTAACCAATAACCTTATCTAAGAAGTTAAATACAGGTCCCTTTCACCATAATCGAGTTCAACATCCTCCACTCTGGAGAGCTGCATCAGCTAGATAATGAAAACTATTAAAAACATACTTATTTTCAATGAATGAAGTCCTGAAACATCTTCAACATGAAGACACACAGGGCAAACACTTCAAACAAGCACCTTCCTCCAGGCATTCCCCAGCCTGAGATTTTGTTACAAGTACAATGTGATAGTAAAGCATCTTCTCAAGAATAAATCCGTAAGATGAATTTTTTAATTTCTAAATTAAATTTAATGCATAGCCTAATTAATCAAGGGAATGCATTAAGGGACTAGGAGACAAAGGCAGGAAGAGCTACAGCCTTCCTCTATCTATAAGTTACTGTTATTTGCAAGTCTAAACGTAAGATTGCTCTCTTCAGTACTGCCCAATAACTCTTGTTAAAATCAAAAGGAAAAACTTTGTTGCCGTGTGACAAATGGGGACCAAGATGCTCATTAGTACACTAATAAGTACTCTGCTTAGAAGGAATTTGTCTGCAAGATCTAAATGAACACAGAAGAAATTCCTGGAGAACGCACCACTTCTGGAACACAGTGCTGAGAAGGGATGTGACTAGAAGCAACCTTCAAAAAAAAAATCTCTAAAGCAAGCCAAACATGTTGAGATAAAACTAACTATTAACAGTGGTAAAAGGGTTAATCTTCAGCTAGTAAAGATGGCTTGTTATAACCCAGTCAGCAAACAAAGAGACTTTTTCCTTGATCTGTATGAGAAAATCAGAGTACTGCTCAAGAGGAAAGGGACAAACCCATGGAACAAACAAAATGAAAGTTGCTTTACAGAAATTATGTTTGGAGATTTCAGTATAACTGCAGCTATAATGGCAAGGCTTATCAAGAAGACTTCATATGCAAACATTACAGTTTCAGTAAGCAAGATATATGTCATGTGACTGACTTTTTCCAGGTATGACAATTAACTGTAAATGTTTACAGTTTTTAAACCCTAAAGCTCTTGGCTTTAATACAATTTTTTTTTTCTGCTAGGTTAAGACAGTTCATACATATGGCACTCTTCAAAATGATCGCCATCATACACATGTCACTGATAGTTCAATTCAAACTAAAACACCAACTAAAGCTTAAGACTAAGGCAAACTATTAAATTAGACTTGCTACACTTCTGTTCTTTGGCTGTTCTGAGAAAGGATGAGGTAACTCATACTGCTGCTGGGGTTCGGTACCTTTCTTTTTTGTTGACATTTTAATTCAGTTGTTTCCTTTCTTGTTGTTTTTTAATTTTTGCAACACACTGGACTGGCCACAAACTAGGACTGATTTTGATCATATGTTGGAAACAAACTCTAAGAAGAAAAGGCTTTTTTTATGCCTTTTTATAAATCCATAAAAATTTCTTGTCTCTCAACTCCACTCATGTATGTAGGTGCTTTCAAAAGTAACGCATTCTATTTATTAATATGGAAACCACAATAGATACGAAGAGCACAATAATACTATTCGATAAAGCAATGTTTCAGCTACAAAACACTAATTTTGAGCAAACACACAACCATTAGCTACACATGTTCAGCAGCAATGGCCATGAGCTTGCATGCCATGCTTGTAACAATCTGCACAGTGGCTGTTGCTGTCACCACTGCTGAAACACATCATCCACTGCCTCACTGTGCTCACATTCACTGTTTGGTCCCCATAAATGTTCAGCAAATGTAGAAGAATGTCAGGCAATTTTTTCGGCACTGAAGAATTCAATGACACACCTTTGCTTCATACACACCTCCACATCAGACACCGTTCTGTCAGACTGCCTCTCTGCTGCCCTCTGTCACACAGCAGCAAAATGTAATGGAGTATTGGTGGGAGGGTTCCATCTCTACTGCCATTCCACCAATATCTATCTCAGATGTTGTAGGCCAACATAATAAAATAGGGGACGTTGCTCTAATGTTTTACGATAGCTACTCCTGAAGTTGTCACAGTGGGATTCTCCCGCTCCATGGAGTTGCCAGAACAACTAAAAGACAATCATCCTCTTTGGTAACATAGCGCAGTGTAAACTGAAGTACTTTTCAGCATACTAACAGAAGCTGCAAACAGAACTAAATGTAAAACAGAAATTCACTTTCAGAATTTCTGTAGTGGTTTGCAGTTTGGAGCATCTATACCACTGGTGAGATTAAGGTGCCTTTAGCAGTTTCTAGAACTACCTAATCTTAAGCTGAAGTAAATACAGTAAAGGTAATATTTTTGAAGTAAGTTGGGAGGTGGAAGAATCTGAAGTATGTTCTTTTTACCATTAACCCATTCAAATCCTGTATGTCTTCCTCAGTTTCAAATTTATGCATGGCAAAACACAACTTTAGCAAAGAAGAGCAAATAAAAAATGCTTCTAAATTTTTTTCTTAATAGAAGAGTGGTTAAAAACTATCTAGATATTAAAAGCACAAATTGTAGAAACATGAAATGGGTTGGGTTTGGGCTGAAATGGACTTTAAATATTGTCCAGTTCGAACCTCCTGCCGTTGGCAGGGACACCTCCCACTAGCAATGTAACAGATCCTTTTTAAGATTCCCACAGGCTTCTGATGCCCTATGAATTCCCTACAGCTTTATGAAAGAATGAATGTCCTGATCACTAGAGGCAGTACTAGAAAACAGTAAACTGTTTCCTATTCTAACCTTTCCCTTTATGGGTTCCAAAGTACATTCCTTTTAGCACACAGTAATTCCACTGAAATGCACCTACTTGGAAAGTGTAACATGGAAGCAAAACTTTTTAATAGACAAATATGAAGGAATTAATTTTTCAGCTGAAGTTACAACACCTATCGAACTCTGAAGGAATACTGTGACATAAAAACCAAAACCACAAGTGACCAAGGAACTATGATTCTGAAGATGTTCTCAGAGTTATGCTTTTCAACAGACTCAAATCACATGACCACAGGTATACTCACAGTTATATCATTACACAATAAAAAAGAAAGGAAAATAAAACTATGTTGCTCAAGGTGATAGCAAATCCAGAAATAAAAACTTCAAGGATTCTCAACATGTGTGAATAAACAAGCAGAGCATTAGACACTTACTGGCACAGATGACCTAATGGTGTTATTGAATAGCGGCATATATAACACACTGAGGAATTTGGGGGAAGGGAAATTATTTATCTGAAAAATAAAACACTGCTAGGGAAGAGTTGCTGAGCAGTTATTCTCTGATATCCTCATATAGTAAACTATTAAAGCCTGCTTCCTTAACCTTGGTTGAGATACTGTCACCCAACACAACACATAAAGAAAGATCTCAGCTCACACAACTATTGTCAAGGCTATCTTCACTGTGGTGTTGGTTAACATACTGTGAACACTATCTCTGAAGCCATAAGGGGAAGTGGTTTAGTGGTAACTAAGTGAGTTAAGTCACGAAGTAACGTATACCAGAAGTTAATACTCTATTTATCTGATGCACTCTTGAATTTACCACATGTAAGTCTAGAAATTACTTTAAAAACAACAGAAAAATCCAACTTTTAGAATATTCGATGGTAAAAAAAACAACCCAAACAACCCAGAATATATTTACTGAGCTACCAAGAGTTTCAATTCAACTCCAAAGGCTCAGAAAACTTTCTCTTAGTCTTTATCCTTCTCTGTTCTGGTAAATGCACATGATGAATTCTTCCATGGTACTAGCAATGGGTTATAAAACCAATGAAAATGACAAAACAAGTCAAATGATAACAGAAAAGTTCAGAAAAATACGAGCTATGTTAGAACCAGAATCATTACTCTGGAACACTAACAGAAGAAAAAAATGTAGAGGAAGAGATTGAGAGAGAAAATACATAAAAAGTGGGGGAAAAAAAACAGTATAGAGAACAGATTGCAAATACAATTATTGCAAAAATAAAAAAATTGTGAGGAGAGAATAATATGAGAGATGAATGAATAACACGTGACACAACAATACATATGCTTAGATCATATACAAGAGGACAATAAATCACTGCTTCTCCTTTAAACATATCAGAAGAAAGTACTGTCTTGCCAAGTCAGTGAGCATTGGGTGCTTACTTCTGTCTTACTGCCTTGTGAACCCCAACTGTAAATTTTAAGCATCTTTTTCAGCTTCATTGTGATACACAGACTTAAGGTTAGCAGAATCTATTTGGGTATTCTATTGCTGATTCACGATTTAAAGAAATTCTACTTGCAAGCATAAGTAAATTAGAGGATCTTATAAAAAGTAACATATAATGATTCATAATTCTAATGTTTCACTACTTCTTCAGAAATGGATTTTGCTGGACTCTGTTGTATGAACTATATTATAGTTAAAACCAGCAAATTTGCAAACCCTCTCAATATACTGCTGTATCTGTTGAGCTCTAAAATTAACCCATTGATTGGTATGTTCACTTTTGGCAAATCACTGCTACTACTAATTTGCTGCCATAGTGCTTAATAATTTATTCTTTAATTAAGCAATAATGCTTAATTAATTACTCCTCATTCATTTTAATGATACTCAGAAGATCCACTTGTACCCCCAAAACAAGAGTTTAACATTTGATACCAATTCTTGTCACACAGGCTACTGTATTGCTGTTGATATACAACACGTAGATATTAAAATGTTCTTACTCTACTTTTTTTTTCTGTGGTTTAAAATTTCAGTACTTCTTCATTAATGATTGCCTTTCTGACAGATATGGTCTTCTACAGTTTGGCCTTGGTTCCACAAAAGAAAGGCTGCTCAATAAAACAGAAGATCACTTGCTCCATACTACTTGTCTCACTACCAGGATTGTAAAAGCAGCCTGAGAGAGGAAAAGTGAAAATCTAAGAAGAGAGAAATCCTAAAAGACTCTTTTTTTATGAATCCTATGAAAATTGACTGCAGTTCCTGCATTAAAGTACGTGAAATTACTCTTGCCCAGCTTGCATTTTTGAACATATGTCAGAGGAACTCAGGAAAACAAGGGCTTTCTACTTTGAATCTATCACTTAGAATTTTACTTTAGATTTTGAATGGTACCTTAATTTCATTCTGGGAAACACATACACATTTACTAATATACTAGAAGCAATCCGCAACTTAGAAGCAGCTTTTAAATTACATTTGGCAAGTCTACTTCTGTGCTGCATAGGCGTGTAAATATATACAAAGTTTAAAAAGCTAAAAAGTGAAAACAACTTTGCAAGAAACAAAGTGAGATATAGTTGTTTGTTGCCACTGTGTACTTACTATTTAGTTGAATCTGATAGCTGATATTCCCGTCGTCTGTCATAACATTCCTGAATTCCAGGGTCATTCCATAGGCTTCTTATTGCATCTACATACGGGTTCTCAAAAGTTGACACCTTCTCCACGTCGACTTCCCGCACTAACTGTGCATGAGCCTAATTGAAACAAAGTAATGAAATTCAGATCATTTTCCACGTTTGCAGATAGCTCATATATATCAAACATGATTAACAGGAATAATTTTCAGAATGGCCATCTCACCAATATGCATACAGAAGCTGGAAAATCAAGTACTATCAGGAAGGTTGTGAAGACGGGGAAAGGGGACTACCAGTGTAAGCAGTTCTATAAAGAAAGAACACAGGAACCCTTATTATTATTATTTTTTATTTGGAAAGTTCATAGATCTCAACACACATCAGCACATTTTGTACTTTTTATGTTACCAGACTCTGTCAAAAAGAGTACCTGCCACTCCTCTACTAGTTGAACAACTCATTAGCAGCTCAATATAAGATGATTGGATAACACAAATAGAAAAAAAAAAAAAAAAAGGGGGTGAAAATGCAAAATATTTAACAAGGAATATTTTACCAAAATCTGTATTCATGTGAATAGTTATGGTGCAGGAAGGACTATAAATAAGAGTATTGAGTAAATAATACATGAGTAATGATAAAGTACATTTGAACCAAGACAAAGAGCAGTAGGTAGAGCATTATGACAGAAGATGAATTAACAAATGTGGGCCTTTATTTCGGAGTATGTTTACTCCGAAGTATTATTACTTAGAATGTAAGAAGTGTTTGAAACAAAAATTTTACTAAATTAAGCAAATTCTAAAGGAATTTTTCAATGTTGATTTTTCAGGGCATATAAAATACCTGCTTTTTAAATAATAATCTGTTAGCCAGCTTGACTGATTCAGACTCTGAAACAGCCCTAGAGATCAAAGAGGAGGGAAGGAATTCGTCTTTCATGGAAATTCAGTGTAAAATGTTCTTCATGTTACCACATGCATAACAAAACTTACTATTAAGTAAAGCAAACTATGATCACACTATAATACAGAGTTTCTTTTTTAAGAAGAAAAAGTATCCTCTAAAACTGGGCTTTGCCAGTAGGAAATAGCCTCTGATAAAAACACCACAATCCTAAATACTGTTAAAATTTATTTAAGCGATATGGAGACAAAGCAGAAAGATTTCTAAGTTGTGCAGGAAGATTTATGCACACAATTCCATACTTGCACATATTCATAAGTATATAAAGGGACATATACATAAAAACACATACAAACACTGAGACAAAAGCTTAATCAAATAATCTGAAGGATGCAAAATTATTTCCATTATAATATAAGTGAGGGTATACTGTAAGGATCATTCTATTTAGTTGAAATAAATAAATTTACCCTCTGTTTATGTAGAGGATAAAATGTTAACCTACAACTCCCACTCTAAACAGTTCAGGAGAATGATGCTTCTGATTACTAATTAAACCCAATACATAGAACTATTACTTATTCAGAAGGAAGTAAAAACCCTCCAGTTCACTGTGGAAAAAGTATGTCTTACGGCAAACTTCTTTTTTAAGATAAGCCAATCTCAAAAGATCTAACAAAAAGTATTTTCTTCTGTATCATACCCTCACATTCTCAAACAGGACAAATTGTGGAGCATCTCTACTTTCTCAGAGCAAATAACAGGAAATGGTATTCTACTAGCACAGAACAATGTTTTTGTGCACCGGGATTTATAAATTTCTTGTATCTTATCAAGCCCAGTTACATATTCTGCACCCTTTGGCCTTTGTATGCTTCCAAAAGAACAATGCCCCAAATATTTGCTCACTGACTGACAGACTGATAGAACACCATATTCTTATATTGATTCTTTTTTTATATGCTTGAGCTTTGAAATTATAGCCAAGTGCTATCAAAATGCTAACAGAGATGAAATACTGACTCAGTATTCAGTTACTGATCTTTAGCTTTCACTGGAAATTTCTTGTAACAGATTTTTTTTCTTAAAGGTGCTCAAGTACCCAACACCAGTGCAAGAGAAAATCATCATTACTTTAGTCATTTATCTACTTGGGCTTACTACTGCAGTAGTCCAAGACACTGCATTCCTTAATTATTGGTTCTGTGCATTCTACCATTCAACTAATACAACTCTGGACCACAGTTAAATCTTATGAAATAAACTATGCTATATGCCAGTAATTAATCACAGAATTGTAGGGGTTGGAAAGGACCTCTAGAGCTCATCTAGTCCAGCACCCCTGCCAAAGCAGCTCCCTAGCCCAGATTGCACAGGTAGGCGTCCAGGCGGGTCTTGAACATCTCCAGAGAAGGAGACTCCACCACCTCTCTGTGCAGATGTGCCACTGCTCTGTCACCTGAACTGCGAAGAAGTTCCCATGCACATTTGTGCAGAACTTCCTATGGGTCAGTTTGTGGCCATTTCCCCTCATCCTATCACCACACACTGCAGAGAATAGTGCAGCCTTGTAACTTTACCTCCCGCTCCTTAGATATTTATAGACATGGAAAAGAACCCCTCTTGAGTCTTCTTTTCTCAAGTCTAAACAGACCCAGGTCTCTCAGCCTTTCCTCTTAAGGAGGTGTTCCACATTCTTTATAATCTTTGTAGTCCTCCGCTGGAGTCTTTGAAGGAGATCCCAGTCTTTTTTGTATTGGGGAGCCTAGAACTGGACACACTACTCCAGGTGAGGTCTCATCAGGGCAGAGAAGAGGTGGTGGAGGATCACCTCTATTGACCTGCTGGCCATGCTCTTTTTAATGCCCCCAGGGTGCCACTGACCTTCATGGCCACCAGGGCACACTGCTGGCTCATGGCCAACCTACCATTACCAGGACACCCAGGCCCCTCTCCTCAAAGCTCTTCTCCAGGTCATCCCCAACCTGGACCGGTGCATGTGGTTATAGGTGCAAGACTCTACACACGCTCTTGTTAAATCTCATCTGGTTCCTCTCTGCCCAGCTCTGCAGCCTGTCCAGGTCTCGCTGAATGGCAGCACAGCCTTCTGTCACATCAGCCATTCCTCCCAGCTTTGTATCAGCAAACTTGCTGAGTGTGGACCCTGTCCCCTCATCATGGACACTGATGAAGATGTTGAACTGGACTGGACCTTTCTGAGGAACACTGTTAAGTACAGGCCTCCAACTGGGCTCTGCACCGCCAATCACAACCCTCTGAGCTCTGCCAGTTAGCCAATTCTCAACCCACTGCACTGTCCATTCATCTATTCCACACTTCCTCTGCTTTGTTAATTTAGCTTTTCAAGATGATAAATACTTCCCCAATAGTAGTGCTTCTGCTTCCTTTTGGTTGGCTTGAATAGACTAATGAGAGCTTGTACTCCACTACTGTACAGCTCTCCATAACAGTGCTATTTCTTTTAAAAAAGTAGAATCACAGAGTATCCTCAGTTGAAAGAGACTCATAGGGATCACTGAGTCCAGCTCTTGGCCCCACATAGCACCACCTAAAAATCAGACTAGGGGAGAGGCAGGTTGGACATTAAGAAAAACTTCTCCAAAACTGCAGAGGGAATTGGAACAGGCTTCCCAGGGAGGTGATAGAGTCATTGACCCCGAAGATGTTCAAGGCACATTTAGGTGTTGTACTGAGGAACACAGGGGAAATTTTGGTGATAGGTGGATGGTCAGACTGGATGACCTTGTAAGTATTTTCCAACCTTGGAGATTCTATGACTCCATGATCATCCTTATCCAGTTCCTGCAAGTATAAACTTTATATAGTTACCTCTAATTTTCGCTATACCCCAAAATTTCTTTTGAGAGTGGAGGGAAGTCAATCTGTTTCTATTTAGAAAATTCATCTTCAAAGATTTCTCTCTTTTGGGACATCAGTAATAATTATCAAATCATTAACAAAATGATCAAAACAAATAAACTCACTCCAGACAAAACTGAAGGATTCTGAAGTTCTGAAGTATCATCAAATTAAAATTGGGAATTAACTTATAATTACAAGTTCAATTGTAATGTTCTACATGCAAAATGTAGATGGTACATCTACTTTTCTAATACACTACTGACATGTGGCTTTCAACTATGAGAGTATTTGTAGCAATTTCCATATCATTTGCCACAGATCTTACACTCATTCAGTTGTTTTTAATGAATTACATTTTACCTAGATTTAAATGTTTCTTCATTGATTTCTACAAGTATTTAATAAATGATCAGTGAAGAAGAAAACAGAAAATTTTCTGGAGTATCATCAGATTCCAAAGCCAGGAAACGTATAAAAATAGTTCTTTTCTTCTTCATCATCAGTCCTCTCAGAAAATTACTGACAGAGTTAAAACTAACTGTGATCCTGAATAACATTACATTTTGTTTGTCTGTGAGGGCTGTGATGCTTCCTAGGGACTAATTGGGCCACCCAATTGATATGTTCTGGTGCTCTCTCTGAATGTAGAATGGCCATTTGGAACTTTACAAGAATGACTGCAACTAGGGTTTCAGTAAGCTTGGAAAAAGGCTCAGTTCTTTATTTTCCTTTTGATAAAATGCCATCAATTTTTTCAAAGTAGCACTCCAACCTATGAGTGATTTAAATAACAGAGGACAGGCAGAAATGCATTCTAGTTCGAAAGAAATTCCTCTGGGATCTTAAGTCTGCAAGAGAAAGCAGTATACTTGAGATACAGTAGTCAATATTGTTTTATATTAATAGTCTCTGCAGACTAGTTGATATCAAGATGTTCATTTAAAGGATTATCTCCATGGGAAAGAAATCTTAGCATATGTTTTCTGTTTTGTAGAACAATTTCATAAATCCATCAGAGTCTGCCATTTTAAATGTTTGGCCGTCAGTAATTAATGGATAAAACACAGAGATGTTAGGTTTGGATGCTAAAGTTTACACTGATTGGGTAATTAATGGCATGTGACCAGATCCAAGAAGATCAAGAGCTCAATCAAAGTTGTTACAAAGCTACCACCACAATCATGTGTTTGTTGAACAAAACAGCTACTGATAATCCAGTTTAAAAACAGAAATGAGTACTTATATCAGTTTAACAGAAGTCATGAGTTATGACTCATGAACCTGATGACTTGTCATCTATAAGTGTGGCTCATACAAATACCCCCTCTTCCCTTACAGGATCGTATAGCAAAGCATGCTGCTCTGAAGATTTTCCTGTAAACTTTCAGATATTTCAAGCAAGTATAACATTCACTAAGAGTAATAGCACTATGTTATTTCACTCCCTTGAAAACTGTACAGGAGTGGGATATGTTCCTTACCATGACAGAAAATGGGAATGGTTATCAGTCAGATTCCTAGGTAGGAAAGCATACTTACATAGTATTAACAAAAATAATCGGGAAGTGGACTGTAAAGAGAACACTGCTTCCTTTAAGCAACTCCAGAGCACAGAAGTAGGCTAAACAGGGAAGAGGTTTCATGATGTGCTAAACTAAAGAACTGTATAGAAATTAATACAGTGTGCTATGAAAGGCCCTAAAAGGCTCAGTACAACCTTAAACATCCTTCGATTACTAAAGAATGTTAATAGGGTATAAAAATGCCTAAGTAAGAATTTTTTCATGTTTCACATTCTGATCTTAGAAAATTAAAAATAGTATTAGCTTACTGAAAAATAATTCCCCAGACACTAAGCATAATCTGAAAAATCCAGTTTGGATTTGTTACTGGTTCTTTTCTGTAAAAAGATTGAGATAATGTATCCTGACTCATGGGCACTACAGTAAAGCAGAATTCAAACAAAATATCCTATGACTTATGTTGCAAAATAAACTAATTCAAAATGCATCATTAAACTCTAGCTGTAATAAATTTAAATATCAAAGCACTGCAGTAATGAAAGAAAGTCATCCGTATGCATATGAGGCTTATTTATTTGTTTTTACTATGGTTAGAGAGGCCTTAAGAAGAAGTGCAATAAATCAGAACTTTATTTGTACACTGCAATCAGAGCTCTGATTTTTCTTGCTTTTTTTGTTTACATTAGAAGCTACATCAGAGATGGAAGACAAACATTATGCCACTACTACAGGATTCCAACCAGAAAATCCGAGGAAGATTTTATCTAGAATTGTATCACAATTTCTACATATACAATAGTAAGCCCTTTGGAAACTAATATTTTAAAAGACATACTTCGCAGCTTTGTTGACCTTATCTGGACAAACTCCAGAGCCTCGATCTCTTTCTTGCAGTGAGAAGCCCGAAACTGAACACAGTACTCAAGGTGTGGCCTCACCAGCACTGAGGGACAATCACTTCTCTGTTCCTGCTGGTAACACTATTTCTGATCCAAGCCAGGATGCCACTGGCTTTTTTGGCCACTTGGGCACACTGATGGCTCATGCTGAGCTGTGCATTGACCAATACCCCCAAGCCCACTTCCTCTATGCAGTCCTCCAGGCACTCTGCCCCAAGCCTGTAGTGTCTCCAGGGGTTGTTGTGGCCAAAATGCAGGACTCAGCTTGGTCTTGTTCAACCTCATCCCATTGGCTTCAGCCCAGCAACCCAGCCTGTCCAGATCTCTCTGTAGAGTCTTCCTACCCCTATGCAGATGGACTCTTCCTCCCAGCGTGGTGTCATCTGCAAACTTATTGAGGGTGCGCTCAAAGCCCTTGTCCAGGTCATCGATAAAGATCAATCAAAGAGGACAGGCCCCAATACCGATTTGTGGGGAACACCACTTGTGGCTGGTCACCAGCTATATTTAACTCCACTCACCACCACTCTCTGGGCCTGACCCTCCAGCCAGATCCTTACCCAGCCAACAGTGTACCTGCTCAAGTCAGAGGCTGCCAGCTTATGCAGGAAAATACAGTGAGACAGTATCAAAGGCTTTGCTGAAGCCTGGGTAGACTACATCAACAGCCTTTCCCTCATCCACCGGGTGGGTCATTAGATCATAGAAGGAGATCAAGGTTGGTCAAGCAGGACCTGCCCTTCATGAACCCACTCTGGCTAGGCCTGATCTCCCAGCTGCCCCACACGTGCAGCGTGATCTCAATCAAGATGATCTGTTACATAACCTTTCCTGGTACTAATGTCAGGCTAATAGGCCTGTCATTCCCTGGATCCTCCTTACAACCCTTCTTGTAGATGGAAGTCACTTTGCCAAGCCTCCATTCTTTTAAGATCTCAGCAGTCAACCAGGAACATCGGTAGATGATGGAAAGCAGCTCAGCTATCACCTCCACCAGTTCCTTTCCTCAGCACTCTTGAATGGATCTCATGTGGCCTCATGGACTTGTGGCAGTCCAGTTGGAATAGCAGGTCTCCATTTCCTCCTGAGTCTTGACAAATAACACTTTGCCACAGTTATCCTACTAGTATCTCTTAAAACTTCTGATGCATTTTCTATAAGCAAAAGGTTTTATAAGCAACAAAACCATTTCTTATTTATTATTCTAATGCCATTATGCTGGAGAGTAAAATGTTATGTCACAACCTGGTAACTAGTTTATCCTGTGTGAATTACTAACAGAAATTCAGATGAGTTAGAAAATTTAATATGCAGAATCATGGAATCACCAAGGTTGAAAAATACCTCCAAGATCATCCAGTCTGACTATCCCCTTATCAACAGTATTTCCCACTAAACCATGTCCACACTAAATGTTTCTCAAACACCTCCCACATCGGTGACTCAACCACCACTCTGGGCAGCCCGTTCCAGAGCCTGACCACTCTTTTGGAAAAGTTTTCCTAACATCCAGCCTGAATCGCTCTTAGCACAACTTAAGGTCATTTCCTCTATATTGTTTTCTCTTACGAAAAATGAGATGCTCTCCTGTAAGGTAGTACATATCCTCTGTTTTTGGAAAGGAAAGGTATTGGAGGATATAACTACAGAATTACATTGCACTGTGTAAAAGTAATGTCTGAGGAGCCCAAAGCTCGAACACAGAGACTAATTCCACTAATGCAAATCACATTATGGGACAACAAAACAGCATAATAATTTTTCCGCTTATTGTCCAGCTGTCATATTTTATGTATAAACACCTGGTTACCTGCCTATCACTGTTCAGCTTTGACTAGCAAATAAAACCAAAGTAAATATACCAATAAGCACAGGTGTTTTCTTCTATCAAAGTGTAAGTGAAATCTCAAATTGCTGAAATGAAACCCATTCTGACTGAGAATAATTTACAGTGACATTTCACCACAGATAAGCAGAAGACTAGCATGCAAGCAGAATTCTAGTCCATAACACAACATGAAATATCATCAGTGTAGTGCCAGCATACTAGAACGCACAGTAATGTTAACTTACTCTGTATGACAGACATAATTTCTAGAAATCCAGGAATCTCTGCCTAAGCAGGAAAACTTGTAAACTAGACTTTATAATCATCTAGCACCCCAGCTGAAATTTTTACACATTTGACCTGAAATGGCACAGTTAACTACTCATTTTCTGATATGCCAATTAAAAATCCATCATTTTTGCTCTGATGATTCCAGAAAAAGTAGAAAACTTCCCTCCAGGGGAGGTGTTCCATCCCTAGCATTATTTGTATGGTCATCCTCTGGATGTGCTCCAGCATGTCCTTGTCTCTTCTGTACCAAGGACTCCACATGTGGATGCAGTACTACAGGTAAGGCTTCTCCAACGCAGAGTAGAGGGGCAGGATCACCACCTTGACCTGCTGGCCATGCTTGTTCAGATGCATGCCAGGATACAGCTGGCCCTCTGTGCTACAAGGGTACAATGCTGGCTCATGTCCTACCTCCAAGTCCTTCTTGGCAGCACTGTGCTATCCTTTACCGCAGTGACAATCTCCTGCATCTCCCAATTAAAATAAATACATAAGTTTCCTAAGTAAGTAATTGAAAATATTAATCAAGAATCTCTTACTGAAGTTTAGAAAAAACTGAATTGCAGCCATCTGAGTTCTGAGCTTGCTTATCTGAACAAAGAACTAAATCCAGACCCCCTGGACATAGTTACCAGCAACCAAAACCCTCATAATTATAACTGACAATGCCTGTGTGGGTACAGTTTTTTTCTGCTCTGTGTAAAGACAGCATGATCAAAAATTACTTCCAAAAACACCTAAGTATGCAGTCACATTTTCAGAAAAAAAACCCCAAATCCATGATGTAGACAGTCTCTTTCTGAGGAATACTTTTTAGATCTTTGCATTCATATCATACATTAACTACAGACATATTTATGATAAATGTATGTAAGCACAAATGCTACTGTTTCTCGAACCAGCTAAACCAGTTTATACATATACACGATAAATGGTAACTAAATGGACTGTTTCTTAGTGTTAGAGCAGCTAACATTTCAGGTAAGTGTTAAACTACTGCATAAAGCTTACACGAGTAAATAAGGTGACAGAGGGGAGAAGACAGTTAGTCACAACTGAAGCTAGAAAACTCAAGTAACATGTCCCATTACGTTTAGCTGGACTAAACTGGGGCAGGGTTAGAATTGCTTTCAACAACACTGAACAGAGATCAGTGCCAATCCCAGAGTCAGGGATGTGTTTTCTTGTCCACCATCATGCACAGTTCAACAACATGGAACTGACAAGCTATTAATCAGGAAACAGTAGTTGACCACATGGTAATAAACAAACTAAAACTGCTCACTCACAGCCTTTCCTGAGAAGTATCTCCCATACACTTTGCCCACAGATAAAGAATAAATAAAAAATTAATGGATAAGAAAATCATGAAAGTTTATAAGTAAGTAAATTCAACTGCCAGTCTCTCTAAAATGACTCTGCAAGGATCCAGGATAAATAACTGTAATTTTAAACTAATGTGTTCCCTACAAGAGCTTGATAGCAGTCTTCAGGACTTACTACGTGTGTTTGAAGAGTGGTGGTTAATAATACAACAAAAAGTATAATACTTCTCTGCAGCAACAGTTTTCCATGTGTGGCAGCTGGATCTATGGAAGAATAAGTTATACAAAATTGATCATACAGAAATTTTCATTCAACTTTCAAGTAAAATATCTGGCTGTATTTCATAACCCTGTAATAGTTCACTACCTCTATCAATCACCACAGTACAAGAGTAAACACATAAAAAAATAAAATAACAATGCAGATCTATGTGAATTCTTACTTTAAAAGTATATGCATGCACAGAACTCTTGCTTGAGCTTTACTCCTGTGCAAAGCCGGAATGAACTTTGTATAATGCATACTCTTAAGGATCAGAATAAAAACTTTGCTTGGCTTCGTGCATTTGGGTAGTTAGAAGTGAAAGAAATAATAGAAACTACGGTCATTTGTTTCAGGCAGTACAGAAATTCATTGATCTCCTTTAATTGCTTACATGAAAGACCTGTGTAAGTTTCACTGTCTGATATTTAGGGGAAAAGTAGGTTCATTTTGTTTGTTAGTTTTTTTCACAAAAAAACAAGTTTTCATCCTTGTCTTTTAACTCATAAGAGTAACACTTTTTTACTTTAAAGTATTTACATTAAAAGTAATCTACAGAATTATACTGTATAAATTTCCAGTTTCACATATATAATTTCTGATTTTTATAAAGTACTACCGCCAAGAAAAACAGGTCACCTCAGTATTTTTAAGCCATACTTTTATTTTTAAAGGAAAAGAGTGCCCTCTGCTGACTAATACATAACGAAGAACACAATAATTTCAAAGGTATTTCTAGAAGTATCGGAAGATTGGGAGGGTCCCTTTTAAAATAATAACTAATCCCAACAGAAATGTTCCTCCCAAAAAATTGCAACAAACGTAAGTGGTTGCAACTGCGTGTTCTTCAACTAGGAAGACTGTCTTTCTAAACAACTAACTTAATTTCTTGGACACAAAATTTTGAAAAATGCATTTCAGACTTACACTAGATATAATGTTGCTTTGCACGCCCAGGATCACTTATTAATCTCTTTATGTCTACAGCAAAGAACTGGCAAAACTGCAGAAAGGGGCAACATTTAAACTCAGATGAAAAGCTGCTCTTTTGAATAGGGTCACACAGGAATGAATTTTTCCCCAAGCTGTTAAAGATAGCAACCCAACATTATTTTCTCCAGAGAAACCACAGACATATTATAACCTTGTGATGAGTAACTATTTGAAACATGCCGTGAGGGAGAATAAAATGGAAAAAAAAAAAAAAAAAAAAAAAAAAGAAGAAGAAAAAAAAGAAAAAAAGAAAAAAAGAGGTTTTGTGCCATGTGTGACCTAAAAAAGTGATAGCTTCTTTATAAAGTAGGTATAATCTTTTCATTCCTAGAAACATACCATATTTCTACTGGCTCTAATCAGATGCCAAGAAGAGTTTATTTAAAGAAGGACAGCAAAGCACTGCTGACACTCCTCTTTAAAGGCTTCAGGAAAAATATCAGTCTCCTCAAACATAGTGCCAACTTCAACCATTAGGAAGGAGGATGAAAGGCAAATAAAAACACAACACTCCCTCAGAGAAATCATAGAAACAAATTTTGTACATATCAAGAGTTTGAAAAGCTTCTTTCTTTGTTATCTGGTATGTATGAAATTGACACACTTTGACAATATAATATGTATTTCAATATGATTAATTCTGTTTACTATTTAATTAGTATTGACAGAGAGAGGTCACAACAGTTCTTTCAACAGTCATTTGGGACAGCTCATCTGCAAAAGCATAAATGGATAATCTTCCCAAGTCATTGACCAAAACAGGACATGGCCCTTCTAACTGTACGTCTGATAGCTAAATGAGGGGGAATAGTTTTTTTTTGTCTCTTTTGTTTGTACCAGGTTTTTAGTAACCTAAATGGCTTATAGAAGTCCATGGCCCATGTTTTCAGTTAGAGTTAAACATACATGAAGGAAAACAAAAGCTAGTTATTTTTCCTACAAATTAAGTTGTATCTTAAAGATGCCTTTGATAACCGAGTGAGAAGGGCAGCAAAGCAACAACAGTCTACCAAGAAAAAATAAACTGTACTGTTTTTATTAGTGCAGTAAAGCTTCTGCACTTAATCCTGCCGTGCTCTGGAATGACAAAGTCAAAATCCATATCACATACAGCTGTATCACATACATGACATATCACATCAAACCCTCTGGGGACAAAAGGTTAGATGTAGTCATAAATGCTTCAGATGTAGCCCCTCTAATTCTTTCAGGAATGCCTGAAGCAGATTCCTGAATAAATTTATAAATTTATTCAGTTAATATAAATTTATCAAGTTAATTTAGGGAAGCTACTGGTATAGCAGGCTGTTTGTGCTACATCTTGCTACCCAGAAAAGAAGAGCGTATTCAAAGGCGTTATCTACCATATTCCTGTGTACTATCAGACATAGACAACTACTTAAGAAATCAGCACACAGCCCACACAGTCACTTTAGAACTGGAATTACACTATTAATGCAAATTACTATAGTAATACTGAGCTAGACAGTTAACAGACATAACTGGTCTGCAATTAGTCTGTAAAACTGAAGATAGCATTAATTTCCCCTATGAAACAAGAAAGGATGATGCTGAAAAAGACAGCAAAGCACCACTGTTCTGATCCAGAATCAGTTGAGGTTATTATCATTCCCATTCTACTCAGTGGGCTTGTATCCCTCTCTAAATATGAAAGTGGCTGTAGTGCTTTCTTTTGGACAAATAACTATATACTTCAATTCAGGCCTAAGATTAATAACAAATTCTTCTAACAGTGAATAATATTTAGCTTCATTCAATCATTAGAGTACTTTGATTTCATGAAATTGCACTATCCACAGAAAAAACTCTGTATCAGAAATACTACATATGTTTGTAGATAGACTTGGCCATAACTATCAAGCTAAACAAAGGAAAGCCAGAAGGGAGGAATTAGAAGCTTAATGCTGCAAACCAACGTGTTTCTTCTGAAATGTTCTCTCTAATTTCTGCAAGAAGCACAGCAACTACACAGTCACACACAGTGACTGCTGCCCTACAGATTGGATGTCCCATTGGTAAGCACCTGGCATTCCCTCTATCTAGGTATGCTACCACTGCAGTCCTTAAACAATCTGGAATCTGGAATCAAATATACAGATAATGAATAACAGAATCAGAGAATATCCGGAGCTGGAAAAGACTCACAAAGGATCATCAAATATAATTCCTATAATGACACAGGACCACCAAAAAACAAGCCCTATGTAAGGGAGCTCTGCCTTAATGGTCCTTGAACTCCAGCAGCTCAGGGCTGTGACCACTGCCCTGTGCATGCTGTTCCATGCCCACCACCCTCTCTGGTGCAGACCCTGTCCCTAACCCGCAGCTGCCCCTCCCCTGACACAGCTCCATGCCGTTCCCTCGGGTCTGGTCACTGTCACACAGAGCAGAGCTCAGTGCTGCCCTCTGCTCCCTGGGAGGAGCAACAGCCGCCATGAGACCACCCCTCAGCCTGCCCTGCTCTGGGCTGAACAGACCCAGGGAACTCCGCTCACCCTTTGACCATCTTGTTATCTAGACCCTTCACCATCCTTGTAGCCCTGTAACAGCTTTATGTCCTTATACTGTGACCCCACAGCTGCACTGAGTGCTGGAGGTGAGGCTGCACAGTGCAGAGAGGACAACTCCTCCCCTCACCTGCTGCCAGTGCTGGGCCTGGTGCACCACTGGTATGGTTGGCCCTCATCTTCCACTTGCAGTCAACAAAAGATCCCTTTCTGCAGGGTTGCTCTCCACCCTCTTGTCCCTCACTCTATATGCAGGGATGTCTGATCCCAGGTGCAGACTCTGTGGCGCTTGCTGTTGATAAACTTCATGCAGTTTATGACTGCCCAGCCCTTAATTTAAGATATCTCTGCTGGACCTCTCTACCCTGGAGGGAGTCAACAGTTCCACCTAATTTAGTATCATCTGCAAACTTAATTAGTATGCAATTTGAGTTCAGCATTCAGACCATTTAAGAAAACACTGAAGAGAACTGGCCCTCAAATGGAGCCCTGGAAACCTCACTAGAGATTGGTTGCCAGCTTCATGTAACCCCATTAAAGAGCAACCTGTCACCCAACTGTCTATCCATCATATTATATACTTGTCTAGCTGTATGCTGGACATTTGTTTCCAGAATGATACTCTGAGAAATAGTATTTAAAATTTTGCTGAATACCAAAATGATTACATCTACTAACTTCCTAAGCCAATTAAGAGAGAACTACTGTAGGACAAGACACTCAATCAGCACTAATTATTACTTGGAAATGTTATTAATGTTTTTTGATCAAAACACAATCATATTGATTCAAAGGTCAGCATAATAACATAGTACTTTCTCCTTTACAGAAATATTCTCAATTGCTATCTCTGTCAAGCTGTCACAACCTAACCAGAATTCAATGGCAGTGGGCTTAAAGTAGCTTCACTTCATTGGTGTCATGCTGGTGAATTAACTTTCAGCACATAACAAAGTAAGAAAATCTCCAAATGCCACTTCCATTTTCAAAACTCTACTTTTCACAGTACAGAAATCTTCCTCAGTCAGTCAGGTTCTGTGAATAAAATCCCAGTAGTTCACCACCAGGAGAAGTATTAAACTCAAGGTAAGTGTTTGATTGTTTGGAACTTTAAAACACACTTGACCTTCTTCATCTCTACCACTGACAGGTCTAATGACAATGTCTTCAGTGTAGTACTAGTATCTCCACAGCAAGAAAGAACAAGAGAAAGGAGAGAAGGAATGAATAACAAAATAATTATCTCACTTTTCAAGTGTTCATCAACCTCATTTTCTTTCCATGGAAATACACATCAAAATAGCTCCTGAAATCTGTACTAAATGAACAATACAAAAGTTGCTATTCCTGTGTGAATCAGATAAATTACACAGATTCCATAAGGGTCTTAAATCTGGAAGTTGCATTCTTTTCCTTGACTTGTCTTGTTATTAAACCACACTGGAAAGCTAACTACTGGACATATTTTGCAAATGATGATAAATAGTTCAAAAGGCTGTGCTGCCTAATTACAACCTTCATAAGCTGAAAAATGCCCAGCAATCCTCTAAGGATTACAATGAATTCAGTGTCCTTAATGTACATAAAATCTACTTTTATTAATACAAATACAGCTATTCAGTCCATTTTCCTGTTGCTTGTGTCACAGAAAATATGATGGCTACAAGGAGAAAGAGATGGGAAAGGAAAGGACAACTATGAAAGTCTCCGTGGGCACTGCTGTCTCCTACTTTCCCGAAAGAATAATTAGAAAAGGAAACATGCATGGTTGAAACAGGGGAATTACTGAAAACATTCCTACACCAGTATTTCAGAAGTATATTTGAGCTGATGTGGCTATTCTAGTTGCCTTACTATTACCCACAGATAATAGATAGCTTCACTTCTAATTCTACACATTCAAGTGATTATCAGCAGCACCAGCATCAACACAGAAACTTGATCACTAAGCCTTAAAGCTCATAAGGGTTCCTATTTCCCCAAAGAACTGAAGAAAGATGTTTTAGGTAGCCTTCTTCTCTTTATCTAGTGGCTTTGCCTATATACATGCTGGCCCTTCCTCCAAACATTAGTGAATTAAGATGTTAGAAAAGCAACAAGCAGAAAAAAAACCTCTGGGAGAATGAAAATTACTCATCCAAGTGTCATAGTGGCAGCTTGCCATGAACTTGCAAGCCGTAATGTAGAAGACATCTGCCTATCATAAGCTGCTTAAAAATGGAAGAGATTGCTTAATGGTTTCTCTGCAACAACAAAAGAAGATATGCATGCCTAAACACTCTCCACTTATGTATTAAATTGTGAATTGCTTTTGCAGAAAGTGAGTACTGAATTTCACTGTGGGCTACCTTCAGCAATCACTGTTGTCTGAGTCAGGCTACAAATGAAAAGCTGCAACTGAAGAACATGGTAAATTTAGAACCGCAGGAAAGAAACCAGAAAGCAGTCTGACATATGAAAAGCTGATTTATGAATGAGAAAAAATCTTTTTCTCATTCTTACTTTCATTGTCCTTAGATTGATGTTCTAAGCAGTCTTCCTTAGAAAAGGGAAAAAGAAAGGCTGACACTAACAATAGTATAAAAACTACATCACAGTTTCCATCTTCAAACTGTATAATGCATACTGCACACATTAAATCTTTTTATATTTAACAAACAGATTTGCTAAGATTTAAATAAAAAATACAAAGCTGCTTGCCAGAAAGCTTATGAACATTTCATTCAGCTGATCCTCAAGACATAAGCACTATCAATTTGTTTACATAGTCACATGCTATAGTCATCCCTAGATACATGACTAAGTGAGAAAAAAACAATTCAGTATGACTTGAAATTAATTTCAGAAAGTTTTTTAAATAGAATTAATATAGGAAGGTATTTTTCTAAAAGAAAATTCAGATTACATATGTTCCGAACATTTTTACATTACATATGGTACAGTAAGTAAAAATTCACTATGTTCAAGCTCCAGTATTACAGATTGTTCTGTACATTTAAAACAAATGGATCATTTTGCATTCATACAAATCTTAACTTTTCATTTTCAGGAGTCACAGATCACAGAAATCATTTGTCCCAGGCCACATTTATCTGAATGAGATGTGCTATTTTTTTTGGTACTATCTTTATCATCATCAGCAACATCAATATTGTAGCAGTGACACTGGAAGGGAAAGCAAGAGTTCAGGAAGTACTGAAAACAGAGGAAGAGAATGGACATAAAGAGAAGAGTGTGAGTAAGCACTGAGAATAAATGCCAAGCAGAGCACATATGCTTCACTGCTTTTTAAATGGTGTAACTGGAAATATTTCAGAACTCTCGGTGCAAATGAAAACCTAGAACTATATTATAAAACACTGAATACTGAACACTGTGCTGATGAAAATCCAAGATAATTATGGACTACGTCATGTCTCAAAATGTGTACTACACAACTGTGAAAGGGCTAAAACAAAATAAGCTCCAGTGACTTAAATCAGGACTTAAAACTGTACTTAACTGAATCATGAGAAATATGCACATTTTCAGTCTTAAGAGTACTGAAAGAGGAAGAAGAGACAAGCAAAAACCTTCCACACAAGAAGTGCTTTCCTTGGTATCACACAGTAACAGTGAAAGGATATTCTACTTCTATGTAGAATCCATTATTTCACTATTCTGATTAACATGAAAAAAAACATGTCTTTCTGTTAAATATATGAACTAATGTTAGAACAGATCACCTTTTCTATATCACAATTAACACTGACATTACTATCTAAGCTAACATGGCTGCTACTCAGCAAAAAGAGCTAGACACAAAAAATTACCAAGAAAACACATGCTATTGTGCTAATGCAATGATAGGCTGCTGGAGGTTGACAGCCTTTCAGCTACTTCGGAGCCAGACAAAAAATCGTCTAAGTCAGAAGATTAAATAGACAAAACCAAACTCAAAAGCTACAGAGAAAACAAACAAAAAAAACAGTCCACCAACAAAACATCCATTAACCCATTCATGCATTTTTCAATACTGAATCTTTATCAGTATCACAGAATCACAGAATTGTAGGGGTTGAAAAGGACCTCCACAGAGATAATCGAGTCTAACCCCTTTGGAGCTCCCCAGCCCAGGTTGCACAGGTAGGAGTCCAGGTGGGTCTTGAATGTCTCTAGAGAAGGAGAGTCCACCACCTCTCTGGGCAGACTGTGCCAGTGCTCCATTATCCTCATTTGTGAAGAAGTTCCCATGCACATTTGTATGGAGCTTCCTATGGGTCAGTTTGTTTCCCCTCGTCCTATTATCACACAGTCTAAGACGAGTCCATCCTCGTCCCTTTGCCTTCCACTCTTTAAACTTAGAGATGTGGATCAGATTCCCTCTAAGTCTTCTTTTCTCAAGGCTGAATATACCCAGGTCTCTCAGCCTTACCACACCCTTTATCAGCTTGGTAGCCCTCCACTGGACTTGTTCCAGAGATCCCAGACTTTTTTTGTACCGGGGAGCCCAGAACTGGACATGGTACTCCAGATGAGGCCTACCAGGGCAGAGTAATAGGGGAGGATCACCTCCCTCAATCTCTATCATTCATATTTTTCACCCATACCATGCTTCTGTTATTTCTGTCCTCATGACAACCTTCCGTTAGCCTCTGATGCTTTCTTTACTGTTATCTCACATTAAGCACTTAGTACTTACATAGATATTTTTAACTTTTTTATTTGCTGGAGGCCTTGTGCATAAATTCATAAATTTGACAACTCCCTTCACAAAGACTTCACTTGTTATTGCACTGCAAGACTATGCTCTTTCACCTTCTGTTGAAACACAGTTCAAGAGCCAGACATGTAAGCCTTGATTTCCCTTTGAGACATTAAACTGTTCTGAGTTCTTTCAGAAAGCTTGGAAGACATCTAGAATCTAGATTTTCTGATTATCACATTATTCTGTTGGAGGGAAGGAAGAGGAGGAAGGAGGGAAGGAAGGAAAAGACAAAGTTTATTTGGAGTAACTACTTTTGTTTCTGGGCATAAGAAATAAAGATCCAAACTGAGATCATTCTTTGGCAATATAGGAGATTTTACTGTCACACAAACTTTGCTGAATTCCAAACCTGCATGTGTTTATCATATAGTTCTTGAGGAACAGGTTAGAATTAACTATTCTGAGCTTCTCTGTAGCATACTGTATATAGTGCTTTATATCAAAACTAAAAATAATCAGTTAACAGCTACACTTGCTGCAATTATATTCACAGATTAGTTTTGAAACCCTGTGGGTTTCAGTGTCTGTAACAGCTCAGAGTAGTGTCTCCCTCTGTAATAAGGAAAGGCATTCCTGAATTACACACATGTAACTCACTGAAATGAAAGACACTATATATAGCTTGCTACTTGACAGAAACTATATGGTTTTAGGTTGTTTATGGAATTACTTTTTTATTTTTCCTTTTTTTTTTTTTTTCACTTCTGTGCAGAGTTTCATGAACATTGAGAAGTACAGTACCAGTTTCAGTTTGAGAATAAATTAAGTGGTTCCTGTTTTTTTTTTTTTCAATTATTAAATAATCTGTGTTATACCACATTTTAGGTGCCATTCACTATCAAAACCAATGGCTTCTTCATATGTAAATTCGTAACGCTGAAAGGACTTAATTAATGTAAGGTACGCATGCTGACTCAGTAGATAGCCCTTCACTCAGACCATCCCAATTCGTTTTGGAAACTACGTTTCCTCTCTAAGGTTAAATAAATAAACAAAGCCAAACAAGAAGTATTCAAACCTAGACTCAGCTTATACCTCCCTATGCCACCCCAACCTTTATTTTCTAGCCTTGCCCTAGTTTGAACCCTGACTGTGAGGCATTTGAGATTTTAACAGATGACAAGTGTTTAAAGACATTGCTAGTTACCACCTTTTACAATTCCGTGTTCCAGGAATAGAAGACTGGAAAAGCCATTTAGGTGATTTATGTCCTCTAGGGAATCAGGTGAACTACTGCAATTTTCAAGGTACTAGATTTACTTCTGAAGTACATCAGAATAAATGTTCCTGAGTTTGTAACTAAATTAGGTCATTAAGTTAACACACACTGGACTACATATACTCTTGAGTCAATTTCACCGCAAAGGTAATCAACCAGAGGGGAAGCTGCAGGTAGGCTCTTTGCCAGTGGATCTGGCCAATAGCTCCAAGCACCTTAAACTCATTTTGTTGTGTAAAATAATGGGAGGAGTGGGCAACCAGGAACATTTGGTGAATTGCATGCCTGTGCTGCTGTGTCCTCTGCAACAGCTCTTGCCAACCCAGTGACAAGAGAGAAAGAAAGATGCAAAAATGGCTATGGAACATTCATAAGTCAAACTCCAAGAAAATTTTTGAAGAGATTATTGTTATGTCACTACTGTTACTTCATCTCTAAACAAACAAAGATTATACATTTTTTAAATTTCAAAAATCTAAGTATATAAGATTTGGAAAGTTGAAAATCTCAGTGGAGGTTTATTAAGTTTGCTGTATTAAAAGATCACACCGTAACTTAAAACTCACTATTCAGTACATGTCTTAAGAACTCTGTGTCTATCTTCCTGCTCTTCTTTATCAAAGGAAATGAAGTCAAAGTGTTCCAAGTATTTACTAGGATCTCTCAGGAAATCCTGCAACTGAAACAGATCCTTCCCCTGTATATGCTACCAATACTGGTTATGGAATGTCATACAACAACAAAAGAGGGACATTAAGTGACGTGCGGCAACCATTTGGTAGAATTTAGTATTTAGATTTGACCAAGTATGTGTCAAGTCTAACTACAGCTGAAACCCATCTCTGTAACATAGACACTGCACTAAACTCACATTTCTTATTTTGTTTCTTATCATTTTTTGAGTCCTGACTAAATCACAGAATCACAGAATGGTTTAGTCTGAAAGGAACCTTAACCAAGTTCCAGGCCCTCTGCTGTGAACAGAGTTGTCACATTTTTAAGCCACGTAATAAAACTGCAAAACTGAACTAAAAATAATCTCAGAACAATATGCATAGAAAGTCAAACTTTGTTGGTGATGGTGATTTCTTTCACTGCATTACCAAGTTCATGAGGCACTTCAGTCACTGTAATTTGGTTTGGCTGAAAAAGGAAGTGCTATACTGCTTAATATGCATTACAGCAGCAGTTAGTTGTAAACCCTCTGCATGTGATACGTATTCACAAAAGGAAATAGAAATGCTAATTAGAAAAATACATCTTAAAATGAAAATCTGAAGATTTGAAACAAAAAGTTAACTGATGATCACTTTTTTCTAAGTGTTTCTTTTTAAAGCCATCTAGACTGCTATTCATCTAACTGATCCTGCACTGAAATACATACCAATTAGAGACTGATCTTCAACATGATTAATACTGCAGTTTATGTTTGATCTTGTATTAGATGATTAAAAGTTATAAAATGAAATATACAGGAAATTAATTCAATTCCAGAAGAGTGGACTCCAAACAATTTTATAAAGTAACTAAATCTGGGTAAGATACAAAATTACACAGGAAAACAAATGTTTAGTGTTGTCTTTGCTACTATACTAAGAAAAGGAAACAATGAAAAACACAAAAGGAATGAATTCTTTTAAGAACAATCAACAAGGACAGTACTTCAGCAAAATACTGCCTCGAAGAATGAGATAAAATATTTTAGAGAAAAGTAAAGGAAATTTTTTTTAGCAAAAGGATAAAATATGTTTAAAAGAGTAGAATATATGAAACTGCATTCTTTTTAAAGAGTTGCACTGATTTACTAAAAAGAAATAAAAATGTTAAGTAATGGAACAGACAGGTGAAAATAAGCCTATTTTATAAGACCTAGAACACAAATACTCTAGTGTTTTTGCCTCTTAGTAAATACCCACAGCAAGAAGTGTAAAAAGATGAAAATCGAAATCATCACCGGATCCATAAACTGAAAGAACTATAGCCACTGAGGTCAGAAACAGAAAATGAATAAATATTAAGTGTTATGTGTAAATACGGTAGAAAATCATACTGTTAGGGAAAAAAAAACCTGGGAAACGGAAATGCTATTTCCATATACACTGATTGTAATGCACTCAGTACAGCTACAATGACTAGATCTAAGTTCAGCCTCCAGCTTACTGTGACTGAACGCTGATCAGAATAAATTAATTCAAATTACGTCAGCTATATTTTGGAAACAGTACACACAATTAAATCACAATTAAAAACTACAGAAAAAAAAAGGCATCTTCATCTTAACAGAAACTTTATCACGTATTTTCAAACTTTCCCATACCACATTTTTAAAGGAATACAATAACCCTGAAAATCATATACAATTTCAAATCATCAGCAGAGGACATATAGAGTAGTCTAAGAAAACTATATCCAATTTCAGTTTTCAATATCATAAAGCTGAATTTTAAATTAAACATTGGATTAAGTCATCTATTCATTTTTTATGTACTTTTTTTTCACTATGAGAACCATAGTAAACAGCATGTGTGGGGAGCTTTCTTCACTCTGCTCTTTTTCAATTACATATTTTCCCCTCCATAAAAGCAGATGTCTGAAAGCTAACAAATCCCAGAACTATAAATAATTTCCTGCTGAAACTAGAATATTTGCTATTGAAGCAACTTGGAATTATGGTATTTTGGTAGAACAGTAAGTCATTATAATATTGCTTACCCCATGCCTTTGGAGAAATTAAATACAGACTGAAAGAAAGAATGGAATCTGAAGGCATTTCAGTACTTCAAATGACAGAACTGCACGTGCATAAAGAAAACTTTACATAACCATGTTTCTACACTACCACAGCTCATTCATACATGGTAAACAAGTATAAATATTCTCAGAGGGAAGGAAATAACATCATTTTGGACTTCCTTACATAATTCTTTACATACTTCTCAGTAAATTCTAATAGTTTCGTGCTTCTCTTACAGAGGAGATGCAATTAATATGGAAAGTGTAAACGAAGCAAAGTAGTCTTTGCTATCCTAGACAAGATTACGAGGAAGCTCTGTTTTTTTCTCTGCTTTTCTAAAACCCACTACAAAAAGTACTCTGCTCTTCTGCTTCATAACCTGGTACATCGGCTAGACTATTAGAAGAGAAGAACAATTTTTGGAGAACAGGTTGTATTTAGTTTTCTGAGTATGGATGTTCATACATGCATGTCAAGTCTGGTCTTTATATGAATAATACTTTAAAAGTGAGAGCACAACTGATTCAAAAGAAGATTAATCAAAGGAAAAGTGAAAGCAAGGAAGGAGAGAGAGGCAAAAAAGAGGGGGGTATGAAGTGCAAAAAGTTGGCAATTTCAGTTAGTGTAATATACACAGGTTTGGTTTATTTCCATTTTAACTGTCCCCTGCATTCACCCTCCAACTTATCTGCAAATAGCACAAAATAAATGCTAGCCTAGTCAAGAAGTGCCAGATTCAGGATGGGATTAACGAAAGAAATCTCCAAAGATTTAATCAAATACGAAGCAAAACTCTGCATTAATTCTACTGAAACACATGAAAAGTTGTACAAAATCTCATTTTTAATTTTTTTTATTGTAATCTGACAAAGGATTCTCAGGGAGATACCTAAGCTTTCAGAAGACATAACCTTACTTTATCAAAATCTTGTCAACATTCAGTAAACAGCTAATACAACTCAAATCTAAGTACTTGACTTTTGTTCTTGCTCATCAAAAATTGACTCATACAACCAGAATACAAAACTTGTGAAAAATGGGAAAGAAACAAAATTTCCTAGGGCTCACATTCTTGTTTTTGTCTACTAAAAACAGCAAAACCACTTAAATTATGTCAACTTTTCCTTGTCTACGAGTTAGAGAATTTTCAGGAATGCAAACCCTGTGAAATTTCAGGCATACAATTCAAAAGTGTTAGATGAGATTGTGAAAGGCAGCATGCATTTTTCCAAAGGAAGTGTTTCACTGTAAGTGATGATTCCCATACAGCTATTTCTCATTTGTGTATGGATCCTAATGCTGACATTATACTACCTGATCAGACTCACAGAGAACATTCTCCGTGGCAAGGCTCTAATGGACAACGTGCAATCACGTGAAAAATTTGAAAACTAAAAATAAAGTAAATTTAAAAAATAGAAAGCAAAGCAAAGTGTAACTGTGGAATGTGAAAGACCTTCAGGAAAAAAGGCAACTAAGAAGACAATAGGGTCAGGAAGGCGAGTGGCCTTGTTCTGGTAATTACCAAATGAAAGTCCACAACTGGTGTTATGGTAAAAAAAAAAAAAAAGGAGAGAGATCAACAGATTCCCATAAAGCTTCATAAAAATCTGAATTTTCTTTTCCAAAATCTGCAAATTACCTTTAGAATATAAGTGCTTTTTACTGTATGATACACCTTGGCAATTCAGATATTTTGTTAAGAATATCTTGTTCTAAAAGGAGCATAAAAATAGAAATAATCAGAGTGACAACGAAACATGATACAGTGGTACCACTGCCCCAAGTAAAGGCAACAAACAAAGCTATTTTTATACATCAATGCTGAAATCTATCAAATGGTATGAGCAAAATTAAGTTTGTTAATGATCTATAACACAGTAACATTACATGAAAGTAATCTGATCTTACAATACATCACTCAACCAGGGAAAGAAGGTAGGTTTCCATAAAACAGTTGTCAAAATAGCTGACAGGTTCATTTCCCCAAACCTGCTAAGTACTGTACAAGTAAAGGTATTGTTCATTCAGTGCAAACCTTAGAATCCAAATCTTAGAATGCAGAAGTAGAAATAATAGCATCTCAGTAGTGTTAAGTAGTGCTAACTTACAGGAAAAGCAGGATACAAATAGAAGTGGTGAGACTAAGAAGCATCTGGGAATCCAAATGAATGTCCTGTCTCCACACACTTTTCAACAGTGTGTGGAGACAGGACAAGGGGGAACGGACAGAAACTGCAACACAGGAGGTTCTGCACGAATGTGCGCAAGAACTTCTTTATGGTGAGGGTGATGGAGCACTGGCACAGCTGCACAGGGGGGTTGTGGAGTCTCCTTCTCTGGAGATATTCAAGTGCCGCCTGGACGCCAACCTGTGCGACCTGGTGTAGGGAACCTGCTTTGGCAGGGGGTTGGACGCGATGATCTCTTGAGGTCCCTTCCAACCCCTATGATTCTATGAATGGAGCTGTGTTCGGTCTTTTCACGTACTCATGTGCCAACCTGGCACAACCATTAATGAAGTAGGCCTGGCACATGCAACAGGACAAAGGCAACCGTTCGACAGACATGAAGGATTTGAAACAAATTACTCCACAAAGCCATGAGAAGATATCCTGCAAGTCCACTCAGCTTCCTTTACTGAATAGGTAGTGGATATATGAAAAGAGGGAAAGAGATGACACATGCCCAAGTGGATTCTTCCTACAAGGTCAGAGCAAACCAGACCTTGTAGTAAGTACAACACTGTATCCAGTGCTGTGAAGAGATGGCAGCAAGTTGCGTCATTCATAGTTTCCTCCTAGATGGAATGAAAGCTTCTGTTTCCAGGCCAGATCCTCTTCACAGATGAAGTTTCCTGTCACAAGTATGAAGAGGGTCAACTAGGAAAGCTGCCCTCTTGGACCTACTGTTTGGGAATAAGTAAGATCTTGGAGGAAAGCTGATGGAAGTTGGCTGTCTTGGCTACAGTGATCATGAATCAGTTGAACTCAAAATTTTAGGTGTAAGGAGAAAAAAAAAGGTCAGCAGAGTTGCCACACTGCACTTCAAAGAAACACAAAATCACACAATTTCAGTGATTGGAAGGGGCTTCGAAAGATCATCTTGTCCAATCCCTCTGCTGGAGCAGGACCTAAATGAGGTCACATTAAGTTTCCAAGGGAGCTAGTCAGAACAGTAAAGGTGCCTGTAACTGATACAAGCCTGCTGTGGTACACTATTAGAAGAGCATACATACTACCAAAACATACCTTTAATCTACCACTGAAATTGAAAGAAAGAAATAAGAACTTCTCTACATCTGCACTGATGGCTGTGGTCTTCTGTACATTTTCCATCTACTCACGTATCTGCACCTCAGAAAAGAGGGACTTTGAGCACTAATTTTGTCTAACACAACTTAATAATAAATGTAAAAAAGTTCTACGCTTCTATATTGTCTCTCAAAGACATAAAAATAGATCCTTATGATGATCATATTTCCTAAACCAATCTATACTCTGATGTTTGCTAAAACATTGAGAATCAACTTCACCAGAGAATACTTCATATATATGGAACTATACTACTTTGTTTCAAGATAGTTAAGACAGTTAATACCTTCAGAAAGATTCTGTTTAGGCATACTGAATTTGAGTTTTTATGGATATCAACCCTAAACCCTAAATCTCAGGTTCTCTGAGGAAAATTCTCAACAGAGTGGAAAATAATGAAACTTTATTAACAATGTGTCTATGTTTTAAACTTGCTGTGCACATATCCATGTTTTCTATCACTGTAAGATCAGGTATAGGAAACAAGACACTTCCTTTCCATCTAGGGCAGCAGACCTTTAACCCATCCAAAGGAGCCCAGAATTTTGGCAGACCAAGAGATACCGACACAGGTACTGGTTTCCAACGGGGACAGGGAACACTCCTGAATAGAACAGTGCAGCTGATGGATTTTATTTTCCAGTTTTATTAATTTATTAAGATTTAGCAAAGCGGTGTAAAGATAACACCTGCTGCAACTTTTCCGGTTTGTCCCCCTCAAACTATTTCCTGCACACAAACTATGTACTGAGTGTTTCTGTGTGACAGAACACGCAAGATCAACATGAAAGTTGAATGGAAACTTTATCAAGTTTGGGTGACTATTCTTTGGTCTGCATACATAGCTTGGATCAGTTTGTAACACATAACTTGAATAAAAACTGACGGCTATTTGTAAAAATTTTATCCTGAGCTTTCTAACTTGTGTAGCTTTTATTTTTGTCGTTAAAAAGAGTCAGAGAAACTTTTATTTGTAAGCAGAAAAGCTTTCCAATTTGATTGCAAGTCAGCATGAGTTCAATGCATGCGCACACTGAACAACAAGCTGACAATCAGCAAGAGGACATAAAGAACACATTACTGTGGGTATTTCTGCTCCACTGGAGGAAGGACTTGTAGTGATTCAGCTATATGAGTTTGACTACCATACAGTATAAGCCTGCAATCTCCCATGGGGCCACTAATCACATTCTTCACCCCCTTTTTTCCTCTTTTTAGCCAGCAGTTTGAAAAATACACTGTTTATTCTGCACTCATTTTGAGAACCTCTGAGCAGGATGAGTAGGCTTAGCGCATGACCACATTATGAAGCTTTTTATAATGTAATGTTACTGTGCAGTCTGATATTACTTTATTTTATTTTACCTGAATTAGGTCCTGAGTTTATTTTCATTATTGCTTTCCTTACATGGCATGTTAGCTTTCTCTCTTTTTTTCTTTTTTCTGATATCACCTGAGATGTTAATTTATGTATTACAGTAGTGACACATTAAGAAATAATTTAACAATTATATTAACCACAACATACTTAAAGCAGCATGGGAAAGAACAATGATTCTTAGAAAATCATCTGTCAGTAGATACGCTACAATTGATAGATTTTCAAAATAAGTTGTAACTTTTCAAGAATTAAATGCAAATATAGTATGACAATACTGTCCTTTAAAAATACACGAGAAATAATAGTAACGAAGACAAAAATTATAAAACTGTTTTTCAAAGATCATATTCCAGTGTTAGCAAAACAGGATTATCAAGGATCAGTATGGATGTGAGACTGAGACAGACCCATTTCAACATTTTGATCCATCTCAAACACAAAAATTAGTCACCTGTATAGAGAGCTTCTGACTTCCACCTGTTTGCAATGACTTACTGCTGTCGTTATCATGCTAAGAAGTGAACAATTACAAATCACTGCAGTGAATCCTTTCAATGTGGTGTCACACAATGTTCACACAGACCACTTCCTTCTCCACATTTCTGCCTTTTATGTCAGAATTACCAGTTCCAGAGACTGGAGTCAAAGCACTGCTTTGACTCTCATCCTTCACTTGAAACTGAAATCATGAGATCCTGGAACTGACAGGCTCAGTTGAATCTAAAGTAAGGTGCAAGCAGAGTTCATACAAAGGCAATTTGTGAATTAAGAAGGTAATTGTCTTTTTAATGAAGCATCCTCTGTCTGTTGCACTTACAGTGAGTGGAAAGCAGTCAGGAAGAGAAGACAAGTTATGACACTAGCAATACGTTACACAGATGATACACTGACCTGCTCTGCTATAAAAGGATCTGAACCACAGAACAACAGAAAGGCCCTTCACCCACTGGAAGTCAAGCTCCTGCTTGACTATCTCACAATTTAGATAATGGTGTCCATTTATCATGGCAAAAACCTAGCTGGTTTGTAACAGGTATCAGCCACATCTGTAATTCCCCTGAGTTGCTTGTGTTGGTTCAGTTTTCAAGGCTCGAAATACTATTATGTTGCTTGCCTCCTTTTGTATTTACAAAGATGTATTTACAATCATGACTCACTCGCACATTAAAAGTGTTCTCCCCCTGAGTTAACATTCGTGCTGCTGTATGAAGCTCTGACAAGCACCAAAAGAAGGAATTAACAAATTCACAACCAGCTTCACCAATATTTTTTCCAGTATAAGTTACCCAATTAAAAAACTATGTTAATTGTTGTTAATTCTGTTGCTAATATTAAAGGAAGTTATGGAACTCCGAGCTGCTTTTTTTCCTAATGTAGCATTCTTGAGGAGAAGGAAAACCTAAAATAACCATCAAGAGACACATACAGGCTTACAACTATAAAGGCTCCTTCTACTTCTTACAGTGAACAGTAACAAACAGGCCATCACCTTATAATCAGAGGTTCTTTTAAAACTGACTCCCAGAAATTCCAGCCTAAAACCATTAGGTTGTATCACAAACAAGTAGAAGAATACCACCGTTCTCCAGAAGCTATTCACTGGGTGTTGCTGGGATGTTAGCAAGTATTGCTCACTGCAGATTGGAGTGTTTTTAAATTATGTTTTTTTATTCTTGTGTGTTAGTTTCAGCCTTCCTGCTAGGTGGAATATGTAGGAAGAACTAACAAATGAGAGCCAACATTAACTGCAGTGTCAATGACTGACATGGAATTTACATCAACCAAGAGAAAGGGCATGACTGACATATTCAGAAAATCCCTCAAACTTCAGCTGCTAGCTACACAGATTTTGAGCCTTAGGAACAGTAATAGAAACAAACAAACACGAAGGATGTAAATGTGCTGAAATTATGCAGTTCATTCATCACTGTTACGAGATATAATTCAATTGAAGTATACAATAAGCTTTCATTTCACAGTTGTAAGATGCAGAAGTAATGACAGAAACTGATGAACTCTATTATCTAGACAGTGATAAATATAAGCATATATTAAGTAACATTTGTCATGTATTAATCAAAGTTTGGCTGCCATTAGCATTCAAATCTAAAATCAGAGACTTAAATATTGTTACTGAAACAGCGACTTCTGGGGAAGGATATCTATAAAAGGATTATGATTGCGCAGACTAAAGATACCTTTTACTTAAAAGCAAAACAAACAAAAAACCCTTTAAGATTTTGCATCTTAATTAAAAGGGAAACAGTATTTCAGTAGTTATGCGCTTGGAAGAGGACTAAAATTATTTAAGGTGTCATGATTTGGGATGCTCTTTTTTGCACCCGGAATCATAGCACAGATGAGGGACAATCAGGAATAAGTAGCATAAATGTAAGGACCATAACATGGATTTGAATGATTAAGATTAAAAAAAAGTATTAAATATGCTGAATAAAGCATAATTAATTCCAATTACTTGCTATTGGCAATCTTTCACTGGATATTTTTTCCTCTTACTTCTCAAGACTGTTCATGCAGCTTATTCAGGACCCGTATAAAGCATAGTCTGAAGCCTAAGTTTTATTAGCTGTTATATAATGAACATATACTATAGAAGAGAACAAATTCACAAGTTTCTTGATTTGAACCGAGCTCTTCAATAAAGATTTTACTAGTGACAGCACACAGCATAATGAGACTCAGCTTTAATGCAAGCATGAACACTACGCTTCTATGGGGACCTCTAGTGAGTCCACAGTTTGAAAGGCAAGGATGATCAACGAGACATCCTTAAGGCTTTTCAAATATAGTCTGCCTGATTATGCATTCGTGTTCAAGAATTCTTATGTGAATGATCTAGTATTAGTTTGTATAAGAGCTCCTCAACACGATTTAAAGGACAACCACTGGACTCAGTATAATTAATGATGAGTCATAGGCACCCATGAGGAAGAAGCAGAAACAATGACATGCCAATCTGGTTCACTTTATACTACAAAATTTAAAGCTTTCTTTAAATATTCATTTGAGGTAATTTTATGAAAAGGTTTTCCTGTGCCACTAGACACATGAGGCATGCTTGGATGGATGCATCATATCAAGAGAGAGAATGCCTGCAGAGTGAAGAAATACAAAGAGCATTCATTTTTTTGTCATTTTTTCACCCACATCTTTCACTTTTATTTGTTGCTTGAGATAAACGCATAGGAGAACCTTTCACCATCTCCACATAATCTGAAAAGCATGTACTAGGGCTCCCGGATGAGTCATTACTTCAAAAATTAACTTCTAGTAAAGTTAATCAAAGATACTACAAAGGAAGAAGAGCTCTGGGGTGAACTACACATTCCACTTAACTATGCAGGTAACCAAATTTCTGGTCTGAGCTGCTTAAAATAACCCAAAAACAGTGAGAAGGTAACTGCAGATCTGAGATGTAAAAAATGGGTGTTTCTCCAGCCAGGCTTTCTTTCTACCAGAAGCATCTTAGTCTGCTTGTCTTGTATGCTTCACCACATGGAAGTCACATTCCCTAACAAGACACTTTTCATGCCAATTCTGACAAGACAGATGAGACTGAGAAAAATATTGCTCAAATCTTGGAGTCAGTCTCTTTCAACTTCACCAAGGCAGGTCAGGCAATTAAGAGGCATTGTATCAAAAGAGTCACTATGCCCTCATTGCCAATCAACTATGCACAAATATACTTCAGGTTAACAGCATGCAATTAGAAAAATCAGATGACAAGGGAAAGAAGTGCTGCTTGCCTAGTAAGTTAAGATTTACTTCTATCCCATTGCAAAAGTGAATTCTTCTGTTTTCAGAAAATTAAAAGAGAGACAATACCAGACTAAAAACAAAGTGCATTTAAAAGAGAGAAGGTAATGCAATAAAAAATAGGGGTATGACAAGAGAAAGCATTAGTATTATTCACAACCTTACAATTTCTGAAATTTGGACTCTAAAGAAGTCACTGAAAGTGGATTTAGCAGCTCAGTTAGCTATCTTCATGCTGAATACAGATTTAGGAATTAAAAATAAAGACATTTAAATACTGTCCCTGGGTCCAGAAACAGTTAGTACAATTAGCAGCCTATTAAAAAAAAGCTTTAAAATGCCATCAGGACTACTTTATCTGAGAATTTAGATTTTCTTTTAAATATTTAAAAGAACTGAAATGAGAAGGGACAACCTAAATTTCACCAGATTAGAGAAAAGTTACTGCAGTTTGTCTTCTGATTACTCAGAGAATATATACATCTCTTAAAACTTGGCTTTTACATAGTCAGAAGTATTTTATAAGCAAAGTTATTTACAAATTGCCTTACAATCTGAACTGTAGTTAAATCACTGCTGTTTCTTATCTAAAATACAAAATTCCATTAACTTGATTAAAGCAAAATCTCTCTTTGCCACAACTAGAAAAATAAAGCCCTTGACAGTGTATGAAATTTCAACTCGCAGTCTAGAGAACATTATAAATTACTGGACTGGCAACAATTTATATTTTCAATTCCCTCAAAATGAGGATATAAACATATGTCATTTTCTACCAGGAAAAAAACAATTTTTTCTATCCTGGATTTGGAGATAAATTAATAGTATTGACCTATATAAAACAGAATGGAAAAAAGGAAGTCTTAAATCAATTGTGAAAGAAATGAGACCTGGTAGCAAAACTTGAGTTGTTACTTTAGCTTTCTGATTTAGCCCAGGGAAATAGTTTGTTACTTTCTTTAACAAGTGGAAAGCATATTTAACTACCTGTAATATCTGAGAAACTAGTGAATAACTTACAGTAAAAATAATCCCAGATAATGGGAAGATACTGATTAACTGATATTTTCTAGAATATATTACTGTTGCATACGAGCTATGAGGCCAGATCTATAAATCTAGCAAAGTGATGTACGTTCAACAACATACTAAAAGCAAGACAGAAAAAGGAAGAAAAGAAAAAAAAATATAAGGTAGCAATGTATCATCTTTATACCTTCTTGACCTTCACAGCTTTTAGCTTCAAGGCCCTTCTCCAAGTTAGGCCAGAATATCCTCAGGGTTGGCCTAACTTCTCAGCTGCTAATGGGTCTGGTAGACACTACTCCACTTTTTCTACTTCATCAAAGCTCACGGTGGTACTGTCACATCCCTGTGCATGTTAACATGAATAATGCAGGTGACTGAAGGCAAATATTGAGATCCACAGACTGTCCATACGTTACATTACAGAAAAAACTGCAGCTCATTATCTAAACCAGTTCTTGTTTTTGCAGAGCTGGTACCTCTGCTTGCTTGTGTAGTGGCACAAGTCACTGTGCCACAAATCCATGACTCCAGTATTCACTTCCATGGCCATGCATGTTCTGAAGAAATGTGCATGATTTAATGAAGAGAAGAAATGGTTTACTTTTACATAGAGGTCAACAAGAGAAAAAAGACAATAGTCTTATTCAAATTAATTCACTTAATGTTTAGGTGGAGTTTTTTGTATTGACAGTAATCAACATTAATATAAACTCAAATGCAGTGGGATCAAGTCCAAGATGCTCATGTAGATATTCAGCTCTGATTTACTTATTGGCAGCTATGTTACTGAAATTAAATTCATTAAGAAAATAAACTGAATTTATGCATTGCTACAGAATATTTAGATCAAATTGCCCAAATTAGCTAGTATATTTAATATTTCTGATAGATCTGATGTTCCTGTTGCCACGCTACTCAGTGAAAGCAACAGGAATCAAAGACAGGATCCCTAAAGACAGCTCATGTACACAGACACGAGAAGTCTTTACAACTCATGATGATACACGGAGGTGTGCACTAAGCATAATACCATCACTTTCCATTTGTGACTCTGCACTACAAACATATGGGGTTATTCTGTAACAGCTCATTGTGAGAGTTCTGCAAGTGGGGTGAGAAATGCAGAGGATGGGGCACTACACAGAGCAACAGTCCAGAATGCTGGAAAGAGGAGAGAAATAACTAGCCTTTCTACACATCAGCTCTGAACACTTCTCCAGCATTACTGGTCATTCTGAGGTCTAACTCATATCAGTAATACCTACTGGACTTCAGCATAGGCATCTGCTTAGCAAGATGTTGCATAAAGAACATGAAATAACAGACATATAAAACAGCAGGTAAGCTTATAGCAAATGAGCAAACTTCTTAAAGGGTCTGAGCCTCTCCCTTATTCTGTTACTGGCTGCGAAGAGGAAAAAAAAAAGAATCTACAAAATGTAGAGGAAAATGCTTTCCTGAGTTATTTTATTTATAAACTGCAACCACGCTGGAATCCGTAAGATATCCTAACAGTCAATATCTATCCTTGATTCTTTCATTACATTCATCTGCTGATGCAGCGAGACAAGACTAGAAATTGAAGATTAATAGGTGCCTGTATTTTGGGTGCAGTAGGGTTTTGGTTAAGCACATTTTTTTTTATCAGCCTTTCAGAGCATCTACAAACTCTAGTATGTAAGACAAAATTACTCCACAGAAAAAGCATGCATTACATTTTTGCTCATCACAAAGAAGGAATAGTTACTGCTCTTTCCTTGTAAGTATTTTACAAAATGGGTATTCTGTATTTTGTTCAGCACCTTCAACTGCAGACCTAGAGTTGTGGCATTGTTTTCGTTTGCTTCCACAGTCACTCGGAATATTTATTTTCAGCAAGCCCCGTATTAACATCTCTACAACTCTACAGCTGGAAAAATCCTGTTTCCACAAAGCAGATGTTTGGAAATGCTACCAATCAAAAAGTCTCTACTCAACAGCCATCTCAGCTTCGTAAAGTTGCATAAAATGTACTTATGTCAAATAATGTCCTCATTTGATTAATTCCACAATTCACACTGATGAAGAAAATTTAGGCCATCCCAAGAAGCATCTCAAGTTTCAGAAAGACCAAAAGTTCCATATAAGGGAACCAGGTAAAGAACTGCAGTTCTTCCATATTATCCCTCTCCTACACTCTTCAATAAAATACAGTCTATCAATATCTGATATGTAGAGTATCCAAGGTGAGAAAAATAATATAAAAAAAAACCTTAAAATGATGGAAGAGGCCTAACTGTCAAATCTTCAATTTCCAAAACTATGTACTTAAGGGAAAAAAATTATCTGGTACCCTGCTGAGAAATAACTGCACCATGCTAAAAGAATGATGATTAATGAGACCAAGTGAACACTGAAGAAGTTTCTGAACAAATCTATCCTCAGGAATGAATCCTCACTTCAACAGTAGACTCATGTCAATTCAGCCTTTATTTCAACTGTATTTCTCCCTTCTCAACAACATATGTGTTGAGAACAATATGCCTCTCCAAGGCATATTTATTTAAATTTCTCTTCAACATGACAGTTTCATACAAGAAATCTAATTTTCATTTCTTTCCCAGGAGAGAAATTATACAATCTCAGTCTCATGTAATTTCAATCAGTAATGCAGGACAGAAAAGCAAACTGCATTAATATGTTGTATAGACACAATCTGCTTGCATTTTATGTTGACAAGGATTTTGTAGACAGCTTCTATTTCAATGCACCCGGAGGGTTATATCATCAAGCTAGGATGCATTCATGAAGGCTCTTTTCTACTGCATATCATTGTTAGTGGATGAAAAATTAAAAAAACATGACAAAACACATACTAGATCACACAAATGTATCCTCGTGTGTATTAAAAAGTAATTATTTGAATAAGACTGACTTCAATGAATAAATGTTAAAAATATTGTTGCATTTTTCTCATTTGTCAGAAGGGTAAAAACACCACCCACACACTGCTGATTCATATGGTCGCATCAGACAGCAGTACATAGGAAGCTCTACAGGAAGACCACAGAAGATGACAGGCATTGAAAAGGGACAGATAGTCAGAAGCATACCAGTAAGAATGCACTGGAATCAGGAAGCAACAGAGCAAAGAAAGCTTTTGTGCTACAGCTTCTATGATTAAAATTAGATCCTCAAAAATTCACATTAAAACATAAATTTATTTTTCAAAAGAAAAAAAGTATTTCATGGGAAAGAGTTGCTCTTTAAAATATTTTGCAATACAGCAAATGACTACCACAGCAAGGGCAGCTAGTGCAAGTCACTGTTTATCACACAAGAATGACATGAGCTACAAGGCTGTTCTGACATACCCTGCTCTGATTAGGACTATTTTATTTATAAATATTGTCCTGCTCAGGAACATCTTGCATGAAATGAGGCTGTTCTAAATGAAACTAATTGAGATTAGATAATTTGTTTTCCTGGTCAATGGTACTAGAACTATTCATGAAAACAAAAAAAAATTTCAAGTCTCAGTTTGTAAAAATGCCAGTAGATGCTTAGATTCCTCTCCAAGAGTTGATCTGAGTCACAAGCAGTAAAAGAGCTATGCATAAACATGGTACCATTATGCAAATTTTGAAAGAACAGTGTTCTGTGAACTAACTGGCCTACACAAGCTCCTCCTGAATTGCACAGTCCCAAGAAACTTCTTGATGATAACTTAGAATCTACCTGCATAGTCAGGGTCCCCCCACACAGAAATCTCTCCATTGCTGTCACTGCGTAGTCTCCTTTGCAACCTCTGAGGAGACCTGTCCGTTCATAACTTCCTCAACTTCCTCATAAATATCCTAAACTTCTCTTTTGACTAGGTGTGAGTCAGGTAAATGCAATTTTCTTTATAAAATCCATTTTACATTCCACATGTCACAGTTTCACATGCTGGTCAAATGCTCTCCATGACTTTTAGTGATGTCTCTGTCCAATACTGACAGTACTGGTGTTAACACCAAAGTATCACTTAACTTTCTGGAATCAAAGTAGCCTTTTTGCTATGAGCTATTTATGCGATGACAAGTGTTTGAAAAACTCCTGCTTTTTTCCCCACAAAGGAGAAGAAAAATTGAAGTTATTTTCTCACTCAAATTGTTGCTACACTTAGAAATTACAAGAATTCATAAAATATTTTAAAATAAAGTTGCCATGTTTCCTATTGTCCTATGCCCTTTTTATTTGCAGATGACTGATGGAAAGAAAATTTATAATACCCAGTTTGTTTTTGCACTGTTTTCAAGTGTCTTTATTTTCAATCCTTTATTTTTACTTCTCTAACTTTTCAGAGGTCAAAGCAGTACTGAAAAGCTTCAGACAGAGTAACTAAAAGAAAGGAGGAGAAAATAACTAAAGGAAACCCCAAAATTTTGTGTTTATGGGAATTAAGTGATTAACGCTTTAAAACAAACCACTTCAGCTTTAAGAGAGCAGAAATAAATTTTGAATGAAAGCATCTTTAACATAATCAAGAAAAGGAAGAAAAGGCAACCCTCCAAGAGCTTAAAATTGCACAATATACTTCCTAATTGATTAGGACATGTGCTCTAAGGAGTAAGTATAGCTTTCAGATGTTGGTATAATGAATTATTTTGGCACGAGCTTTATTCTCAAATGGTATTTCAACATATGCTGTTATGGCTAAAGACACAGGAATGCAATTTTTCATCTTAATTCATACATTTAATAAATTAAAATAACAACAGAAGTTAAAAACAAACAATAAACAACCTTCCAATACAAACTCTTTTTCTTCTGTTCCTGAAAAAGTGGCCTGCTAACTGGCACCACCTTGGCATTGATACTCAGCTTAGAAGCAATACTGCAGTACCAGAACACCTCTTAAAATTCATACATGAGGCACAAGTACTGTTTCTGCACAAATTGACAGAATTATCTGAAAGACTACTCAATGAATACTGCAGGTATAAATGCTATTGATTACCTATTCAGTACTCAGCAAATTTCTGCTGTAAGTGATCCTTCACAAGAGACCTGAATAACTGGTGGTACTATGTTTTTCCATTTTCAAGTACCTAGAACAAGTAGTGGGGGAAAAAAAACAACAAAAAACCCTATTGGTCTACTTCAAAAATAATCATAATTGATAAAACAGGCAGTAATAGAAGGGCTAACATAAAAATATGATCTTTACTTAATTCTAAAGCAATTCTCAAATACAGCAACACAGTGTGACCTTACAAATGGTACCTTTTGAAAATCAAGTCTGCATTAAGATTTTCCAAGGTCAAGCTGATATTTTTCTTCTAAAACATACGTAATATAACCTCAGCAGAAAGCGGATACAGTCTAGATGTGAAAAATTTGACAAAACATTAAATGCCAGCCCCTCATTTTCATTTTTTTTGGATAAACAGAAAGGAAAAACAAAAAAGTAGCCACAAAGTGGAAAAATTAAGCCCAAATGCCATAAGAGGACTTATGGAGCTTATAAAAGGATTATGTCAACAGTTCTTACTCTGTAGCGCATCATCCCCACTGCTTTTCCACCCCAGTGTATGGCTGTAGGGAGTCCAGAAAGGAAACCCAAAGCTTTTTCATGCTAAAGTGACAGACTTTTCATCCAGTCTGTACAACTGGCAACACTTGGTATAAAGTTAAAAGCTGGAGACAAGATGCAAAGCACACCTTCACTTATCAAGCACACTCATTTATCTGCTTGTATGGCCAGCAATAGAGCATAAACTCTCAAACTAGCAGCTATGGTTTGTTAAAATGATTGAAACAGAGAGCATTTTCAAAGCAGACTACTCAGGACATGACCTACATTTCAAAAAATTTAAAATAATGCTTCAAATTAGCAAAATACATACGTGCAATCTATTACCGTATCTAGAAAATGGTTTAGAAAGGTTAACAAAACAATGAGCAAAATTATAACTCTGTTCATAGGTCACACAAATTAAAATGAAACATGCTAAACAACATTAATTAGCATAAAACCCCTTTATCATAACACCCCATCAGTTCTCCTGCATGATGGAGACTAAGGAAATAAATGGAGACTAAGGAAATAAGAGCCACATGAGAGCTGGAGAACTGCTTCTTAGGGATTAAAAGTGAACCTGTACCTGCCACCCAAGACTGAACTCTGTTTTGCCACGCTTAACACTGTTCACAAAAGTGACTTGCTCACAGCAAATGATTTTCCTACTTATCCAAAATCCTAAGTCCACCATACTGTTAAATAATCTACAATCGTGATCTGTATATATTTTTACCAAAGCTGATTTATTAACCAGTAGCTTTGAGTATTGTTTCTGGAAAAGAGCTGTAAAAAAAAAAAATCACAATACGATAAGATAATGTCATGCCTTGGTTTTCTTTTGGCAGCCTCCTTTTCCAAAAAGAAATCATATGACTCTTGCCTCATGCCTCACATTTATGTAATCGCCTACAGTGAATACAAAGTCTAAGAGTGGAGCAACATGCGTCCAAGTCTAGAGACACGTAGACGTGACTGAAGTAACGAAGTGTGCAGACCTCAAAACTACTTCAATTAGGGAGAAAAAAGTGCAGAAAAATACAAAGCCTGAGAACTCAAAACGAATGAAAAAGGAAAAAAAAAAGCGTTTTCTTAAATCTGTTGTTAACGTTAGCTTACTCCTCAGGCAAAGCTGAATTTAACTGTAAGACAAACCTTTCTTTCATCTTGGACATTATCATTTATAATATAGGAAACATGCAAACTGAAAGACTGACAAAAGCTACCAGAAAAAAGGGGAGAGGGGAAAGGAGGGTTGGGAATTTTTGCTGAAGATTCCTTTATTCATTGTTGTAAACCCTACTTCAAGCAACCTTGAAATGAACAATGAAGTGAAAAAAAAAAGTTTCAAGGATTTTTATTATTTCTAAATAATATAAACAACACAACTGCATGAGTCACTGCTCTCCAGAAAAGCTGACTGGGGAAATGATACATTTTCAAAATGTTTAAAACGAATCTGTAAGCATTACTACCACTTGTTCTCCATAGCAGCAGAACAAGCAGAAAGGTGAATCTGGAAGGATAAGACATGGACATCACATATCTCACTAGCTCTTTTGAAAAAAGAAGACCTGGGGAACTACAGGCCAGATAGTCTCACCTCTGTGTCTGGCAAAAGCAGGATGGAGCAGATCATCCAGAAGGCCCTGCTAAGGTACATGTAAAATAAAGATGAGGTGACTGATAGAAATCAGCATGACTTCACCAAGGGTAAGTCATGACTAACTAACTTGGTGGCCTGTTATGATGAAGTTACAGTGACAGAACTTATGCAAAGCATTTGACACTGTCCTGCACAACATCCTGGTCACCAAATTGGAGAAAAATGGTTTTGATGGATTGACCACTCACTGGATAAGGAACTGACTGCATGGCCACACTCAGAGAGTTGCAGCTGCTCCATGTCCAATTGGAGACCCACTAGTGATGAGTATTGTTCAGTGACTGGTGCTGGGACCAGCGTTACTTAACATCTTTGTCGGTGATGTTGAGTGTGGGATCAAGCGTACCCTCAGCACGAGGACAGATTTAGGCTAGCTACTAGGAGGAAATTCTTTACTATGAGGGCTGTGAGACACTGTAACAGGTTGCACAGACAGAATGTGGTTGCCTCCACTCTAGAGGTGCTCAAGGCCAGGCTGGATGGGGCTCTCAGCAAGCTACTCTAGTGGGAGGCATACCTGCCAATAGCAAGTGGGGTTGGAACTAGATGATCTTAAAGGTCTCCTCCAAACCAAACCACTCTATGATTCTACGTTGTTTTTTTTTTTTCTTTTTCCTGTAACCTGCTTGAAGGCTTCTGCTTTAGATTTGAGATGTTGAAGAACAGTTTGTGCCAATGGTACATTTCATGGTTCTCACAGAATTGAATCACAGAATAGAAGGGGTTGGAAGGGACATCCAGAGATCATCAAATCCAGCCCCTGCCAAAGCAGGCTCCCTAAATCAGCTGCCTAAAGAACCACCTTGTTATCTGTGCTCTGTACCAATAAGCACATCATATCAATGTAACAAAAACATAATTCCTACTTTTCTTAAACAGTAACAAATAAAGGCCAAAAATCACACAAAAGGCACACATTGTGCCTCATCTGAGGGTCAATATATGTCACACTTCTCATTCTGCTCAGAATTGAATCGTCCATATTCTCTGTATATCAGGTAAAGTGAGGAACACCCTTACAAGCTATTTTTTGATAAAATATCAATTTTACTGAAAAGGACTAGTGCATTTAATAATTTAATATAGTGTTTACACAATGTAAGAATTTTATGAACTCTGACTGCAAATCTGTTCTTGTCCCCACTTTTGTCTGTTTGCTCCAGTAGATCTGTCTCAGAAAAAACAAGCTAGCAAGATAAACATCAGCTTGAAGACGATGTCCCTGATGATGTGACTTGAAACACATTTCCTATACCTGCATAATTTCACTGTAAAGCATTCTCCAAATGCAACAGGCGTAAATACTGAAACAATCCCAGCAGCAGACTTGCTAGTAGGAAACATAAAAGCAAACGTCCAGATCTTTGATAAAAATTATTTTTATTTTTTCAGCCTGTTCAACATCTTTTTTTGTAGTCCGTATTGTTATTGTTCCTTACATCACGTATATTGTTATGACTATTTAAGAAGTTTCACAGGAACTTAGGGACATGGGATTCAAGCAAGATTTCCTGTCTGTTAATCCAAGCGACATTTCTGTGACAAAGACTGCTGAACAAAAAGGCTTTAGGTAGTTACACTGAATTGGAATAGTATGGTGTAACAGTGCCATTAGGATTTTAGTACAATAACAGTCTGCAGTGGTCTTTTGGTAGGTTGTTTTTTTTGTTCTGTTTTGTTTTTTTTTTGCTAGAGTATTTATTTTGTGTAACTTTGGGAAAAAAAAGCAGAGAAAAAATTAAAAGCCATCCACGTATTCTCTCCCACCTTTAGCAATATTAGATGTGTTCTGTTTTGCTGTTTTTGTTTTAAGATAGAAATTAAGACTATGCTATCCAAAACAAAGTCTTCTAAGACATTGTGAAGAAAACAGAATTTAAAACATTGAAATTGTTTATTTCCTTATTTCGATATTTGAAAGGTATGACAGAAGCACAAATACACAGTTTGGTTTTCCTTCAAGGCAGGTTATAAAAAAAATCAGTGTATATTTTAATTTAAAACATTTGCACTTGAATGTCTGTAGCTGCATGTGACTTACTACTGGTATACTCAGTTTTGCGAAGACAGGCAATTTTGAAAATTGCTTATGAATATTTTCATTAAAAAACTATTTTTTATTTTTCATAAACTACTACTTACTTTGAAAATCAAGAGGCAGAAGAAAACTTCACAACTTCAGGTTAAAAAAAAATATATAAATAACACAGTAACATTAACCCCAGCGGAAACTGAAAATCAATCCATAAGACACCATTTCATTTGACAAATTCCTAACAGGAGAGATCACCTTCACCCATTATTCTTAAGCTCTGTAGATCTTACACACAGCAGTTAAACGTGAAGAATATACGCACTGCACCTTACAACACACTACCACGCGTTCTGTCACACTTCTAACACTATTAGTTACATTCTGCAACTGATTTTCACTTTCCTGGTAATAAATCCTTCAAAGAGTCCGTATTATTACATTGTGGGAAAAGTCACTGCACTCTCGAGCTAAGTCTGAGATGATGAAGCTAACAGCAGTTCGTACAAACTAAATTGGTAAGATTGAAACTTGCTTCTTTCTACGCTGACTAAATTACGACAATCCCATGTAGACACTGTATACCACACAAAAATCCCAAGTGCATACTTAACTGCCCTTTAATTTAAAGAGTTCAAAATTCTACCAGCATATTCCAACACCTCAACTTCAGCAATTCTCAGTTAATAGAATTGTACAGTAAGAGGAAAGCACTTCTAATGCAGTCCCGAGTTACAGCAGTTTCACAGATGCCAGGAATTGGACATAAGAGTCACTTCACCCTCATTTCTTCAGGACTAGCTGCATCACTATCAACAAGCTGTAGTTTGCTAAACTTACGTCCAAAACTAAAAATACACTGTTACTCAAGCTTTGAGATATTCTCTCCAGAGATAGGATTTCCTGATATGATATTCAAATTAATAGGAAGTGCTCTTCCTGTGTTTTCTAGACTGCTAGACTAATGAGGTTTTTTTTTGTTTCTTTTTTTTTTTAAGTTCGTTGAAAACAAGGAAGAAAAAAGGATCACTAGCTGATTGGTGGTCACTACTGGAGAAGGACATGGTGTATAAAGTTTATGTGTAACAGACCATCATATTCTCTAGCCTAGCATGATATTGTAGCAAGTTTGATTTTCCTTGCATTTCTAGAAGTAATTTTTAAAGGAACTCCCTCTAAACCAAGTAATTTGGTGACTTTTACTTTACATCCAGCACTATTAAAAACTCACAGAAATGCTTGTAGAGAGATAGATTCTCACTTACAGGAAAGTCATTAGTACGCAGAGAAGGTGAACAACTCTAATTAAATGGATTAGGCCACACAAATAACATACACAGTTACACCAATACTAACTCAGTCCAACTATACAGAATGCTCTATAGATACTGAACAATCTTAACTTGAATATTAAGTATAGAACATGTATTCTTAAGTTATTTTTTCCTTTTTTTCTACTGATCTATGATTAGGGCTACCAGACACTACCAATATCAATTTAAAAGACAAAAAAATTCTGTTTTCACAATCAACAAACTTTTCAAGACTGAATACTAGGAAATCAGGTGCTCTGCATACAGCAAAAACATGCACTCAGCAAGTTATTAAACACATTAAAATGCAGTTTTCTTTTTAATACTAGTTACACGTTTGATTTTGGTTTCTGACAGATAAGGGAAAACCAGACAGCTGCAGCACACAGGCAAACTAGGAAGTTCAACAATCTCTTTCACTATTTTGGACAATTCTCTACCATCTGCTCAAAACACTAATCCCTACTGAAGACAGCTGAAAGTATGGATTTTGGCAAACTGGATCCTTCTAGTTTACCACAGCACAAATACACATTCCTGTAATGTTGCACTAACCCAAGAATCTTAGGACACCAACAAAAGGATAATCAGCCACAACAACCAGCAGATGCAAATGGAGAAACAAAGCTTTTTTTATCCGATAATTTCCTAAATTGGCTACCCTGAAACATATACAGCAGTTAAATTGTAATAATTAACTTCATATACACAGTCAAAAGATTTTTGTCTTAACACGAATATATTTCATCCTGACTTCCCTAATCCATAGCAGCTTACTTAAAAATATCTCTGGTTTTTGATAGTTTCTGTTGTTTAAAAAAAAAATGTTAGAATACAATAACATTTAGTTAGTTTGCCAGAGAAAATAGTTATTTTCATCCTAAATTACTAGATTAGCACTCAACTTTCATAAGATACAGAGAAAGTAAGATTCAAAGGAAAGCTCAGCCTTCCATGTCTTAACATCTCCTCCTGATAAAATTGCTGATAATGACTCAACTGTAAAAATGATCAGAAATTCTTATGACTGTTCTCAAAGTCATTACACTTCTATGGCAAGAAGTAGGACATAAAGCAATGCAATCAATATATTCAAGTCAATATTGAACATTTCACTTTCTTTTGTGGAATGCTTAAGACATTTTACCCATCTTTCTTTTAAAATGCAAATATTAAAAAAAAAGTTAGAAAGAAGTCAGGCTAGTCAAAGATAAACCTTACAAACATTTCAAATGCAGTTTGTTCTCTTAAATTTCAACAATATCATCAATGTCAGAAGAATCTGTTTTGAGACCTTCTGTCAAAATTTTTATTTCAAAATATGCTCAAAGCCAGTTATCTGCATATGTTTTACCACATGTAATATGAATGGCAAACCTTAAGCAGTGCTGGTGCAGACCAGAGAAATGGTTTAACTGAGCTCTGGCCACAACATGCAGCAGAAGGAAAAGAAGTAATAAAGTGTAAGGAAACATGAGGCTGCCACTGAAACTCCTCCTGTGATGAACGCTGCGAGACATCTTTTTATGAGCGGCTCTCACAGAGACAGCAGCACTCTTCTCTGTGTTTTCAGAGCAGCACAAAGGGTAGAGAAATAAAGGCAGGCTGTATGGATGACCCTTTCTTTGTAACTTTGAGTGTAATTTGTATGTGACACGCAGTTTTTGAAGACTTTTGATATATTTGCTGACAAAAAGAGAAAAAAACATCAGCTGTGGAAATAAACAAAAATCTTACCTTATTATGTTCATATTTGTATGGAATTTTGAGAGTATCCATGGCTCTGATCATGGCCTGCATGGCTGTAAATATATTCTGGTACACCAGTTTTGTAAAGCCCCTTTTGTCTTCATCAGAATAACCTGATCCATGAATGATTCTCATCTGCTTGATAAACGTGCTTTTGCCACTCTCTCCTGTACCTGTAAGACAAGAGGGATATACTTTAGTTACAAGACTCAAACACAGCTTTTCAACACGAAGTTGACCATGTATTCAGAGCAGGACAGAACAGGGCAACCTGCCGCTTGTGAAGTATCTACAAAGATCAACTGAATACCAAACAGCAGTATCAGAAACAAATATCAATACGCTAAACCTTGCATTTGCAAGGTATGATAAAACACTGTGACTAATGAACTATACCAGTAACAAAAACAGAACTTCAATGTATTTATCTGATCTATTATTTAAAAATATCTAAGTTTCAGTTCTTGAAGACACAGTAAAAAAAAAATACCTAACTTCAGATAATGACTATGAGACTTGTTATCACAAAAATTCAGAAAGCTAGAAAAAATTAGCTTCTTTAGCTGACTTGCAGGACATTATGATACACAGCAATGTAAAATCAATAGGTAAATTACTTTCAAAATAAGTACTGTAGCAATTACAGTCGTGCAAACTTTAAACTCAGAAATATATGAAGTCAGCCTTAATTAAAACATGGCTCATATTCATTAAGAAACAGTAAATTTCTTCAGACTTCTTTCTGTTTTTGTATTTCAGACAAAACACAAAATGATTTTCCTTTAACCGAACATTTCTTAGTATTTCTCTATTTCAAGTCAAGATCTGTTTGTTGGAAATTTCATGCAGGACACAGAACTTTTTTTTCCCCGTCTCAATGAGCTCCTCCCCTGTGATTGGAAGAGCTCATCTAAATTATGTTTACTTAAAAGGAGGAGTTGAAATTTAGAACTAACAGTTGCACAGCCATATAAAACTCAGATCCACTGAGGTATCCAGCCCAGATACCCAAACACCCAACACATTCACCAAGGCTGTATTGCTCTTCAGCCTTCCAGTTTCATTTTAATGATTTCTCTAAAGCTTTCATGCCTCATACTACAATACTTGTATCTCAGGACAAAGACAACCTGATACTTTACATGATATTTTAAGTGTCTTACCACAGAATTGAGTTTCATAGCAGCATAACGCACAATTAAAGCATGACGCTGCACTGGCAACCCTTAAGTATTTCTGAGTTAGCACACACCACACACTTCAAAGATCTAAACTTAAGCATTATCATGAAGCCTTCAGTACCATTACCATTAGTCATAAAGCAAACTTCCACCCAAGTGTTCCTTACACACACATTCACAGAATGCAAGCAGAGTGCTACATCCTGACCTATTTTACACCCACTGGGGAGACAAGTGATTGTTACTGTAATGAAAAAGACAAGCTCTGAAATTGAAAAAGTGAGATCAAACCTGCTAATACACAGAGCCCTTGCTAGCATACTCAGATTATACTGCGCTAAAGACAGTTTAGGACAACTTTTGGGAGAGCCCCTTGGGAGACAGTCCTTAAGGGCAAAAGGGTCCAGGAAGGACAGATTTTGCTCAAGAGGAAATCTTAAAGGCATGGAAGCAAGTCATCCCCATGTGCATTAAGAACAACCAGTTGGGAAGAACAGCCTGGCTGAGAAGGAAGCTTTCGCTGAGACTCTGGGGAAACAGAAAAAAAAAAGTTTACAACAAAGGAAGATGAGGCAGCTAACTTGGGAAGAGTATAAAGATGTTGCCAGGATAAGCAGACAGAAAATTAGGAAGACAAAAGCCCAGCAAGAACTTCACCTCATCACCAGACTTTATGTGTTACTTTATCTTGTAAAAGATAACAAAAACTGTTTTTACAAATGTTAGAAGTAAGAGGAGGGCCAAGGATAATCTCTATCATTTACTGGATGCAGTGGGGAACCTTACCACTAAGGATAAGATGGATGTTCTCAAAGCCTTTTTTACTTCTGTCCCTAATAGTCATATCAGCTATCCTCAGAGTACTCCATCTCCTGAGCTGGAAGACCAGTGTGGGAAGAATAAACTCTCCACAACTGAGGAGAAAACAGCAACTTGCTATTTTGCCTGAACTGCCACAATGGAGCCCAATAGAATCCACCCAAAATACTGAGGGAGCTGGTGGAGGTGACAGCTAAGCCATTTTCCATTATTTATCAGCAGTCCTAGTCAACTGTGGAAGTTCCAGATGACAGACTTGCTAACGTGACAACCACTTACAGGAAGGGTTGGAAGGAGGATCTGGGGAACTACAAAACTGTCAGCCTGACCTTGTTATTGAGGAAAGGTATGGAGCATATCATCTTAAGTGTGATCACACAGCACGTGTGGAACAACCAGGGAACCAGGCCCAGGCAGCATGGGTTCATGCAAGAACCTCACTGACTTCTATGACCAGGTGACCCACCTGGTGGATAAGGGAACTCTGCAGAGTTGCTTTCCCCAGGCACAAACATGCTGGAGCCACATGGATGGAAGGCAACTCTGCAGAAAAGACTATAAGGGGTCAGCTCAAAAACAAGCAAAACACTGTGCCCATGCCCGTAAGGAAGATATGAGTATTCTTGACTGTATTACTCAGGATATCAACAGCAAGTTGGAAAGATGTGTTCCTTCTTCTCTATTAACTGCTAGTGAGGCTACACCTGGAGTACTGTGATTGGCTTACATCTAGCTTCTCATCCACCAGAGCCCTCAGGCTATACCCAGGAGACCTTATTTTTTCTCCTGACACATATACATTGGAACACGACTCTGCTTATAAATGAAATAAAATGCCATACCACACATTTTAAAATATTTTGGTAATATTTTCTAGCTTTTCTGAGAAATGTCATACTTCTGTCTATTTGACTTGAACCTATGAAGCACGGAATGGTAATATGCCTTTCTGACATGATGAACTCTTGCACGAATTCTGCCCTAACTAATGGATAAGAAAACCACTTGCATCAAGCAAGTGAATCTCTGAATCAAGAGAATACAGAGCAGCTGACATTTTCAGACCTGACACTTCCCAATAGGAGCACCCAGATTCCTTTTAAATTCCCAAATGCAAATTCAGTGTTGAGATAGGAAGAAAATGCTTGTGCTATTGTTTTAAAATTTGAAGTATCTATTTTTTTTATTATTTATCAGCAGTGCAAGTAGTAATCAGTATCACCTACTAATGAGAAAAAAAAACCATGTTGATAAAGACATCTGCATTGCACTGTGGAAGACAGCATTTCAAATTACTGATGACTTAAAACTAGCTACCAAAAAACCTAGGTCAGATGCATCTTATCCCTTTATGTGGTTATTTAATTGTGTGGTACTGTACTAAGTCAGTGTCAGTCAAAAGCCAGTAACACATTACCTTTGGAGACCTAGAGATACGTGTATAGAATATGTATTTATTGTATGTAGTGTTTACACATACACAAAACAGACTTGCTCTCATTTATATCTTTTATATGTACATATATCAGTGTACATACATCTACACACACAAGTATGTGTGTATGATGTTTTTTTTCAACAAACGAATAGGTAAACCACTATCCATATAAATATAAAAATCTGTTTTTTGAGGATGGTTTAAAAAACATTTTCTGCAACTTTGTATCTCTTCAGGTCAATGCTCATGTGACTTCCAGGTGCTAATCTTTCGATTAAGTCACCTATAACAATCAAAACATTTCAACATGCATCACAACTGCACTGTGTGCTGCATGGGCAGGGGCAACATGTGGAAAGCAGACCTGCTGAAACAGAAAAACAAGGAAAATATCATGCCAAGAACACACTAAAACAGGATTAAAGCATAAATGATATCGACTAAAAAAAATTACAGGAATGTCCCCCCAAAAAAGTGAAGACATTAATTTTCAATACACAGGAACTGACAAAAACTTGATAGTTTCTCTTAGATAGTTACAATCAAGGAAAAGTAGTTTTGTTTTTTTTTTAAGACTGTTGCTGACAAGAAAAGCACATGAAGAAAATGTCAAGTAAAGCTTTCTTTTAAAAAAGAATGGAGGCAAGTCTTTCTTTAAAACAGTCCTGTTTATATGAAAACTGTTTAGGAGTGATAAAACACCACTTGCAGGTCTACACAGATTTGCTCAGACACTTTGCTCAAGCCAAAATAATTGGAAGAAAACAAGCAAGAGTATTTACCACCAGGAAAACAGGAAAAAAAATGGGATTAAGGGATTACTAGAGTTAACTAAGCAAAAACTGCAACCACTACAGCATTACTCCTAGTGAAGAAGGGACATCACTGTTTACAGCACAGTAGTCAAATCTAGATTTTATTCTTCTGATATATTTTTAGCTTTTTAAAATCTCATGATCAGTACTATGAGAACATCAAGGAAATGTCTGATAACACATGAACTGTGCTTTCTACAGCTCCATCTATTTCAGAGCAAGTTAAGAGATAAGTTGAGAACACATGCCTAAAACCTTACTTTTTACTTCAGTAAATAACAACAATGTGGATAATAGGCTAATTATCTCCATAACACACTGCACATCTGTGTCATAGAACAAGTCTCTTTAGTTGGTCTGTTTTGCTTGGTTAAAAATAGAAAACTTAAAAGTGGTTTCGAAACAGACATGTAACGTGCCTTACTGCTTCTGCTGTCCACTGTCATCTGAGCTAATACAGCTCTATCTGATATAAGGAGAGAGAAAAGACAAAATAGCAACAAAGAAGAACAACAGAATAGAACAAAGTGAAAAAACTGCACTGAGGTCGATTTTCTGCTGATGCTATTGCTCGTTTAAACTAATCAAGACTTGGATCAAATCTCTGAAGCTAGTCAAAAACACAGTTGAAAGCCAGACAGCATATATGAAACTTTAAAATTAGTAAGAAATAATAACAAAAAATCCCTCTTCATCTTTTAAAAAGGATGACTCTTCTCCCAAAACATGACCCTAATATAACTCTTACGTGGCACTTTGCTGTGATAGTTCAACATATTACAGCCTGGCAAATCTCATAAGTTCATAAGTTCATAAGGTTGGAAAGGACCTATAAGATCATCTAGTCCAACCATCCTCCTATCACTATCTCTACCCAACTACTAAATTAAATCCTTTAGCACCTCATCTAAACGCTTCTTGAACAGCGCTAGGGATGGTGCCTCAACCACCTCCCTAGGCAGGCCATTCCAGTGCCTGACCACTCTTTCAGAAAAGAAATGCTTCCACAGGTCTAATCTAAATCTTCCCCGGCGTAACTTGTGGCCATTCCCTCTCGTCCTGTCGTTATTTATCAGGGAGAAGAGGCCCGCCCCCTCCTCACCACAACCCCCCACAATCTCAGAACACCTCCCAGAAACTTTTTTCTTCAAACAATAATAGCAGCAAGTATTAGTGAATCATCAATTTTCTCACAACCAGAGATCTACCAGACTCTCAGCAGTATTTGATCCAAAATTAAAACCAGGAAGGAAGTCAAGTTGCTTAAATGCAGCAGTAACCCCTTCATGCACACACCATGCAGAAGTTAATACATGACTACTGTTTTCCCCAGTACACACTAAATGACAAAATGTTGAAAAACAGCATTCAGAAGTGTGACAGGGTAAAGAAAAAAAGACATAACGCATTCAATTTTTAATAAGTGGCAATGCAGCTCCTAGCAGAATGGCTTTAAAATTTATTTGGTGGCTGCTGAGAAGGAATCAGGAGAATAATTTAAGAACAGTTCAAACTACAAGGCTAGGTAGGAAAAATTTCTTACATGTGTGTACACAATACATACAAGAACTTGTTCTCCCATTTATCTGCATTGTAAGTTACATAAATCTGAAGCATAATATTTTGTGAGATCATATTCTTCCTAAATTTGACCTATAACAGGAAAAAAAATCACATTTTATTGGTTAAAATGTTATATGTAAACTAGTTAAGTCTAGAGAGGATAAAAGAGATTCTTAATGTATAAAAAAGGAGAAAAAGTCATTGAAATCCACTACCGTGATAGTTGCCATCAACATACACTTACTAAAAACCACTGTATCCACAACATAAATACCCACAGACTGGCTCTAAAAACCTAGAGGGACTTGGGAAGTGAGGGATTGACAGGTAGGAATGGAACCACCATCCCATGCAGAATGGACTCACCTTGGCACTCCTATCTGCTGACTATCTACAATGTATTACCCTATCTACACTGTTTCATCAAATATTTACTCAGAAGAAAACAGACTGCAGGAAGCTGTCTCCCAATTATAAAGAAAAGCATATAAACCAAACTCATTGGGTATTAAGTAGTAAATTTGCTTACTTACTGCTTAAGTAAATTCAGTTCATTAACTCCTTTGCGGAGTAATAGCTAAAACAGTAACAGAGATGTGTGAAATCCAAGAAGAAAAATGTTTGATTTCAACTGTAAAGTTGTATTTCACTTGGAAGGGAGTTTTATGTCCTTTCTGCTACTACTAATTCAGCTGAAGAGAAAAAAAATATTATTTCTTTTGTTCCTGTTCCAGTGGTGGAAAGCAGAAGGATCACGTTCCTGCTGAAACCAAGTACCGCCCTACAAGAAAACTCAAAAATCATGCAGAATCCAGGCTCTGAATGGGCCTGGCTCTGTAGGTGCCAAAATATCACAAAACTGATGACAGATTGCATGAGGTCACCCCTAGAGTCCCTCAGTGCAGCTGGCCCATCCTGCCGCCAGGACCCAAACTGGCTGCTAAAGGCCACTCACCCTGCAGCTGAGGCTGCAGCAAAGCACACACTCAGCCTGCAAGCCCTGAAGCCAAGCCACAGCCACCCTTCTCAGCTGCTGAAGGAAGACAGTGCTGAGCAAACACAAGGCTCAGTCCAGCTGACACGGTCAAGTGCACACACAAGCTCCTCGTGCTGAAGCTTCACTAACAGATGCTAACCTCTGTGGCTGCAGTCTCCCATCTCAAAGGAAAATATGACTGAAGGGAGCTGTCCCTTGGCACCAAGGTGGTGCAGCTGTTGCCTAGCACTCCTGCCCAGTTGAGTTAGGCTCTTTTATCCTCTGCTAAGAAAAAAATAATCTCTATGATACACTGCATCTCTTCCATGCTGAAACTCTTAAAAGATATTTAAGCACCACTCTATGCCTCCAAACATTTTATATAACTATAAATTAATTTTGAGAACTCACCATTTCTATCTAGGCTACAAAACAGATATAACGCCTGAAAGAATTAAAACAAGAAGTTGTCCAGAGACAAAAATGCTATTAGAAAAATATTAAGAGCCCTGAATATAGAAAACATTCCTATTTTATATAAAATGAACAGAGTACCACAGTATCTTCTGCAGTTACCAAACTCCTTGATTAACATCAGTGGATTACATCTCACAAGAGACAACTGATCTTAACACTTTCAGTTATGTTCCATTTACACAAATGGAACAGGCAAGAGCAAGAAGGTACCTGAAGTTTCACGGCTACAGAACAAGACTAGAGAGGAAATAAGTTCTCCTGATGTACATCCCTGAAACAGCAGAACAAGGGTTTTTTTTTTTAATGCTAAAAACTGAATACAATTGACTACGAAGAGAGAAGCTAAGAAGGCAACATGAATGATGAGCTTTGCAATTTAATGCAGTGCAGGTTTTAATTTAAACCTATTAATAAAAACGCTGTGAGAGCTATCATATTGCCCTATTGCCACCGACAAAAAACTTGTACATACTCATCCTTCCACTAGCTTGATCACAACCCACCATTTGCATCTTCCATTTGTTTTCAAAAAAGAAAGCACATCATTTTGCTGTTACTAAATTACCTACTTTGCATCGTCTTAGTAATTTAGAAACATATAGTTAAGATGACTACCAGTATTCTCTGAAAGAAAAGAAAATATTATTTCATGAATGACTCACTTAACAACAACAAAAAAGGCTGGCAAGATAAGTAAAGAGTCGTTCCAAAGAAACAACTGACAGAATTTTATGAATACAGCTCCGAATGTGAAGAATCACACTGAATAAGCATGTCAAAAATCAACATCAATCTACAGTGAACTGCTTCAAAAATAGTCTAGAATAGTTTTTTGTAAGCATTCAAGATAAGCAAATGTTACCCATTACAGAAGATCTGTAAGGTTAACACACATTATAAAAACTGTGTATGTATCACTTATGTTATATAAAATGACTTCTTTTCCCTCACTGCTAGAGAGATATACTGTACTAATTGTACTGTACTATTTCTAAAGAGCAAAGCATAAGAGCTTAATTCTCTTCCTTAAGAAAGGTTAAAAAACTTCCTATTTTGTAGACAGCCTCAATGCCTTCTAAAGCAGAGAAATGCTCTTAATTTCATTTGGCTATGCTTGCATAGATAATAAACTTTGCTTATCGTTCTAGCATAGCCACCAAACCAAAAGAAAGAAAACTAATACTCATTCTTATTGTACCAGTGACATAATTCAACAGTCCAAGCAACTACTACAATAAAGGCCAACTAAGATTCTGAATTGCCAGCAATTGTGAAGATAGAATTAAAATTCAGCTGATGTTCTTTAGCTTCTTAAATGAATATTAATTCAAGGTTTTTACTGAAACAGAAGCTCTCAAACTCCTTTAACAAGAAACCTAGTTGATCAGATTTAGCTTTGTGCCAGATAATCAAAACCACATCATGCAACCAGGCACAAACCATTACTGTAAGTCCTTTTCTTCCTCCCTCCAGTTCTGATTCTGAAAAGGGGAAAAAAACAAAACAAAAAAATCTACACTTAAAAAAAGAGGGGAAAAAAAATCACCCAAATCAGCCAAAGACCCTCCTCAGAACCTCCTCATCTTTTAAAGCTATGAACTCTAGAGCTATTTTCTTGTGGCTTATGTACAATTTATAGGCAACAAAGTGAGAAAAGAATTGGGTGCCTTCAGAGAGGAAAAGTAACTCCTCCAAGATTTTACACAGCTTTGTAAAAGGGTTCAAATAAGGGCAGAACTCCACCCTGTGTGACTTTCTTTGCCCCGGCTTTTGAAAGGATCCTTCTGAAAAACCTCAAGTGAAACAACTATGCACTATGCTTATGCATTTTGAACGAAACATAAGCAAAGGAAGCTTCAACAAAACCTACCCAAACCCTTCTTTCACAAAGAAAAAACGCCAGGAACAGTTTTACTCTCAAAAATATTTTCCTTCGCTGCACTACCTGAGAGCAGTGTTGGAAACCAGTCTGCTTAATGCTGCTACTGCTTGGAAAAAGTACAAACAAAACCAGAAGCACAGAGAAGCATCAATGTAAGTACAGGTATGATACATGTTCTTAGTGGCCCTGCCAAATGAAAAGCAAATCATGTCCTCTATGAATTTACATATAATTACTCTCTAGTGTGTTTTGACATTCACAACTGTGGGCAGAATACATCCTTGGAGAGCAGAGCCTGTTAAGTATGCTCCAAAACACAAAAGTATCAGAGCTGATCAACGGAAAACTTACAGTATTTTTCACTGGAGGAACAAAACCAGAATAAAAGATGAGCTGACACTTCCTTCACCTAACTTTTTATTTTTCCTTACTAGTTTTTTAAATGGTCAGGTATTTAAAGAAGGTCGTATGCATCTACCTATGTTTCTGGTAACCCAATTATTATCATTATAAAAATATTAAAACATTTCCAGAGTTGATTCCTGAGAAAACTAATTCATCTACTATTTGAATGATGACTAGGAGGAGGTTAAACATCCTAAATATTCTTTAGGATCCACCTTTGGTCGTTTTCTTGCACATATTAATCAGAATAACTTATGAAATACCTGAAGAGAGGGTATAAAGAAGGAGGAGTCAGACTCTTTCCAAAACCAGGACAAGAAGCAATGGTCACAAACTAAAACATAGGAGGTTCCTTCTAAACATCAGGAAGCTCTTCAGTGCTGTGCAAATGACGGAGCACTGGAACAGGCTGCCTAGAGGCTAGGCAGTCTCCTCCTTGCAGATCTCCAGAAGCTACTTAGCCATGGTCCCGGACATCTCACTTTGGGTGGCCCTACTAGAGCAGGAGTTGGGCCCAGCAGACCCACAGGACCCTGCCAGCCTCAAACACTCTCTGAACCTGTTGCTGAAGATGCCACTCAAACATTACTTCCTACAGACCTCCAGGATCTGAATTTCACAGAGACTTCAATCAGTTTCCTGTACAGATACCATCAGCTTGTGGTAGCTCAAAACTTAATTAAACCATTAAGGGAGACAGCTATATTAAGAGAAAAGCTAATAAGGAAGAAACCCTATCTAGTACAAAGATTTAAAATAAATATGGGAAAAAATAACAGAATCAAGTTTAAAAAGAGTTTACACGCTGATCAGTATAAACTAAATATAGCAAGTATCCATTTTTTGTTTGTTATGTTTTTTAAATCAGGGAAGGAAAATAAAAGAAATCACCAAGATCATTATGCTAAAATGTTATCAAAAGCATCATCAAGGTGACTTGCTAATACTTGCTAATTGAGACATTATCCATGTATTGAAATATGCAAGTACAGGTTACATTTGTAAAACGAAATAACAGCATCTACTTTTCAAGTTTACGTTTCAGAAGACTGAGTGCTTCTCACAGGGAAGTTCATTGTTTAAGTTCAAGTGCCTTACATTTTCTGTTACAAAAATGGATGATAACAGATAGAATTTCTATTCCTAGCATCTTCTGAGATTTTTGAGACAGTATAAACCACTTTGCTTAATCAAAAGCAAGGAAAAATACTTCAATATCCATAATATTTTCCCCTTTTTTTTTTTTTTTAGCATAGTAGACAATAAAATCTCTTTACTCCTTAAAAGGACAAACAAACAAAAAAAACCTCTTATAAAAAGATATGGTTGCCCAAGATATAGCAACAGTGTTTTTTCTTTTTCCCTCTGTAGGCTAACATTCTTCTCTCCAAATGAAATTTCAGCCATTATAGCTGGAAATGGAGAATCTGGATCTCTTTAATATTCTATTACCAAGTGATTATCATGCACAAGAATACATCCACAAAACAAAAGTCCTACCCGCCACACACTGTCTTATCCTTTGTATGCCCTACATTCATGAAGTGTAGACAGCATTTTTTGTGGTCTAAGCTATTTGTTAAAAATGTACTGCAATACCTGATGATTATAGTTACACTGATGTATATCTGTATTTATCAGAAATGTTGATAAAAAAATTATGAAATTCGTTGATTTTTAACTATCTCTTAAAACAAACAAAGTGCAAAAGCATGAGATTACTTTTTAAAGAAGGGTTTGGTTTCTCTACTGTTGCAGTTGTTTAACAATAATACTTGCCTATTTTATTTTTGTGAGGTCTGTTTTGAGACCCTGACATAAACACTTCACCTCACACTCACACAGAAGATCTCTACACAGAAGCAGTAAGGAGGCAGCATACGGCTTCTCAATGTGAAAACTCTTTTCAAATGAATTGTATCACTGTAACTAAACCTGTATGTCTTTGCTAAAACATGAGTCACAGGAATAGTCACATTTCTGCTACAGTGCAACATACAATGCAACGCACAGTGCAGGCAGCAGTTCTGGTATCACTGAATATCACTGTCCTACCTTAGAGGCAAAAGCAAAGAATGAAAAGTACTTATAGCATTTTGTTGGCATTTCCTTATAAAAATAATCAAATAAAGTTTGATCACTGTTTCCAGAAAACATAGCCATTTGTACTTCAACCTTTATTCCTAAATACCATGGTGCATTCTCTCTTGATCAGGCCACAGAGAGAAATAATTTTCCATAAGGATTTAGACAAAACAGACAAAACTCAAAGATAAATGCAGACAGATGCAGACCATGATGGTTCTTCTAACAGATGATGATGCAAGAGCATTTTTTCCTGCAAAGCTATTTGAAATCTCACAGTATTATGTTATGAACCCATGGGAAAGATACTATTCTCTTTTCCCTCTTCTGCTAGTGCTTTTTTGTAGCCCGTATTACTGAATGCTAATATATCTGCATAATTAGACAAGAGTCAACTTCTTGGTATTACTGTCCCTGTTATTTTAGAAACACAAAGGAACAGTATATCAAGTAGCAGTATGAAGGTACCTGTCTTACACCATTCCCTAACTCATAGTACCTATTTTGCTCAGTAAGCCATTAACAGTGAGGGATACTTTCAAGCCTCAAATATACCACTAGTACTAGAATGATAAAATAATTTTTACTTCAGTCAAATCACAAATGAGTCCAACTAAAGTCCAGGATCTTGTAAGCAGTGAATTCAGTGAGGAATCTTCCTGCTTTACACACAGTTGTTAAAATAAAGCATTTTACACAATTAATCCTCCCTAGCTTCCAGAGAAAATTTATGCTAAGAGTACCTAAGTGCAACTCTGACTTAAGGGTGTATGTTAAACATGAAGACTAAAGTATGTTTCATATTTAACCATTTTTCCTCATACCAGCATGAAGGAAACTCCCTGACACTCCTTATTCTTGCAGGAGGCTGCACAAGTGCTAACTACACAGACCTACCTCTGCCTGGTTTCAAGTCCATACATACATACATACTTCTTCAAAGAGCATTCATCTCACTTCCCTGTACAAGCATCCTGGCTGCTCAGACTGACCTCAGTGTCATTACATTTTAGTACATGACAAAAATGTGTGTTATTAGGCACTTCATAGGAACAGGACAGGAAACATTGCACTACAAGACAAATAAGGGCAGGAAACTCCAGTTGGGAGCCGTACAGATCTTGAGAGCTTGACCTAGACAACATATACACCTCTGTTGGAGGAACAGAGGCAGGTGGGATTCACAATAGGATTAACTTCCAACTAGCAGCCTCAAAAAGGCACTGAGAGGTCTCTTCCCCTGTGTGCAGTGGCAAGACTCCTCCGGCTCTTCTCCGACAGCAGCCATCACATCCAGAGCTGTGCACAAAATTAAGCCATCCCTCACTGGATATCAAGAAATAGCCCTATTCTTGAAAGACTTGTCCCTAATAGTACTCCTTCACTCCTGCCGCAGTAAACACTCAGAGCCCAGTGTAGCTGACAGCTGAGTGAGGAGCTCCAGCACTGCAGTAATACAATGAAAACATCTTTATTTACTTTCTGATATACAGTATAAAGGTACTGAAGATCTGGGTTCATATTCTTCTTCTCCTGAAGTGCCCCATGCCACTTATGGCTATGTGTGTTTCTAGCTGCACCAGCACATGCATACCTCCAAATGCACAGCCAGCCAGCAGACCTATGTCAGCTCCAAGGCCAGCAGTGTTACAAATCCACCCAGTGGGAAGCACAGTTAAGATACTGTGCCACATTTCCTGCTGCTTATGGCACACTCTCCTTAAGCTGGGGGACTTTTTAAAAAGCAATTTCCCTTGGAGAGCAACAGTGTTTTTTCCACTGTCCCTTGCACTTTGACATCACCTCAGCTGCAGTAATGCCCTGAGCACTCCCAAGGCACTTCCTGTGACAGGAGGCAGCTCCTTCACTGCTCACATCTAGCAAAACTGCATGAATTCATGTTTTAAGTTGGCTTGCTGAATATTTTAATACACCAGTGCATACCCTGGGTGCATCTACACAGAGTAATGAAGGCTCCACAGATACAAATATATTAATGGCACTCTGAGTTTAAGAAATCAGGTCAAGGGTAAAAGAACCAAAGAACAAGTTTATAATTAAAAAAATTATAATTAGATTCCCCATGAAAAAAAACCCCACACTTTATTACGAAAAAAATAGAAAGTAAATTGAAAAGCAAGGTTCTGAGAGGACATCCTTGCCAGCCTTACACTCTACACCCACTGGGCATTTTCATGCCTGCTACATGATTACGAAAACAAATTCCTTCTCAGATAAAATACTTGTTCACAGAAATAACTGAAAAATTGGACAAAAAAATAATAGGTTTGTGAGGAAGGAAAGGCCAAAAGCTATTCACTAAGAATACGAAGATGCCAGGGACAAAGGGGCAGATTTTATTTGTCAAAACATCCAGATGCTTTACATTTGCATTAACAGCCCAGAGTACAGGCATCCCTGCCACCTCCCATTGCCAAGCAGGGCAATGTTTCTACAGGTCACTGCTTCAGCAGCAGAGGGGCAAGGCCATGTAGAAGCACACAGGCAGTGAGCACTTGATGTGCTAATTGGGCTGCCAGGCTGGAGCCCAGCTCCTGCACAGAGCTCAGCACAGCTGTCTGAGGGAGACCCATTTCTGGCTGCACCTCAAACAAAACCCTACATATATATTACCACCTATGTATCAGACTGGAAACTCCTCAGAAAGCTTTTAGGATTTTTTGTGCAATATCTATATTATTTGCAACTTATATATATACACACACACAGTATTGACCAAGAAAGGCTAGATAAGTAACTGCCTTCTTTGGGAAACCCACAAACCAGATGCACTGGGTTGCAACTACTGTTCCACACATACAGCATCAACTCTATTCTCTAACACATTCAGCAGAGATGAGACTACATGCTTTATAAAATGTCATCTCCTTTCCCTCCCAGAGACTCCATAGTTGTGACCTCTCAAAGTGACATGTGGCTTACTGTTTAACAAAAGCCTACATGCTGTTCATTGGCAGCAAAGCCACTGGTGTTACCAAGCCTGTATCACCTCTGCATCTGGAGAACATTCTAACTTCACTGAAGCCTGTAGCTAATCAAGTTTTGCAGAGCCCAGTTTTTGCTTTACAGGCACTCACATAGTTCTGTTGTTACTAACTACATTTGCTTCATGTTTCACAGATTTCCAATATATTTATATTCCAATATACTTATAGCCATTCTCTAGTGCTATGCAGCAAGACTTAAAGATATGTCAAGTAGACAGTCTGTCCCTACTCTGATGTACACCAAAACACAAACTCGTGAGAGCCCTCACACAAGTACAGCTCACACAGGGGTGAAAGGGTGGGGGGAAGGACTCCTTGTTACTGTTTGTCATTTTTTTCTTTCCAGAGGAAACTTTTACTTCCAGGAAGTAAACATTTATTTTACACGTCATTCCTTTGCACAATAGTCAAATGAAAAGTATTCCAGTCCAAATTCTTAGTTTATATTTTCGACTATTAAAGTGTTATTCACACAAGTCAACATTCTTCATAAAATTCTGTATTATAATTTCATTTCAGGTAAAATTGAAAAAAAACCCAAAAACCTGGCAGTCAAACAACCAAGTGCACATCCATTTGTCAATACAAACCTCGCAGTTAGCCGCCAAATGCTAAACAAGGATTTACTTCCAACAATCACAATAGTAAGCTTCTGCAAAGTGATTGTATTTGTCACTTCTATATTTACTTCTACTTTTCATTGCTCTTTCATACCTCTGCAGCAAGAACACGAGAACAAAAGAGAAGGCTGGCATATTTAGAGTCACATCAGGCCTGTCAGCCCTTCCCACAGGAGCAACAAGGAAGCCAACATGCATGCACATATGGAGGAAACAGCTGACCTGAAATTCTTTCAGACTGAAAATTTAGAATTTTTTTTAAGGGCAGTCTCTGCATCAGACATCAGTAAAGAGTGTTTAGAGGCTGCAATTTATAAAGGAGAGTGGAATGTCTGACAATACTTCATGAAAAACTTCAGGAAATACAACAAATTGCTAAAACGCTTTCAACATTCTCAAGCATGCTCCTGAAGAAAAGAAAGAAGGAACAAAGTGGGAAGATACAGATGAGAGCTTAAAAAATAGCCCAGTCCCTTTAGTCATACATGCAAAAAAAAAAATACCCTGTACCCTGAAAGTCTTCAGTTTTCATATAGTGGAAGTTCACTTTACAAATGGTCCAAATGTTGAAATTTGTCAAGACCACAGAGAGTACTATAAGCACTACTTCTTCCTTCCACCACCTTCTCAATCTCCTGGTTAACAGGCTCCCCATACAGCCAGCGATAACTATTCACACAATCAGCAATTTCAAGATCCCCATCACCAAACGAGGTGTTGCATCCACAGCCCACGCACACCCTTCAAACATAATTTCCTCTCACTGCCCCCCCAGGAACTGCCCAGTCTGCCCCTGTGTGTCCTTCAGCTACATGAGTGAGCAGAAGAAAGCTGTGGGGAGCAGATCAGACTAGACTGCCAATCCAAGGTATTAGCTGCACACTCCTCACACCACAGCACAGGTTAGCACCTTAGGGGGAAAGCATGGAAGGAGGCTGTTCACTCATCATGGCAAAGAAGCAGCAGTCACTGAGCTTATTTATGGAGCACTTCAAGCTCCTTCTCAATCGAACACTATCTGTGTGAACCTACTGCTACTGCTGGTGAGCAAGAGGCATATGAAAAAGGATTCAGATGTTACACTTACGAGCACCTGTGGCCAGCACCATGCAATGTTTTCTAACACTGCTGCTTTTCAAGAAGGATGGGAAGCACAAGCCAATAAGGCAGCTATTCAGCCCTAAGAGCTCATTCATCTTCTGTGTGGCTGTCAACTTCAGGGACACTTCTAACTGAACCCAGCTGTTTCATCTGCCACAGAAGAAATGTAAGAAAAACCCCAGCTGTTCCAATGCTGCAGAACTGCAGACTCCAACACTGCTGGAAGGCTTTGCCCATTAGTAAAAAATTAACCACAGCACCCTCCCAGATAAGTACACAGCAGCTGCTGACTCATGTATGCACATTCAGTGTAAGCAACACCTCTTACTAATTAGCACTTATGTCCTCAAAAACATTTGCCAAGAAGCTGTAGCTAATGCTCTCTTTTTTAACATTATCTACACAAATTATAAGCATATTCACATTTACTGTCAGAGGACAGAGGTTGGTTTTCTTAATCCCTCTCTTTCCAATGAAAATAAAGTGTTTTTAGGAATGGCCTTCACTATGTAACTGTTGAGAAATCTATTAAATAGTACAGAGTAAGAGGTATGTCCAGTGAAAAACAAACATACAGTTGCACTAAGTAGTTCATTTCTCACTGTGGCAAACAAAAACTGTAAATAAATACAACTTTGTAAATGTGTTAAAAGAAACAAGTGAATCCCAGATGCCCTCCTATTCCTTGATATAAGGTTTAAAAGGAATGTTTCTACCTACACCAGTACAAAGCATTTCAGAATGTCATCAGAAATCACCTTTAATATCTGACAATCAAGTTTTATTGTCATCTTCATAGCCTTCTGTACTGTATAGCTTCATCTGCTTCCTAACAAAATATACATTTTAAAGACTTCTGTACAGCTTGGCAGAGTTGCAGAGACTAGCACTTACATTGGGTATTGTATAGCCTGACAAGTAGTTATATTTCCAAAAGAAAAAAAACTTGTCAAGACAGAAGATGACTTAAAAATGTATCTTACTTTTCGCTAAAACAACAAAAAAAATTTTCAAAACATGAAAACTCTAGATAACACAGGTTTCTGTGTCAAGCAGTTATTTGTCTAATTCAAGTTACATAAAAAGAACACTATTTATATAAAAATATGCATTATTACACTGCAGCTTAGAGAAAAACAGAATTCTATTATCATAGTTACAATAAATTGTACACCTTATATTGTAGCAAAGCAGTATGTTCAGGCTATTTTCAATAGAAAAAATAAAAAACTATTTTTCAAACTGTGACATGCTCTTACATGAGCTCCACTGATTTCGTTAGTAAAGAAGAAGAAACAATCACAGTTCAAAAAAATTAAATTACTGAACAGCTTGGAAAAAAGAAATCAAGAAAAGGGATAATGACCTCAGGAAAGGTTAATCATAAAAACCTTTTTTCTGTGATCTTTATTAAGGATTTTATTCTGCCATCCTTAGTCTTTAACATATTCCCAATAGATTACTGCACACCATGGCCTTATTAATATGCATGAGGGTATAAAATTGAGAGTAGACAAAGAATACACTCCAACATGACTTTAATCATTTTACAGGCATTCTTGAAAAATAAGGAATAAAAAGCATTATGTACTCTCAGAATTTTTTTAATATATGGTCTAGCTAACTATGTACTTACATTATTTTTTAATAGAGGAGAGATAAATCAAAGAACATCATCACGGTGTGATTTGTTACACAACAGCTGCTCCAGTGTTTTTGTGCACAGGTAGCCTCAATTATGTGAAAATGCCATTTTCTACCAAATTAATTTATTAGTCCTCCTATATTCCAGTAAATCTGGAGTAGTTAACACGTAGTTTCAAAAAAACTGTCCTGAAAAGTGACCTTAGCTGTTATAGCATACAAAGAAGTAAAGAGAAGTTTAAGGGTTGCCTCTGTACTTCTCCAGTAACTGCTACCTTTTTTAAATTAAACTATCAAGAAAGAGGAGCAGAATACATTACTTCCCCACATTTAGTCTAAGGCAGCTCTAAGTCTAAGGCAGCTCTACTGTTACAAGTTTATCATTAACTGTTCTAATGCCTTTTTTAATTGTATTAAGAGAAACTATTCTTTGCAAGGTACTTTGTTACATCACAAAACCAGATGCACGGGTTACGAGCCCATTCCTTCTCAAGGCAGTGGTAAAACATAACTAAATAGTAGAAGATTTGAGCCCAGCGCTGTCACACTCCTTGTATGCCATTTAACACTTGTCATACTGCTTACAGTAGCATTTATATTATTTCTGTTATTTTTCATTACAGAAAGCATTCACTTCTAGGCAAGGAGAACACCAAATACTAGTAACATTTTCCTGTGTTACTTTCCAAGGTTACTGATATTTATTAATAAGCAAAATTAGAAGCAATTTACAGATGCTTTTCTGGGTTTTTTTGTGGTTTTTTTTTTCAATTATTATTCCTCTATCAATCTTGACTGTATGCTGGATTTTACTGTTGTTTTTTCTTCTCCTTAATTCCACACATCTGTTTCCTGAGCTATCAGTTTCAAATCACAGTTAATAAAATGTTGCCTGCACTGCTTCTTAGCTGCTTCATGAATTTTTAAAAACAGAAGACACATACTAAGAGCAGTCTCTGGGCAGACTAGTTTGAATATGGAATAGCTTCTCTGCACAATGTATTGTTCTTGTTTCAGCTTGGACAAACTTGCTCTCCTTCATAATGTCTGGCTTTGAATTTAATTGAAAAACAGCGTTGACAAGACACCAATGTTTTAGTTGTTGCTGAGCAGCCAAGGGTGTTTCAGCTTGTCAGACAGACCTGCCAGTGAGGCGGCCAGGATACAAGAAGAGCTGGGAGGACACCAGCCAAAAAACCAGGAAAGCTGATCCAAACTGGCCAAAGAGATATTCCTGACTGCACGGCACCATGGAAAACAGCAAAGATCTGGCTGAGGGGGGATGTGGGGGAGCACTGCTTAGCAGGTGCCGAGCACTCTGCATCACCGTATTGTAAATATGTGTACATATATGTAATCACCATTACTATTATTTCTCTCTTCCTTTCAAGTCTTAGTAAATACTCTCTATCTCAACTTTTTTACCTTTAGTTTTCTCCCACCATCTCAATTGAAGAGGAGAGAATAAGCAAAAAAAACCTGTGTGGTCCCAAGCTGCCTGATAGGTTAAAGCACAACAATCATTTGGATTTCTTTAAAGCTTTGTCAGTTGGAGTTCCACGACTACACACATTCTCTTCTGACATATCCCCTCCACCAGATGGTGTGTTAGCTGTCTTCAGTTAAACACAGATGCTGTGACAACAGCCTGCAACAAAGTGCAGATGCAGTTATTTATGCTCCATACTTTATATCAGCTTCCAATTACACACGCTTTTGTGTCTCAAAGAGATGACTGCAGGCAATCTAGTATTTGATCAAGTCTGAAGCATACATGGAATTTGAAAAAAAAAAAATCTACCTTTTTACAGCTCTAAACACAGTGGTCTAAAGCCTGAGATAAGTGTCTCAGACATTCTTCTAATGTACCCCAGACAACACTGAAATGTAACTGTAACCATTCCCATTCCTGCACGGGAAAAGAACACGAACTTGATGTTAGAAGGCCACCTCCTACCTGGGTGGTATACAGCTGCCCATCATGACTGTTCCCTACTGCAGGGAAGGACCAGCAGCAAATGCAGAACTTTCCAGAGGCTATTTACAACAGCTACACACAGCCCACATGAGTGATACATTCATAAAATCACTGGGCTTTCTCCAGAACCACAGTGCAAACATACTGTTGTCATGCATGCAGTAAACCTGCCACTCTCAGAATGCATTGGCTTTACTTAGCATGCGTATAGTCAATACAGCACATGTGTACTACTTACACTCTGAGCACACTGAACAGATGAGTGGGTCCTGTAACAACATTCATGTGCTGAAATCACTTTCAGGACAATTAACTGAATCGCTGATTATTCCTGGGGTGCAAGAGTCCATGTTAAAGCATCCCAGTGAACTGAAGTACCTGCACTTTGGAAAGCACAAAATCATGTTCAACATATAATGAGTAACCCTACACCATGTTCATTTTGAGCCATTCCAAGCAAAAAATAGTAGGAATTGTCATTCAAAAAAAAAGGTAACAAGTTTTCTTTGCAGCACTGACCTTCACTAAAGGCCTTTTACAGACATAAACATGGACCAAAACACATCACCGCTAAAATTCACATGTATTCTGCATAAACATAACAAATAAATATAAATATCAACCACTAAGTTTGGAAGCAAGCAGGAGGGATGGTGGCATTCTAACTTATTTGCTTGTGGATCAATAAGCATTAATGTACCTCTCATGGTAAGAAACACCAACTAGATCAAAGTGTGAAGGGAAGGAGATGCCCTGAAGCTTTGTTGCAGTAAAGGATTATGTAACTTGGAGCGAGGATGGAGCACCAAATCAGCAATCTACTAACTAGTTAATAATTATTTTCTTTGATTTGTGAACCACAAAGGCTCACTGGAAAAGAACTGGACTGAGATCTAGATAATCTGTTCTATGTCTGGCACCTTTTTTGACTTGACAAGTAGCTTTTGGTAAACCAATCCTCCTTTCTGTTTCCCTACCTTTAAAACAGTACAATAAATAAACTTGTGAAGTGCTTTGAAACCTACCAAAAAACACAAAAACCAACCAAACAAAACACTGCAGAAGAGCAAGTGGTTTAACCATGCAGCAGAACACTGTCATAAGCACCTACAGCATGAGGTATTTTCATTCTGGAAGAACAGCCCATTACTGACAGATAGACACTGCACCACCAAATCGACTTCTTATACCAAAGAGTATAAGTAAGTATAAGTAACTCCTTTATGCCTACAGTTCGCTCATTGGCATCCTAAAAGCAATACCAACAGCACATACAAATTATTTAACTTCAGACTGTACAGTCACAAAAAAGAGTTTGCTATCAAACATGAGTGTGGTATTGGCTTTTTCTAGGAAAGTTTGCTAACAATGCTGTATCAACAGATTTATCTTTTTAAAGTTTATTTACTTACGTACCAGCAACCTTACTTACAAGCCAATGCATCACACTAGGATTTGTTTACTTGAATTGATATACTTTGATATGGTTAGGTGACAAGAAGTCATGATTCTCTTTACCCGTAAGTTGGACCAAGAAGCTAAGATTGTACATTTCCATATCCTATGAATTTACATTTCCATATCCTATGAATTCAGTTAGAAAATTATCTAGTTTCAGATCCAGTAATTTCAGTTTCTAGATGTTTCCTTTCTCTTCTTCCTCTTATCTAGTCAATACTTGTTTCCCTGCTACTGGTAGAAGATCTACTGTGATGAGTTATAGCTTAAGTAAGGACAGGAGTTTTTTTGTTGATATGCAAGATCACTATCTGAGAAGCATCTGACTACTCCAACGTTACAGTAAATAGCCTGCTCCATTGCAAACTCAGCTGAGTTCTCAGAACAGTACATTACACTGGTTAAAGTTACTTGAAAGGCCATATAGATCCACTTGCACATACGAAAAGATACAGAAGTTATCCTTCTTCCTCCCTGAAAAAAAGAGTCTAAAACATCGTTTGCATTTTTCCTAGTTTGTCTTAAGATCCAAACATTTTATTGTCATCAACTCCTGCTTGATAAAGTTTCTACTGAAGAATTCAGTGACATGAAAAGACACTACCTATAATCATTAACTGAAACAAAAAGTCAAATCAACAGAACAAAAAAGACAATTTAGATGATAGTTAAGACAAATAATAAATAGTTTTGATGCTACCTAATCAAAGAATAAGTATTTCTTCATCAATTAGGTTACCATTCAAACTTTCTGAAGAGTCCAACACAGAAAGCAATGCAAAAGATAAGTGATGCACTGTTAATGGTTCAGACTATTTTAAATATGTAACTTCATTAAAAACAGAAAAAAGCCAAGATATTCGAAGTTCTTTCACCCAACAAGTTGATACTGGCACTAATACACAGCAGAATAGAATACATAGCTAATAATCTTCACAAGAATCAGACTTAAAATAGGTTTCTAAGACTTAATCAACTTACTGTAAAGCGTTAACATTGTGTTATCTCCAGCACAAACAGGGAGGGAAAAATCCCCAAGGTGAAATGCCTATCACAACTTTGCAGCATAGAAGTCAACCACTAGAGCCAAGCTTTTATTCCATCTACATAAAACACTATTTAAAGATGTCAGCAAACAAGCCTTTTTTTCAGCCTTGGCAATCCCAAAAACAAAGACTTGGCTTTCTCAAACTGTAGAAATGGCAGGTCTCACACATGAAGCCCGCCAGCAGGTTGTCCCTTTGGGCATTCACACATTAGCCTTTAAATTAGGTTCAGAAGCACACCAGAGAAGCAGTTCTCATCTTCCCTGTTCCTGTGCTCTCCTGCATTACCATCAAAACATCTCCAAGCCCAGGAGATATCTTCCTGAAGAATGTAACCAATAAAAACGACCTAGGATATGGAAGATGTTCTACAGAATCACATCAAGCTGCAACCAAGCATTAAGCCCCTGGGATAAGATCATATCTGGTTTAAAATAAAACAAAACCTTAACATGGACATCAGATTCTCCGCACCTAGTGATTTGCCCTACAGACAACTCTTTTGTTCACACAATTTGATAACATGGATGTAGCCTCTGTCTCCATTCTCCCACCTACAATCACAATAATTACTGCTTCCTCCCTCACTGAGGTGACAGTAAGATTGATCAGATAGTGGGTGTACAGCACTTTCAAAATACAAACTGCTATGTAACCACTCCCTCTTATTACAAACGCTCTTTTATCTAGTAGAGTAGTATGAAAACAAGAATTAATTTGGAAAAGTCTCCATTTCTATGCAGTTAAACATTGCTCCAGTTGATCAAGAAACTGATTGCAGCAGGTTTACTTCATACAAACTGATAGTAATTTGACATGCGCACTCAAGAGTATTTCTATTGATCTTAGGATGCTGTCCTTTTAGATAGTGAAAGCTTTTCTAGACTTGAAAAGGCTACTTAGTAATCATCAGCCAGGACCCAGAAAGACCATGAAATTATTAACTGAACCATTCTCAATGTAATTGCTACACACAGTACATGCAGAAATACCAGCCAGTCTTCCTGTTTCTGTCTCTTATTTTTCCTTAGTTTCAGTGTCAACAGTGAATGGAATTTATGGATATTCGCTTTTGAGACAACTAGTTTGATAATTATTATCTTGAATGTATTTATTTAGGACTACATATTCAAGTTTCCAGAGTTCCTTACTAATTGGATTTGACAGTACAGCAATAGTCCACTGAGAATTCAAAGACCCGTATGCATAGACCTCCAAAGCCGAGGCAGAAGATGCACATGCTATTACAGAACTTCACCTACTAGGAATGAGACTAGACCATGCTTGCTACTTGGAAATTAGGGCTCTAAACTAAGGCTTTTACTGAGGTTTTACCTTAGGCCACAGACAAGCACTTGACTGCTGTTTGTGAGAATTTTAATAGTTGCCTTTTGCAGTTCAGTGGCTGTGAGACACTGTGCCTGGATTTCAACCCACATCAACATGAAAATAAAGAATGAATTGGGATCTAGGCCAAACTCCACAACTGCAAGGATTTTACATCTGTGTTTTGCTGCTTTCTCTAGATGCTAATGAGAAAAATCCACACTTTCTCACTTTTTGACATTTAAGTTCCACAGCTGCTTAGGATTTTGCTTCTCACTTACTCAAAAGCTTCCCACAGCTGCCAAAAACAAGGAGTTTAGTCTCTCATTTTGAGGTGCCATCAGCACCTGTAAAGAGAACATCTCTTCACAGAGATGTGGCAAGAGTTTGCCAGCCAAAGCAAGTCAGGCATTAAGCGTGAAGGCCCCTTCTGCACTTTAAAATGCAGCCAGGAGAAACCCCTTAAAACATCATACTGTTCAGCAAAGCCTTGAAGGATGCAGAAAAGATTTAATTTCTCTTTTTCAACCAATTCAATTCTAACTCCCACCTTCAGCCTTTTAAGAAAGCAAATTTGCTATCAGTATACACTGTGGCGTACCTACTATCCACATGTGAGAAAGCAGGTAGCATCATCAGATAAACAGGAACAGAAATCATGTCATCACTGTCAATCAAAAGGTCAAGTCCAATTCCACCACAGGCTCACAGTTCTGAGTATCCACACACCTACTTATTGATCTTATTCTGCCTGGGCTCCTAAATCAGGCCAATGGGGAAATAAGCTAGGCACTGAAGTATTTGCTGTCAAAGAGCACAATTCTCTCCAGGAATCCTGCAATCTCTAGAAATAGATTCTTCATCTACCTGATGTGGTATGAGGAGAGTAAACAGATGAAGACAGGCATGCAAGCTTGCTGATCACTGTGGTGTGAGGAGCTAATAGTTAAAGAAGCCAAGTGTACTAGAAATTAATGATTGGATTTCACTGCTTTTAAATAAGACATTTAAAGAAAGGAGTGACTGGACTTTCCATATACACATTCAAAAATATTAATCAAAACAAATTCTGAACAAACAGAACCACTGCCATGATTCAGACGAAATATAACAGAACCTTTGAAGACAACTCTCATTAAGGTCTTTAAGAACAAATCAACTACTGGTGCCACCAAAAAAAAATACTGGTACATCACTGCACTGAGTAGAAAAGAATGAAAAAGAATTTCTATAAATAGTGACTTTTTATAGAATTCTAATAAGAACATGTTCCCAAGATACTTAAATGTGAAGTTCAGTTCCGACACTTAACAGAATCTCAAGTAAGGTATGAAAATCCTACTGTGCCTAAGCAAGCATTTCCAACTACTAAAATCTGCTTCTGTGGTACCTTTGGCACCTCAGCCTCTTTGCTCTCGCAGTCTATAAACTGGATGAGTTATAAGGGGAACAAAATTATCTGTCGGAGTAACATATCATGCCTCTCTCCTCTGCAACTTAAAAACTGAGTTTCAGAATGACAGTATTTCAAATAGAAAAGCTGTTCTATGAAGACAGTGATCCACAAAGTCTTCAAGTGAAAGCAAAGTCCTTATTGCTTAGGAACGGAATGGTACAATCATCCGGAGTTGCATTGGAGATGGCCCTTAAAGGCCATCCAGTCCAGCTCCTCTCCATGAACAGCAACATGTACAGCATGTACAACAGGTTAGGGTGCTTAGCCCCAGCCAGCCTGACCTTCAATGTCTCAAGGACAGAACACCCACCACCCCTATCTGGGCATCCTGTTCCAAGTGCCTCACCAGCCTCACTGTAACTAATCATTCTGCAGGACTCAAGCTGTAATAATTAAGTGGATCACCAAAGCAGAGTTGGTGAGATGCAGTCATTCCCTGATAATTTATAGCGTTTTAAGCACTACGAAGAAGGTGAAACAAACAAAGAAACAGAATTCAACATCTAAATCAGCCTGAATCATCATTTTGTTTGAGAAATGATGGTGCGTATGAATTATTAACTGATCCAGGAACAAAGCTTGGTGTAATTTCCAGCATTTTGTTGAAACAGAACTCTTAGAACTATAATTACAATGAGATTACCGGGAAAAGAATAAAGCCTATGACACTTACCACTACAAAGAGACTGTTAGCTTAAGAGGAAATATTTTTAAGTTACACTTATGTCAAATACAGAATTGAAATAGTCTTCATTATTATTAGAAAAACAGTCAACCTTGTTTCCTGACAAACTTAAAGGGCTGCCTGAAGTCTAGAACAAGATTATTGTAAATGAATTAAACTTCTGAATTTGCATTACCAATTGGTCAAGGACGTCTTCTGCTTCAAAAAAGACCTGACGGGAGGATCATTTCCCCTTTCTGTTCCTGAGAGGAAATGGTAGAGATAACAATTAAACATTTCCGGCATGGTTTTGAGTTGCCTTTCTATAGTCTCTTCAATTTAACTGTCCCAACTAGAGAATAGACAGAAAGGCCTTGATCTGTAGCACCCAGAAACAGACTTGAAAGTCTCTCTCTTAAGTGAGAAGGGAAAACTGAAGGAAGGGGAGAGCTTTCATTTACAGTTTCAAACCCGAATTTAAACATTCATTTCTAGAACTCCTCACTGTGGTCTTCTCAGCTGAGGAAATCTGGATATTCCAGTATACTTCATTACAGAGCACCATATAACAGAAAACTAACAAATTCATCATACCTGCCTGCTGGAAGAATACACAACAAAAGCTTTTAAGATTTTCTTAGAGAACATAATACATTTGAAACAGGCTACTGAGAAAGGACAAAGACTCAGCAGCATTTAAATGGATTTGTCCCTCCTTTCATTTACTGATATTCACACAGAAACTCAAGAAAATTGTTAAGTCTCAAAATGGTGATTTGCTAACAACTATTATTATTTGAATCAGCTAAGGAAAGCCTGGGAAACACCATTTGCTTTTTCAGGCCAAGATGCAAGAAATCCTAGATGATGGGGACTCAAAAGACAACTTATAATTAAAAAAAAAAAACAAAAAAAAACCCAGGATTATTAAAAACAAAATATAACCACATCTCCCACATTTAGAAAATAATGGCATACAGCTGACTGAGATGACTACCTGACAGATAAAGAAGGTCTACCTCTGCTGATGTCTAATCCCCTTACTTTGCCAAGAGGTTCACTGTCCAGTTACTACAAGAAGACTGAGTAGCAGTTTTACATGACAAGACATGCAGATGGGCCAAGATTCCTGTTCCAATGAAGTCTGCCATATCAACTTCTCCCAAATGAGAACTTCAACTGAGCAACTCAAGACCACATTAAGATCACACACCATGTAGCTTCATTCTTCCCTGCAGTGCTGTAAATGCAGATGGCTTTTTCTGGCACCAGAACTGAAGCGTGTATCACAGCCTCACTATCTATTACCTAGACATCAGTCACCAGCAGACAGACACCAAGGCAGCAGATACTTTATGGTACTGGATGTGGGTTGTCAAGTCACAATGCACTGCTTAAGTATGCTGCAAGGTGCAGGCTTACCTACAAATCCTACCTGGCAGAGGGGCTCCTAAAGAAATCAACAAGAAGTGGGAGTATAGCTACCTATTGCTTTGAAGTGTGCCTGTATACCTCTAAGCCTGAAGCCCTCCTCTTCACATTCTAAGCCCTCTCAGAGGGGCCACCAGCCCTCTACCAAGGTACTCTTATTCCAAAGTAAATGGCAGCCCTGAGCACAGGGAAGAACAACTGAGCTTATATTTAAGTTTATTTATCAGGATGTTTTTCTACTTGCCAACCTATCCTCTTATGAGTATCTCATATATCATGTTACGGCACTCTCAAAGTGCATGTGCCTGAATGGTGGGGTTTCAACCCTGCTGTGATTATAATGATTCATAATTCATTATACTGTAATGCCCTACCTTACATAACAATGCTGACACCACTGGGGATAACGACAGGATCAGGCCTGTAGACCCTTAGCCTACAGTCAGCTCCCTGAAGCTATAGCCTGCTTCAGATCTGCACATGTTCACTGACCTGTTGAAAGAAAGTCCTTTGCTAGCCAATGCACTCGAGAACACAGGGTAACAAACCGTTAACCTGCTGCCCACCCTACAAGACAAGCTTAAGCAGCATGGCCTGCTCCTCCGTAAGAAGCACTGCCATGTCACTGGAAGACCTGCAAGCTCCACAGCTAAGGCTTCCACTACTCTTCCTCCATGTAGCCAGTTACAACAGCTCAGAAGCATCTACAAAATAACTCCCACACACTCAAAAGCAACTGCAAAGTGAGAGGCAGCACAGAGAGATGGGAATGATACAGAATTCCCTCTGTGCTAGTTAAAGGTTTGGATGAACTGGCAATAAACATGTGCAGTTCACTCAACAGTACCTCACAGAATCAGAAAATGGCTGAGAATGGCAAATGCCTGTGGAGCTCACTCTGCCCAACCACCGCTCTAAGCAAAACCACCCAGAGCAAGGTGCCTAGGCCCACATCCAGGTGGCTTCTGAAAATCTCCACGGAGGGGACCACACAGCCTGTGCCAGTGCTCCACAACACAGGCAGAAAGAAGTGCTGCCTAGTGTTCAGACAGCATCCTACATTCCGGTTTGTGCTCATTACTTTTTTTCCTGACACTGGACACTACTGAAAAGAAAATGGCTCTATCTTCTTTGCATCCTCCGTTCAGGTATAGGCTTTGATGAGATCATCCCTGAGACTCCTTCAGGCAGAGCAGCTCTGGCTCTCTCAAGCCTATCTTCAAAGCACAGACATTCCAATTCTTTCATCATTTACACAACATTTTGCTGGACTTTCTCTAGGATGTCCATGTCTCTTGCAACAGAAAGCCTAATCTCAAACTCACTATTCACCAGGCAGAATGAGCAGAGGCCTACGAACTTCAGTAGATGAAGAAAACATTTTTCCAGGGATAGAATAACTCAGGCTACATCTGAGTCAGCAATGGAGAAGAAGAGCCAAGTTCCAACATGCTCCAGCTGTGTTAGCCTATGTTTGAAAATTCTGCAAAACCCACCGGTCTCCACAGGCACACAAGAGAACTTACTCTCAGAAGTACTAATCCCATCAGCCTCAAATTCTCTTCCCAGTGAGATTAAGCTCTCTCCATGAATGTCGGACATTAAGACTGTAGTGAGAGAAGGCATCCCATAAACATCCCAGCTTTCCAAATGCAACTAGGTCCTGGCATAACCATAATGATAACAATAGCTACACAGCTCCTAAGGAGACACCCAATCCCTTTACAGAAGATGCTGTATAACATAACAGAGCTCTACAGTCTGTCCAAAGGCATAATCTGAAGCTGTACACATATTTCACAGCAGTAAAAGCAGCTGCTGCCAAACATTCACCAAGTACTGTCCCTCATACAAAGGAGCTGGCATACAGTCCTACAATGCAATTGAGGTGAATGAGCTAAAAGCTGTACAAAGAAAAAGCCTGCAGGTATCCCCAGTGTGTAGGCAACAGGTATCTGGGACAGATAACTATCTCAGTGTAAGCAGTGCAAGGGGCTTGCTCTGCAACATGATAATGAAGATGAACATTTGCAGAGTCATCACAGAGTAGCCACTGATGACACTTCATTATTTGCCACGAAACAAACTGATGTATATCCTGCAAACTATAAACATCTAAATACCCCATATTTAAAACTCTGACATCAAATCTGAATATTTTCAATTTCATACTAGAAAGACAAACTAGAAGAGAACTGCAAGACAGGTACAGAACACAGACGTTGCAATTTTGTTTTGGGGACAAATCATGGAATCACTATGGAAGATAAAGCTGCAGAATTTAGTAACTGTTCTGAGAAAAAGAGAGAAAATTCAAAAAAAGAGGTCTGAATATCACTACACTGCTGAAAGTGACAAATTAAGAGAGGTACACTTTTTAAGCAGATTTAATGTTGAAATTCAGAACTGAGAGGAAAAAAATAACCAAATATTTGTTACAAGTGTTCTAATACCTAAAGCAATAAACTGCTAATATACAAATGTAGATTAGAAAGGAGAGGTATAATCCAAGCAAATATTTACATGAGTGAAGGTTCAGTGAAGAGCTTTTTTACCTATTTCAGATTTGGCTTGTTGCTCGTTTTCTTTAATGCTAAACAGAAGAACTGACACAAAGTGCCATGGCTGATGGCTAGAAGTTGTGACAAAAAACATGTCCTTAAAACCTTAACTTTAATAGAAAGTGGGTGTGGCATCATCTCCTGTAAGCACTTCACTACAGGTAAAGTTCCCAGGGAAACTGAGAAGTTTAGAAGTTACACTTTCCTAGAAGAGAAAAACACCACACAGAAATACTTATGAAGAAACAGAACTTGTGACATTAACTATAATTAAAAGTAACATTTAGAGCCCACGATCACGACCCACTTCCATTTACTATGTAAGTAAAAGAAATCCCAAACCAGCAGCACTGATATGTGACATGTATGTTTTCTCACAAGAGCTGCTTCTGTGAAAATTGACACAAGTGAAAGCTAGAGATTTAGACATAAAATGCAACCAAAAGTCATTTCAGAGCATTTTATTGAGTAGCCAGACAGCCCAAATTCCACAGAACAAGAAAAAATAATGAAAGCAGTCTTGACAGGGGAGGTGAAAAGAAGAGAAATTTGGAATAGGTAGGCCAAGAACTTAGGAAATTTCAAAAACTTCCAACAGAAATAGTAAACTAAAAACACTCATGTTCCACATGAGACCCCAATTTTTTATATCACGAAGCACTTAAAACAGCATTGTTTAATCACTAAATGATAATACAATACTTAGTATGAACAGAGGTTAATCCATGCATCATTTGCAAATATCTGCTTCTGTTTTACGTGAACAGATCACACTTAAATGAAAGCAGATCCACTACACCACCCACTGAAGACAAATAAGGCAGACTATTTGGTAATGTAAGAACATCAGTACAGAACAGGTCCAGATACACCACACAAGTATCTAGGAAATCATTCTACATTGTAGTTTTTTAAATATAAGGAAAAAAAATGAAGAGAGGATTAAGGAGAGACTGCATATCAGGAAGCTACATGTGGTTACCACAGCTCCAACAGTTTGGTGTACAAAGTCAGTGGTGTGTAGGAATTAGTTATGTGCTAAGTAACTTGGCATCATACAATAACCCAACACAGCAACAGCATGCATTAAATGAATTAGAGTTGTTTAAACAGTAAATACTGTATTACATAGACAAAAGTTCTTTGTCAGCTCTCTTATAATAAGGATCCCAGCAATATTAGATCAGTGTAAGAAAGATTTTAAACTGTGAAAAAGAATAAAATCAACAAAATCCATCTGACATAACAGATGGGGATTGGTAAATTAAGAAAAGGTTATGATGCAGACACATAACTAACTTAACCTGTAAAAGAGGAACAGGGGAAGACTGCAGCTTGAATACGGTTACATGCAACTGAATGAATCAACCCTGAAAAGCAATTACTTTGAAGAGTTGTTATTTTATGGTAGATAATGACCCAAAAGCAACTAGTTTAATGCAATGGCTAAGAAGACTGCTGAATTCTTCAGATGCATCTCAGCAGCAGTATCTGAACTAGCATAAGAAAAATTTTAGTTCTGTATTTGTACTAACAAAAAAAAAGCAACCATACACAAGTGTTCAATTCTTGTTGAACGTCTTTCAGCATTGATGCTGAAGAGCTAAAAAGGAGTCAAAAGAGATTTTAACCACTGAAAAATTAGGAAACACATTCTACAGTTTATAATTCAGATTAAGCATTAACACCCTAGAGCTGTAGCCACACAGACAGACCAAGCTAAGAAAAGGGCTTTTTTTTGTGTGGCTATCTTCTCATGTTTGTTTTGTTTTTTAAACATCTTCCTTTTGTTCTTAATGTTGCTAGTAAGCATAAGGTTCAAGAATATTATGAATTTAGTGGGATTTTTTAGGTTACTCTTTTTTTGTTCTGTTTTATTTCTTTGTTTTGTTTTACCAAATGTCATTCAACATATTCCACAGTAAATAGATAGGTTAACTGTTGCTAACTTTTTGTGGAACAGATTCATCTTCTGGCTCAAAAAATAAAACAAAAAAAAAACCTCCCCCCAAACCAACCAATCCACTAAAGACAAAACCAAGTACAAATGCAAACCTATGAGCTATGAATCCAACATAAAACGTAAAACTACATGTAAAGTACAGGGTAGATTGGTAGGATTGTTTAACGGAAGAAAAACCAGTTATACCAAGTCACTGAAAACAACTGTCTTGCTTATAGCTCTAGTTCTAACCACTCCCCAGAGTTTTGGCTCATTTTGCACATAAAAAAAGCCCTGTAAAGTAACAGGAGGGTATTAATGCATTCCATGTAGTTTGGTATCATGCAAACAAGACAAATAAAACACACAAGCATGAAAGGTGATGACCCATTACCCCGGAAAATACTGTCATTCCTTGGAAATAGAAACAACTGAAGTGAAAAGCAAATGCATTACAAAATACAGCCATGATGTTCCCCCCTCCTCTTCAGGCTATTCAAACATGCATCCTACCAGCTTGATAAGTCACATACACTGCACCACCGTATTTGAGAAAAATTCATTGTTATATCATCATTCATAATATTGGAAAAAGAAATTATTTTCCCTCTTTAAACAAAGAGTTTATGTCTCCTCTTGTTTCACTGGTTTTACACTAATGGGAAAAACCTCCAGACCAAAAAAAAATTTTTGCATGTAAAAATTTAATACTTTACTCTTGACATTATCACATGAAACTGTAGAAACAGAAAATCCACGAATCAAAAGATTCAGCACAGGTATTTTCCCAAGAATATCCAGCTGAACGCTGCAGTAGCAAAACTAACATAGTAAATTTGAAGCAAACCATAACACCAAGTACACCATCATCCAGGGAATGCTTGTGTCAGAAGTTTCTTCAAGAGAAACAACTTAAAAGCACATGTGCTAGACCTTCTGTTAAACGTCAGAGGTTTGCATTTATCAATGGGAGTACAGAGACAATTAAGCTATTAGCAAATTCTGTACAGACTGTTTATCTGGCTTCAGTTCAAAGGCTAGAATCTTCAGGGATTATCCTAGGTTTAGTTCTTAACCTTAGCTAGATTTAATAATTAATAATAGTGCATTACTCTGTTGTACAACTCAACACAGAACAAAACTCAGAATTCATTATTATCTTGTCTTACATATAAGAAGCAAGAATGAAAGGAATTAAACAAATAAACCCCAGGGAAACAGAAGTTACTCAGGACAAAGAACACTTCTAGACTCCAGTGAGCACAGATGGTATTACTAGCCAAAATGAAGACAATCACAAGCTGAGATATCTTTCAGAGAAAAATATTACAGATGCTAGCATCAGAACTACATCAAACATGCCTAACTATAGGTCAATACACATAAACTCACTAATTCCAATGAATCTTAGTCCTATTTTCTAGAAGTACTCTATTATGTATTTTGATTAAAAAAAAATAATTTATTCCTGTAGCTGATTTCATTGAAAGGCAGAATGAGACAAGTGAAGAGCGAAACAGTCATTTAAGTGAAATACATCTTTTCACAGATCAGAGTAAACGTTTATTATCTCTGTTTATTTGTAATTTCAACAGTGATATAAGTAGAGCAAAAGGAAAAAGAACAACTCTAAAAATCTTGGGTTTTTTCCTACATTCTAGTCTCACTAAGAAAAACAGTTATGTTTACATGCAATTTCAGAAAGAAAAAAAATACTCTTCCATCCTGAAATCAGAGGCCAAAGAAGTATAAAATGTTTAATTCCAGTATATTCATTACTACCAAATCATTCTAAATTACAACCTGAGTTTTTGGGGACTGCCAAACATGTCTCCCCATCTTGGAGGATTATTGAAAAATATTTTGCATATCAAAAGCACTTCTGATAGCAGATTGGCACGAAATTCTTTTCGCGTCATGTCCAATGCTTGCTGTTTCCCATATGGGAACTCCACAAAAGTTCACTAAAAAGTGCTGTGTTTGGAGGATATAGGGAATAGCAGTGAGATAAAGGAACTTTGATCTCTCTCAACAATAGGCCAGGTCAGCAGCGCTCAAGAAGTCAGCCTGACAGCTGCATGGTGGCCAGCATTGGGAGATCTCTTCTTCCTTAATGACGGCCAGGTGCCAACAAAAAACAGCAGCCTCAGGACAGGAGAGATCAAAACAAGAGTTCTGTTAACCAGTCTGAAAAAACTATGAAGTGCCTGTGCATTAACAGATCCAGACATGAAAGAAAAAGGAGAAAAAGAAAGTTTAAGCAAAACCATTTAAAGACTCCCATAGAACCATTTGTTTAGCTTATGGTCTTTTTCAACAGCATAACTACAGAGTATCTTAGTTTCCAGGATATCATTGCCCTTTTTACACAGAAAACACAAAAGGCAGAAGTACTAGATGGATCCACGCTATTTTCCTCTCCTAAAAGACTGAGACAAATTGCACCTGCATCAAAAGTGGTGGCTGTGTTCCTGAAACTTTTTTATTTTAAAAACATCTTCAAAAGGTCTTCACTGTCAACCACATGCTGATTTCAATGCCATCTAAACCACATGTTCCAAAACAGGAAACATCAAATCGGCCACATACATGGATGGCAATATAAAAATGTGTTAAAGGTACGTGAACAATTCTGAACAATTTTTAGGATCTAATTTCCATTACTATTATTGCTCTGGTCTTGATAAGACACAAGTAGCAGACTTCACCTTAGTAAATCCAGTACCACAGTAATAGAAAAGCTTGTATCTGAAGTCTCTTGAGCCTGATCATTCCACAAAATAACAAGAAACTACGGCATCTTTTCCTAATTATATAGATTTGAGTTTTCTGTCCATGTAAGTTAACAACTGCCACTGCAGAAACATTCAGTTTGACTTCCCAGATGACTCTGACTTAACCAGAAACACGGGCTAAAACATCCCAAGGCCTTCCTCTAGAAGATCTGCTGACACGAGCAAGATAATTATCATAACATTAACACTAACAGACCTATGAGTTAAAAACTTCTTCAGTGACGAGTTTATAGAATAACAGAAGAAAAGCAAGTTGACATAACTTAGATAAATGTGTTCATCTGGTACAAGGATTTTTGCAAAATATTATCTTGTTACTGTTGAGTTTGGAGCTGGTAGAGGCAGTACACCAGCAGCTACTGAGCAACCAGATCAGATACTGAGACAGACGTGAACAAGACAAGACATGAGTTTTCTGTGCCATAAATTCTAGTACAAAATATTTACTCTAACGGAGAATGACAAAACATACCTAAGACATTTTTATTACAGAATGGATCAGTTTTTTAATCTTTAAGCAAGAAAATGACTTCTCTCAATTTCATGGCTGTACCATAACTAAAAAAGCAAATTCTAAGCTCCTTTTCACTGAAATAATCTGAAATTGCTGGGTATCTACCACGTGCAACCATGCTGAATGCCTACAGAACAGTTAACCTGAAGTTGGCTAAGAGCATCCAGTGGAAAAAAAAAAACCTTCTGATGTACATTTGACAACAATTGCCAATATCAGAGCTATACTTCCAGTTGACTTCACAAGACTGCATTGATTTTTTATATTTAGAAGATTTTAGAATTAAAAAGGTAAGTAAAATGTCTTTCAAATCTTAACCGTTCTTTCCACTATTTTCTTCAAAAACAAATCTTCCTTCAAGGTATTTTCGATGTCTGGAAGTGAATACTGAAGTATTTCAACAAGAACCACCACCCAATTTTCCAAGATATAAACCAACAGGCATACATAATCAATGAGGATAGGACCGGGTGAAATTTAATCCAGCTGCTTGTTCTAAGATTAAATCAGGCCCAGCCTCAGGCAGCAGATGAAGCTCTTTAGGCCTACTCCTAGCCACTTCTCTGATGTGCAGGGCGAGTCAGCCTAACTTACAAACACCATGGTTGTAGCTCAGATGCACAAAGGCAGCAGTGATACATCCTCTGCTATCTTTTTCACCTTCCTCACAGTGAGGTTCAATTTTTCAGAAGATTTCTGATGTCTTGCTGCTTCACTCAAGCTATGTACATAATACGCTTCTCTGCTGGGAACTGCATCTACCCAAGGTCTCTGTGATAAAACGCTAATTCCGGACCCAGCTCTGAACAGCAAGCATAGTGCATAAATTGAGTATTCCATGCAATTTGTCTTCCACAAGCACACAAAAGACAAAATCTTCAGACAATCACTCTTCAGTTCGGTCTCTGTGTCAACATTGCTTACTGGGGAACAACACGCAATCAGAATACTCAAGATTTAATCTTCCATTTTGATCAAAAAACATTTGGGCTCTTCCTGGAACTCCCCCAGTAACTTACAAACTACTAAAACTGTGGTAACTCTTAGATTTGCATTCATGCCAGAGAATGCATCTAGTTTCTTCACAAAGGGTTAGCCATACTTACAGCTGCTTCACGCTTCCAACTCTGATGCCAGAAACACCACATACAGGGCCTGCTAGCGTTTCCTATGCTCAAGACCTTCCTCTGTTTTACACTGCTTTCCTGCTTGCAGTTCGTGTCAGTCAGACATTTTGTAATTAGACCAAATAAGAAGTGAATGCTAAAATGCTTCCATAATTGTATCCGTAAGAGCTGTTCATACATAGCAAAAACAGATTTTTCCTGAGCGTTATACCATTCAGCACAGCAAAAAACAACAAACAAATATATATATATATATATATATATATAAAATAAAATGTTCAGTGTTTACAGTTTTCTGTTTCTGCAAGAAAGCTAATTACCATTAATCACACCTATTGTACCAAGTTATTTCACACCTTCCTGGGATTAATTTTGCAGATTTTCATAGTATTTCTAAAGAAATACTTTCTCTTATGAAACCAGCATTGGCCTTATACACCAACAAAATAATTTTAAGTAGCTAAAAGAAGCAGAATTATTATTTCTTAGCTTTGCAGCATACACCCCAATATCCTTTCTTCAGAGATTCTTCTGTTCAGCACATGCTTTTCCCTCTTGCACTAATTCCAAATTGTTCTTTAATGTGAGACAAAAATTAGTGGTCCCTTGGTTCTGACTTACAAATAAAATTACTCAAAATTAATTGACTGTCGAAACCCTAAGCTAGTCCTGATGTGCTTCAGTGGGTAAATCACTTCTAAAGTAAAGCCAAAACAGCAACAACAACAAAAACTTTTTAAGGACTGCAAACAAATCCCTCTACAATAGGTACAAATAAAAACTTAATTATGTTTTATACATGTATATATACAATAATTATGTATGCCTCTATATAAAAAAATGTATTTATATACAGGCATACACAACTATATATCATAGAATACATCAGGGTGTTTTGCATCCAGGATAACACTAGAAGACAACGAACAGAGATACTTATCAATCTAGTTACAACATGTCAGGATGTGTACATAAAGTATCTGCTCACTTTACTATTGTAAATGTGTACTGTGGTACCTAACTAAACTAATTTCAAAGTGCCCAGTGTGAGTGGTAAGATGGACCAATACATATATAAGGTAGCAAAATAAGGTTACAGATCTAGCTTTTTATTTATTTACTTAACAGAGCATGGAGAATATCCAATCAGAACAAACTACCCAATATCAGCATTTGCTTCCTTTGTGCACAGGAGTGGAATGTGTGTTATCACTTTACTTCTTTACAGAAGCAGGGTATACTGCCTACCTGCATAAGGATTTCAGACTGCAGAAGGGGAAGAAGATGGAGACAAACAACATGGAACTGTAAAGGAAACTCTCAAGTTTTCCAGAAGGCTTGGTCACAGGCACGTCCCTGAAACTGACCACAGCTCATTGCTTGACTGATTCTTATTAACGTTCATCATTCTAGATTAATAGCTCCACAAGTGTCACATGCTGCTTATCAATAGCAAATATGCAAACCTACCTCACAGTTTATTGCCATTCCAGTTTTGCTGCTGAAGATACCAAGATAACAAGATAAGCAGCTGCAAAACAGCATACCAAAAATACAGAGGATGAATACATTCGTCATTTTCTCAAACACAGTTAATATCTTCACCACAGGAAGACATATTTTTACATACTCAAGGTGTACTTGAGCCTCTCTACCATACAGTGCTCTTCTATAGAGAAAAACACTGAAATAGGTACAGCAAAAAGTCTTTGATTACTGCAGAGGTTTAAAAATAGTACCTCAAATTACACTTGTGTGTATTCACCAACTTTTTTTCCCCCATAGCACTCGGAATGAATGCAGCTGGAAAACTGCCATCTGAGATTTATGGTTATCAAGCTCAATAATGGTCAGACAATTCACACCAAGAGCCACACAATCTGTGTCTATTTAATATCACATTTTTATTACGTGACTTGCTCTGGTTGGCTATAGTCATATTTGTACATAGCAGAAATCTGTTTCTGAACAGCTTAGTAACTGCAACAAATATACAGGAAAAAAAAGAAAGAAAAAAGAACATGTCAAATAATGCATGGCCAGACCTCAAACGTTTGGTCAATGTACATAATGTAAAAAGGAAATTAATTTATGTGTGGCTTCACAGAAATCTCATTTTCACACACTTCAAAACTCAACATCTGAGTAGAAATGCACCAACAGAGATTGACTGCAACATGTATTAAGAAACTGCTGCCCTGCCCTACTAAACCACACTGTGCAGCTCAGATGCAGTAAAAATAAGGAAGCTTGCTTGTTTCTCCAGCTGAGGAAAAGATTATATAAGACCAGCGTGCTTCATTGTTGACTTAATGGGCTCACTTCCTCCTAGAGTTATCTAAAGAAATTTCAAGTCCTTGCTAATTCACTGAGTTGCATATGATTCTTTAATTTGGCTGACAAACATAAGAAAGCAAATACATATCCTGCATGCTTACTGGATATTCACTGGGTGCCCAGAAGCTGTTTTCCACATCAGACCAGCTGCCATCCATGCTTATCTTCTACCTGTTACCTTTGCTAACCTGCAGCACACGAATGGACCTTTATGTCAAGCAGCTCTCCGTGCTGCATCTCTGTTATCTCGGACAGAAGGGACAACAACCTCTTAAAACAGTGTTTTGCACCTTAAAACAGTGTTTAGCAAATAGGACAGAAAACAATAAATATCCTGTTAGCCCCTATGGCACTTAATCTGGCCAAGGTTTCCTGACACACAGACACAGCCAGCTAATATGGTACTGCAGAATTATTTTCTTAAGCACTTCAAGCATTTCCCTGCGAAAATAGCACATACTATAAATATATGCAGCACACAGTCAGGGATGTCCAGAACTGAAGGCTAATGGCTACAAGCTATCACTTTGCCCCAAGTGCTGCTTTCTGAGACCAGGCAAAATTTCCACCGATGGCAGTCAAAATGATACACATTAGAACTACAGCACATGGCTCTTAAGTACGTGTAAGTGTGTAAATGCACACCTAAAAGCATGAAGAATGCTCTGCATTTTGTCTGGCATATACCAGTACAATGCACTAAAACACCTCATTTCTTACCAGCTATAAAAGTAATGGAAGTGCTTTTAAAGCTAACAGAAAACAATGGATGGATATTAACAACTTTAAGCTCTGGAGAACAATCATACAGTTTTACAAAGTGTTCAGCAGTAATGAAATCCAGAACTCAGAAAATACATGGGTTTAAAACCAAATTCAGCGGAAGACTGAATCTGTTCCCAAGTACCTTTCTTAAACATTACAGCCAATTTCTGCTAGCAGGTGCATTTGCAAGACTCTTCAGTACATGTTTTAAGTCCTGGCTCTTTATAATTATAACACTAAAAACAAAAACAAAACAAAAGAAAAAAACCCTCACCACTTTCTTCTTGTTCCCACCTATTCCACAAATGAAGCAAAGATGTACAGCAAAGCACCCAGATGTGGTATTTTAATGTTTAATTGCAGAGAAGAGTTACTTTTAAACTAACACTTTGGAATAATCTTTGCATGCAGTAAATGTTTTCCAGAAATAACTTAGTATACTGAACTCTGACCCTACAAAAAGAAAAAAGATATCATTACTAATACATGTGCAAGGTGCACCTGGCACAGTATGTGCATGTCACTCAGTAATAGTAATCTGCACAACCAGGACAGAAAGAAGAAAACTAATTCACTTCATGGGGAAGCACTGCAGTGCCCAGAGTGTGAGGGGAAGGGGAGAGGGCACCCGTGGGGAACAACAGAAAACCCTGAACTTTTCTTCTGATCCAAAAATGCTATCCTCCTCCCTCCACCCCCCCCCCCCCCCCCCCATGCATATCTGATTTCCAAACGTGCAAGTAAAAAATCTAGCACAGATCTGCTTATCTGTGCCTTAAAGCCTTTCAGGATAATAGCTTTAGCACAGGCTTGTTGCAAGTGAAGAAGAACATGCATGGCCAATTAGCGCAGCTCAGTGTAAGCTGTGCTAGCTCTCTCCTTCCAGCCAGGGGATACATCATGGTCTCATTTTCAAAAGCCTTTAACCCACTTAGGCTTCTCAGTCCCACACCACACACAGGGACTCAGACGCTGAACTTTTGGAAAAAATAGAAGAGCTTACTTACGTTCAAACGCAACAACACTAAGCAATGTTAGCACACCAGCCTTTTCAGTTTTGAGGGGGAAAGATCTCTTATTTTTAAATTGTCAAGAATTTTACTGCCCCATTACAGAACTCTAACTAATTTCAGACATTTGTCATGCTACCGGTCTCACTATTTTTTATAAATATATTTTTTCTACTTTTTAAAAGTCTCTCTTTCTCCCATGAACGACCCACACAAACACCACATCCTTACCAACCAAGCACTGCTGATGCCGGGGAAGCGGTGAGAGTGACTAGAAAGAGTCCTGTTGTGCACCTAAAATAAACCACTACTCAGAAAACTTCTCAAAATTTGTTTATAAATTGAAGCTTGAACCTCTACCCAGTGCCACGACTTCAACAGTGGTTCACCACTATCTGCATTTCACAAGATGAGATCATTAAGTGTTAATCCACACAGCTGCAGAGGCACACACACTTCCAGCCCAACACAACAGCGTGACACAGAGAAATACCAAAAATGTGTGCGCAGTAACAATGTCTGTTCTGGTTTTGTTACTCAAAGACAGCCATGCTGCCAGCAGGACATCAACCTCACCCCTCCTGGTCTCTAGCACCTTTCGCTTACATCTCCCCCAGCAAATCAGAACACCTGGCTTACACCATGCCTTCTACAAAGAAAGGCTGAGGGAGCTGGGCTCGTTCAGCCTGGACATCACCGCAGCCTTCCGGTACTTGAAGGGAGCTTATAAACAGGAGGGAGGCCAACTTTTTACACAGGCAGACAGGACAAAGAGGAACAACTAAAAAAGGGGAGATTCAGCTTAGACATGGCAAGGCACTGGCAGAGGCTGCCCAGAGAAGCTTCCCCATCCCTGGAAGCATTCAAGGCTGGGTTGGATGGGGCCCCGGGCAGCCTGAGCTGGTGGTCAGCAGCTCAGAGAGTTGGAACTAGATGGGCTTTAAGGTCCCTTCCAACCTAAGCCTAAGGTTGTACAGTACACCAACACCAGCAGAAAACATTCCTGCAAGCAGCCCGGAAAGGCTATTCAGCACTGCTCAGAATGCTCCTCACCTGCCCTTGGCCAGCAGACAGCCCACGGCATTGGGCAGGTGGGTCCTCTGGACAGTTCATCAAATACATGTTTTGTGGCTTTGAAAGCTTGGGAGTAAACTCTATCTTCACTGCAATAAGAACACGGAAACAAATAAAAAGTTTGGACCTGAGTTAACAGGTCTGGTATACCAGGTGTCTCTGCTGAATTGAGCGTACATCACTGTAATTTATATGTAAGCCTGCATTCGTCCAACTGTATGGATGGTATCTACTCTAGTTTATCTTTATGGTGAATCCACCAGGCAGAAACAGGCCAGAAACAAGACAGAAGGCCGTTACTGTGAGTGCCAGCCACATCCACCTCCACCACCCTCCACATCTGTTGAAGAGCCCAACACCTTCCTCTCCATGTTGGAGGACACGCTGAATCTCACAGAGCAGCAAGCAGCACGTGTACAGGGAAGCACTCAGGTCTTGCCAGGCTTGCCCTGTGTCCTGCTCTCTGCCCTGCATACAGGCCACGAGAGCAGCCCTCCCTCAAAACACAGAGGCACTGCTGCAGGCACATCACAGGCCCTGTGAGCCCCCGAGCAGGGACCGCACAGCCAAAGAGCAGGACGTGGATAAACACATTTTAATCGAAAAGGCTCATTTTAACAGAAGCCAAATTCCTACTAGATAAGTATCGCCGCTGCATACTTGGAGCTGCAAAACAACCACCTCCGTTCTAACGGGAAAGACACAATGCCGAGGGTTTTCTTTCCTGGCGGGTGGGTGGGTTCCAAAAGTACTCCGGGATCCTGTCATCCTCTGCATGCCTCAGGTTGCTCTCAGCTCCCTGCCCGCACGCTGGCCTTCGTGCTTTCCCTTCCGTTCGCAACGCCGCTCTAAAACACAGCCCCTTTTCCCAGTTTACCTCGTTAAACAAAAACCACAACAAATAATAATAAAGAATCACAACAAGCGATCCAGCAGCCGCGGAACGGGGCGGACACGAACGGCCGCTCCCAGCGCCGCGCAGGGCAGCTCTCCCAGAGCCCCCATCACCCCGACGCTCGCCCCTCCCGTCCGACGCTCGTAGCTCCATGTTGGAGGCCGCTTCCCTCCCGCACCGAGCCTACCGCGGCGGCGGCTGCAGCGTGGGGTGGAGGGGATGTGGGGGGGGGGGGGGGCGGACACAGGGCCGGCGGCTTCCCGGCAGGGCCGCGGCCGAGGAGCCGAGAGAGCCCGGGGGAAGCGGGCCGGCCGCGCCGCCGCCCCAGGCCCGAGCGCGGGGAGCCGGGCGCGCTCCCCCGGAGGCAGCCGGGAACGGCCAGCGCCGAGCCGGGCCGGGCCTGCCGGCGCCGAGCCGCACTCACCCAGCAGCAGCAGCTTCAGCTCCCGGCGCGCGTCCCGCTTGTCGCGGCGCAGCTGCCGCTCGATCTCGTCGTTGATCCGCCGGGCTTCCTTGGCTTCCTCGCTCAGGCAGCACGCCATGATGGACTCCAGAGTCATTCTTCCTAACTGGTTCACACACAGCCCCCACCCCCTAAAATCGCACGCGCTCGCTCACTCGCACACACCCGCACCGGCCGGAGCCCGCACCGCGCACCGCAGGGCAGGCGCGGGGACCGCCTCGATGCCGCACGCGGGCGAGGCAAGAGGTAGGACGGCTCGGATCCCCGCCGCTCCCAACTCCTCCTCTCCTCTCAATCATGCACCGAACGGCGCGGACGCCTCCACCGCGTCGGCAGCGGCGCTCCCCGCCCGAGCCCCGAACTCCCCGGCGGCCGCCGCCGCCCGCAGCGCACACCCCGCCCGCCGCCGAGCGCTACCGCCCGCCGAACACCCGCGCGGGCATCGCCCGGCCGCCGCCCTCGCCCCTCGAGCCGGAGCCCCGCGCACGGCAAGAGAGCTTCCTCGCCCGCTTCTCCGGCGGGGACGGCCGCCGCCGTTGAGTTACCGCGGCGCGGCTCGGCCTTGACGGGGAAGACGGGCGAGGAGTGGATGGGCGGGCAGAGAGGAAGAGGAGGCAGTGGGGGCCGGGCTCGCCGGGCTTTTCAATGGCACGGCTCCGCGGGCGTGGTGAGGCACGAATATGGCGGAGCGACGCGCCCGCGCTCCCCCCCGCGCCGCCGCACGCCCCGGCAGAGCGGGGCGCACCGGGCGACCCCCACCCCCTCCCCACCCCCGGCGTTGTTGGAGGAGGGGGAAAGGAGAAAGGGGCGAGCGGAAGGCGGCCAGTCCTGTGGGGACAGCCGGCTCCTCCCGGCGGGGCCTCGCCGCCCTTGTGCTGCGCGCTGACGGACATTTCCACCGCGCTCCTCCAGCAGGGAAACGCAGAAATTGCCGGGAAGGAAAAGAGCGGAGAAGCCGCCCCTCCACTTTCACGGGGAAACGCGAGCGTGGGGATGGATGCCGTGCTGCGGCATAGAAAGCCGCACACCCGCGGCACCGCGCGCTGCCCGTCCCGCACGGGGACGTCCGCAGCAAAACGCCGCTATCGGCCCTTGCCCGCCGCACCCCTTGCCGCTCCGAGCCGGCTGCGGGGCGGCTCTGACGCCTTCCCCCGCCCTCCCCACGCCGTGCCCTTTGCTCTGGGTCCGCGGGTGCGCTCCGAACGTTTCGCGCACGGGCTGACGGTGCAGGCATAGCGCGGGACGCGGAGAGGGATTGAAGCCGAGAGCGCAATCGTCAGCTCCATAATGCAGGCGATTAATTTCGAGAGCACGAAACGTGGTCTTCATTGCTTTAGAAAATGAACGCTTTCCATCCAGCTCCTGATAGGGTTTCGTGTCCGATGTATGAGGGCGGCCAGCACACCTCAGAAAGTTTTTATAATTACATTTCTTTATCCCTGCAAATCAACACGCCTCGGGTATTAATCAGAAATGATACTTCTGTGAAGGCATTGTCGTTACTACAAAGCTTATGTGTATGTAAGCGTAGCAATGTATTTGCCTATCTGGTGTCCTTGGATTAATGCTTTATTATTACATTTAGCAAAGGTTTCTAAAGATTGCATTTTAGACAGCATTTGCATTTTAAAAATAAAACATAAAAATGCTAATAGGAGACCAAGGGGGAAGAAATTCTTTTTAAATTAATTCTAAGCATACGAAGCCCACAGCCTGAGAGCAGGCCTCAGGAGACACTGTGTGTGTGCAGCAGTGCTGAGCCTAGAACACGGTACGCACAGTTCAGGTCAGCAGTGAGCATCATCTGCAGAAGGGATGCACAAGGATTGAGTGAATGGGTCAGTGAGTTTGTGACCTGCGGGTGAACCCTTCATCCATTGGCCTGAGGGCTCTGCAGTCATCAGGCAATACTGCGGGGTCTCTGGGAGATGAAGTCTGTCTCAACTTTCTTGACTCTCTTCTGTGCTCCGTGCTCTGTGTACCTCAAACACAAACCTGTCGTTTAATTCTGTATTTATAATGAGAAAAGACACCCAGGGGGCCGGCCATAAGTGTAATCTGTATGTACCTCTCCCATTGCCATCATTGGATTCTAATCTCTGCTAGATAAATATCTTCAGGTTCATAACAGAGGTGCTTTCTTGCCTGGCTCCAGCACCAGCAGAGAGCCATTGAGAGCTGCTCTGCCCCTGTGTTCTGGGACTTAATGGAAAGCAGAAGAACCCCCATTATGGACAATTACATTACAATAAACCCAAGAGGAGGTTTCTTGCCAGCCATCATCTCCATAATGGTCGACGTTTGTTTCAAAACACAAAACACCCTTTATAAATATTTTATCTTAATAGGAATTACAAGTAAATGACAGATGCCATTATTATCTGTACAGGTAATTACAATCCATAGATACCATCCATACTGCCACCTAATCCTTTGGAGATACTTCCTGATAAGCCTTCCCTGTAACATTAATAATTTCATAGTGCTCTGTGCAAGCCATCTCCAGCACAGGGCTCATAGCAACCCATTGCTTGTGAGGCGTTTTAGTGCTGCTTGCTGACACAGGAAATTAAAAGTCAGAAGCAAGACGGACAAAGGAGTAAAGCACAGCATTAAGCACACAGAGCCCTCAGTACTCTTGCTCAGAAGCCAACAGAAGCTGGGGAAACACCAACCACGGTATCATCTGTCAACCTATCTCTCTTTACACCTCTCTATCTCAGACTTGAATCGCTGCCTACCACAGATGCAAGGATACTGCCTGTCAGTCTGTCCTCTGTGCGAGACATGCTCTCTGTGATGTTCTGACAGAGCCTGCCGCTCCCACAGCAGACCATGTGCAGCAGCATCCCATCCTAAGCAAGAGAGCACTCTGCAGCTGTTTGTTGTTGCCATAGAGCATGTGGATGTTTTCACAGTGCCACGCACAAGTACATCCCAGCCTGGTTTCCGAGTATTTGCCATTAATTCAGAGACCATCAGAGTCTGTGCAGGGCAATCTGCCCTTCCAGGATGCCTCCCTGATCTGCTGCTCTTGTAGGTTTCTTGCTTGCTTGTTTGTTTGATAGAGAAACAAAGAGTTCCTGCTGGCTCTCTACAGGTGACATCCAGCATCTGCGATTACATTCAGCTGAAATAATCAGTGTGTTCCCATGAGCCTTGTTTTGTCAGCTTACCTTCCCAGCGTTTCCCAGCACTTACCCATGTTGGGGTATCAGGTGTCTGCCAAAGTCCTGATGGTCTGACTGGTGACCAGAGCAGGGCTTAAGAAAGCACTTGTTCATTTAATGATGTGAAGTACATTTGTGCCGTTTATTTCCTTTCACTTATGCAGACATCAAGAAATCCCTACTGACATCTTAGCTCGGCACAAGTGCAACAGCTGCGCACCGGCCGCGTGCCGCAGCATCGCACAGCACGCGGTCACGGGGCTCAGCCTTTTTTTTTTTTTTTTTGCGCTCTTTCCTTTGCAGCCTTAAGTATCAGACAGCCCTTTTCCTTTACAGGTCGCGGGCACGCACAGCTGGTTTCGGGCGTTCACGGAGCGGGATCTCCAGCTTCTGCAGCCCCGTCCCACCCCGGCACCACCGCGCCTGCGGCCGCTCCGGACCGGGAGTCCCTGAGGCGCAGCCGCGGCGCCCCCTGCCGGCAGCAAGGCGCACCGCCCGGCCTCGCCCGCGCTCATTCAATTTAGCCCAGCGTGAAACTGCGTATCTCCCCAAGATACTTTGCTGTCCGAGGCTTTTGGCGCTGGGAAAGGGAAATCGACAAGGGTGGTAGGGACCACCCTTTCTGAGGCAGTCACCTGATGGACTGGATGCACCAGCCATCAGATCCCACACAGACTGCTGAAAGAATAATATGACGCAGTACTGTGAGATGGGTTGAGTACGATCTGATGCCAGGCTAACCAAGTAGCTCAGTTAAGAAAGATGGCTCAGTGTCCAATGTTGCCACTGGTGACCTGTGTGATGGCTTCCATCCTGTTGTTCATTATTTCTTTATCAAGAAATGGACGTTAGCTGTGTCTCCAGGCTACCGTATGTGTTTGATTTGTCATTTTTTTACAAGGCAGCTTTTATTCTTTCTGAAATTAATATTTTTTGAGAAATGTCAAGTCACTAACTCTTAGGCATTTCACTGTATATACTTATTAACCTATAGAGTTAATTTCTTGGTTTTTGTTTGTTTGTTTGTTTTTTTAATTGGAGTCAGTGAGACATCTAATGCTTCACTGCACTGATTTGCAAATGTTAATTAAATTAGGTATTTGGATTGCTTATCTAAGATGTCAAGCACTTTTTTTCCTACCCTTAGCAATTGCTGTTGTCCTATAGTCTGCTATCAGATATATGCTATCTGATTCTGATTTCATTCAATTTTTTCAATGCTTTAACTGTCATCTTCAATGGAATTACACTGTTCTCCATCATCAGACACAGTATCAGACCCTGAGGTTCCATGCACAATGTAATTGTGTGCATCCTCTCCTTTGTTGATTAGATATTTGATCCTACCTCCTCAAAAATATTCCAGCCATTGGACTAAGCTGGTAGGGCATCATTCCACCTTCTTTCATTCCATGTCACAAGACAGAAAGAAGAGTTATAAAGCACCTAACCAGAGGCAGTTGCTTTAGTATTTCATTGGAAAGTGTTATGTTTCCTTGTTCCTTCCATCATCCATTTTGCACTGATTGCACCCAGAGGTCCCTTCCAATGTAAACCATTTTGTGATTCTGTGGAATAATGTACCCACTGAGAGCTAATCCTGATCCATACTTCTACTACATTGTCTATTATTTTATAATGGGAGTCTATTCCAAAAGCAGAGCGTGACACAATACTTTTCACAACCTTACACCAAAGTTTAATATGCAGAGTGAAAAAGTGTCACGTTGCATTGTATCATTTTTTAAAGTAAGTCTGAGAAGTGCCTAAACAAAAGACAAGAACACAGTGGGGAGATTTGGTGTTTTCAAAATTATTTTTGCATTTCAATGCAAGCACAGTGTTTCTTCCAGCTGGGATCAAGTATTCATAGCACATAATACATTTTATGTAACTGTAAGTACAAAGTGATCCCCATTACAACAATAATGGAAGTCAAAATATTTCTATATCATTCTTCCTGAATAATTGCATAGCAGAGTAAATAATAACTGGGTATTCTTGGTGCAATTCCAGCATACACCACACATAGTCATTACAGATTCAGGTATCATTCAACACCACAAATAAAAGAGAGTGTTCCATCAGCGAAAGATATCAGGGAGCAAGGCTTATTAGTTCACTCATATTTATACATATTTTTTCAGTTGATTGCCTTAAAGGAGAAACAAATATAATAGATAAAAACAAAAGAACAAAAATGGAAAAAATTCAGTGTTAAAAATTAAATGTTATGTGAATGTGACAGACCATTCACAGCTACAGGGTTATCCAAATGCCTTTTTTTCCACAGAATCTCCACAGAGCTGAAATATGGAAAATTGTGGTATTTTTCCAGTAGATATGGACAACCAAAAATATTTATATTATTGTAATAGTACTCATTAAAATTGTCCATTGGGCTTTATGCATTTTAAATATAAATTCACTACCAAAAATTTGGAGGGGGTAGGGGAGGATACCTGAGTGATAATGATAGAAGTATAAAAATTATGGCCTGGTCAAATTGTGTGTCCGGATGGGAGATTATATGTTTTTTATTTCTATATATAATTTCATAAGATGATACTAGACATCCATCAGGAGTCTATTTCCAGTCTTTATTGTTTTAAAGTGAATGCAGAGAAGGATCTTGAGGCAAGGAGTAATCAGGGCCTTTCTTTTTCTGAATGGAAACACAATAACAGTGAAGGTATTTTACTATCTTCATCTGTGTGTCTACCAGAAAAGCTTGTAATACTATGAAAAATAGTCATTTTTGAAGTCTTACGTAAAACCATCACAAATACTTGCAGTTACCATGGTGGAAAAGACTGAGCTAGCCAAAAAGAGATAATTGGTGTCCATTTAGAACTTCTGCAGGAACTGAGGCACTGAAGTTAAAATGCAGGTGTGTTGTGAACCTTGGTTTATCACAGAGATAGCCAGGTAGAATGCTGTCTCAGCCCATCTGGAGTGAAGACTCTTATGCCTGAGATGCACTGCTAATGATGGCACTGCAGTGCCTGCTGTATATTAGTGAAATTCCCTTGGCATCTAACACTGAATTCAGATAATGTTCTCTCAAGGAAGAAGACAAGTGAATGTATAATAGTAATTGAGGGAAAGGCAAAAAGTCATTGGTGAGAAAAAGGGAAACATGACTCGTGTCATCTATCTGAAGAAAGAGAGAAAAGAGGCTTTTGAACACTTTGAAAATGCTGCCTTGAATATATACAGGGTGTTGAGTGGTAGGTTATTTTACATACATGTTATTTTAAATACATTTTTATTACCCCAGAGTGGGCATAATAATAAAGCAGACTCCTGAGTTTCTGTACTTCTATTAATCTGCTTCCTAAGTCAGTTATATTTTGAACATGGGAGCTATCAAAAATAATTGTGAAACATTGCTTTTATTTTGGTTCTGATATATTTAAAGATATTGCAAAAGGTGATTTTTTTATTTTACTTCAAAATGTTTAATGAGTCTATTTCTCTATGAAAATCTGAGACATTTTCAGAAGAATCTGTGATTAGATTTTAGTTTGGGTACACACGATACACATTCTAGCTATATTTTGGATTGCACAGTATATTCAAACCTCTTGTTCCATTTACATAGAACCACAGAAAGGCTCAGGTTGGAAAGGACCTTAAAGATCACCCAGTTCCACCCTCCTGCTGTGGTCAGGGCTGCCACCCACCAGCTCAGCCTGCCCAGGGCTTTGTCCAACCTGACCTTGAGCCTCCAAGGATGGGACATCCACGGCTTCTCTGGGAAACCTGTTTCCACACCTCACCACCCGCTGAGTAAAAAATGTCCTCATAACATCTAACCTAGATATCCCCTTATTTAAAAACCATCCCCTCATTGTCCCTTGTCACCATCTGCCCATGTAAAACGTCAGTCCCCTTCCTCTGCTTATAAGCTCCCTTTAAGTACTAGATGGCTATAATGAGGCCTTCTTGGAGCCTTCTCCAAAATAAAGAAGCCCAGTCCCTTAGCCTGGTAAGGGAGCACTGGTATTTTCTTTCATGGATATATGAAAGAACTAAAGAGACACAAAGGTAAAAAAATGAAAAGCTACTTCTGAATTGGGTATGTGAGAGTACATTTTACACTGAGCAATTCTAACTGAGGACTCTCTCACCTCCTTCTGGCTTCAAGTTGTGCTAGGGAGATTCAGGTTGGACATTAGGAAATACTTCTCTGAGAGAGTGGTCTGGTGCTGGAATGGACTGCCCTGGGTGGTGGTGGAGTCACCATCGCTGGAGGTGTTCAAGAAATGTATAAATGTGTTTCTGAGGGACATGATTTAGTGGGAAATACTGGTGATAGGTGGACAGTTGGTCTTTTCCAACTTTGGTGATTCTGTGATTTTCAGAAATAGCTTGTGCTTTGGTAGAGACAGGCACCGGTGCGAATAGGTTTCTTTACATTAATCCTTATTTGTCACTAGCCTGGAACAGGGCTGTAGGCGGGGCATTTTCTGGGGACTTGTTAATTTTCTGGCATAATTTAAATTTTCATTTTGGTTGTTGTAGTTTTTAAATATGGCAGAAGTTTCCTGGTTCTCCTACTCTTACTTCCCTCCTCTCCTTCCTCCTCCATATTTTGGTCAATTTATTATGAAACAAAGATTTGGATACCCAGTTTTCAACACTCAATGGAGACACTTCATGGCCTGAGGCAGAAGTCTATCTCATTCAGAATAGTTGCATACTCAGTCTTGTAGTGTTGAAATAAAAACTCAGCCAGGGATTTCATGCCGGTGAAATGCATGCCTGTTTTCTGCTTGCAAAGAAACTGCACTTTGTAAAGGGTACACAAGAATGTGTAGTGGTATGCTGCAGTTATGTAGAAAGCCCTTAAAAATTCAGGACTCATCGGGGTAAGTGGCAGCAAATACACGTGCACAGATCTCAGGAGGAAGCAGACAAACACGTGCCAGTTTCTACATGTGTTGTGAGTGAAAAGATAACCACTAAGAAAAAATGTTCAGGGGTGGGCAAGATTTTTACTGCTCCTGAAGTTCTAGGTGGCAACTAGCAGGATATCCTGATGAACATCTTTTTATTTTCCAAATGTACAAAATATTATGTGAACACATCTGTGTGTTTTCCTACATAGAGAGCCTTACTTTCTTTTACTGGATGTTTGGTGAGGGTTAAATCTTGCAAGCACTTGGTTAGGGTTCATTTTTAACTTAGCACACAGATAAAAAGCTGGAACTAGTGGAAGAGAAGCCTTGTGCATATACTGAAAAACAGAATTTGGGTCCTCATGTTGTTTTTTACACAGTGTATGAAGAAGCAGTGTTTTTCCTTGGAAAAATATCTCTCAGAAACTGAACTGCATCGAACCGAGCCTTTAATGTTCCCCATTTAAAGCTTAGTTCAAAAGTTCATTGCTCACCATTCATGTTGCATTCTGCAGTTTGCTTCAGAAAAGCACAGGTCCTGCTGTAAGAATGACTTCAGTGTCTGTAAGAAACGCCATGCTTCATTATTTGTTCAGAAGTCACAATGCTGCTATTAACCTATTTCAGGTAATGATAAGTGGTTGTCCTCCCCCCTTGCTTCCTGATGTTCTCGAGTCAAACGTTCTATTTTAAATGACCTCGAATGAGCTGGCACTTGGAAAAAGGGCCTGAGCATGGGGAAAAATTATCTGCAGTGTGTTCTGGCATGCATACCAATGATTTTAATTGGGGATTTCGTGCATCATGACAAAGTTCTGGGTTGGGGTTTATTTTTAAAAGTAAACCAAACAATGGGTCCGAGAAACATGAAAACAGGAAAGTAAAATCTTAACGAAATAACATACAAAGAGAATTTAAATTTTGGTTATTTAAAAGGGGGAAAAGATTGGACACTATGTAGCATTCTTCATTTCAGACATGGAAGTTTCAAATTCCATTTTATTTGTGAACTTAACTGTTTATTATTTTATTAATTGAATGCTTTAAAGTGTAATTATGAGTAAGACAGGAAGTAGTGCGAGCAGCAGTGAAGTCTTTTTTTAACCTTTAAGGTTTTCTAAAGAGAAGAACAATATATATTTGCTTTACTGAATAAACCACAGACAATTTTGACATATGTTGCGCCCTTTATTATATTGTCCTTAAAATAGTATAATCTGCAACCTGACAAAACTTAGAAACTAAGCCCAAAACTTACTTTTTTTTTTTTTTGTTTTTTCCAATTACTTGTGTATCTGTTGGTCTAGCAGAAGATATTTGCTCTTCCTATAGATTTTACCAATCCCCGGCTTAAAAGAAAATAGTACATGCATGTCATGTAATTTTTTCTTTTTCTTCTGGCAGCACAAGATTCTGAGAAAACCATCCATTCTAAAGGTGCAGGGGAATACCAAAGTTAACAACAGCTTTTCAAATCTGAAGCATCATCTGATGCCATTAGAAACTTCTTCTGAATTACAGAAGAAGCATTAAATGAAAATAAATATTTTATAGTATGCTGTCAGTGGCATTTAGTTTCTTTTTCATTTGGGAAATAAAATGTTCTGTGCAGTGTGTTAAGCAAGCAGTGTATGACACTTGGCAGACAGAGAGCATTCAGAACAAAGTTTGGTGTATATTTCACAGAAAAACTGCTGGAGCCGAAACTTGCCTCCATTATTTCTATGTATTTTGCTTGATACCAGACTCTTCGTCAGACTCAATAAATCTTTTTTGAACAACACCTCACTTTGTTTCCCATGTGCTAACAGCTTTAAGTAAATGCTGTAATGCTCACACCCTAAATGTAGTTAAAATGAAACAAAAAGGGAGGAATGACTGACATTCTACGTACATGGTGGATGATATTGAAAAGAACAACAGAGAAAAATGAGTACCTGATAGGTGCATAAGCACAGACAATGTCTTTTATATCAACCTTGCAGAAATAAGATTTGGTAGTCACTGAATAAGAAAAAGAGGATTTAATATTTTAATATTAAGTATTTAAGCAACATATTTGAAATTGTTAATTGCCATGACCTAAACCGTTGAGTTTGTGTTTCCTGCTGAAAGATGTTGCCATTAACACCTATTAGGAATATGTTGCAATCTTAGGATCAAATTTAGCTAAAAATTACGCTGGAAATATTTGTCTCCCTAGGAAATTCTTTCAGCAGGTGAGCTCTAAACAGATCAATTTGTTACAAGACAACATCATACGAAATGAAAATTGAGAATTTGAATACTACTGGCAGCTTTAGAGATGAAGAAATAATGAAACTGTCCACTGACATATGCAACATAATTATCATGCTGTAGTACAGGAAAGTGCAAAGATAAGGACAGGAAGACTAGAAATGAGTGTCAGACTTCCCTTTAAAATGTTTGAGTTTGCTTTTTTTTTTCAGAGGTACAAAACCTGTTATGCAATCACTGATTTTTTTAAAACATTATTCCCCCTTTTTGAGGTAACAAACACTAATTGTTTGTTAAATGTGTTGGTTTTAGTACTTGGTTCAGTCATTTCTCAGTTTACCTCAGAATAAATTTCCACCAGTAAATATCAGTAAATATGGGTGCATTTGCACATGTAGTAAATTGAATTTACTTCCAAAAATCAGGACTTCTTTCTTTTTTTGAACAAGTGATGGGGAACTCCTGCATACTGTAATTTTTAATAACCTGACTCAAGTCTACTTTTTGAAGTAATTCACTGTCAAAATAAGTAACAGAAGTACTGTAAAGATTTAAAAGGTTAATCCATACGCTCATTCACATTACAAATAAGCTTTACAGAATTTATCTTTTTAATCCCATAATTGACACATTTGTTTATAACATAATTTCTGAGTCAAGATCACTATCAGCACTCACAATCAAAAAACACTTCCATCTGTTTATTAGCATGTTTGTTGTTGAATAAGACTTGATTTTTCTAGAGGAAAAGAACACCAAAACACCTTAGCCTGTCTTTACATATCTGCTGAGCCATATTTATATTACTTTGAAAAATCCAGAATTCTAATGTGCTGGGTGTATCAAGCATTGTTCTCATGGCCAACCTCACAATGTTTCACAGATTTTCCATAGGTGACTTGAAAGTGGTATAGGGTTGTACACACAAAAAAAAAATGAGGTAAATTTCTCCAGTATATCATATAGATATAGGCACTTGTGCTTAAGTTTCTCTGTTCAGTTCACAGCCCTCCCAATGAAATCACCATCGTTTTTTGTCACGATGACAACTTTAAAATAGTTCAACAAATCTCTGTTCTTTTCGGGCTCGTAACCCCAAATCCCATCTGTTCTGCAGTGGAGTGGTTATGGGATGGGCCACTGCAGCGCTCTTCCTGGATCTCAGTAAATGGCTTATGAGGCAACCACTTTTAAAAGAGAAAATAACAAGAGGAATTTAGTCAGTGACTAAATCCTATGTCCTTTCAGATGCTCAGCAGCCCCTACCTGCAGCACTGCACGGAGCCTTGATGGGCTTTCCCACAACGCATTTTGCAGGGTAGGTTCTGTCCATGGAGAGGTAGCATTTAATTTCCTTGCAAGAACTCAGCTCTATTCTCAAAGGAGGTTCATGAGAATCCGTTGGTGCCTCCCTGCTGAGTAAAGGCATGGCCACACAGGTGGAGACATTGTTGGTGCTGAGTGGGAGCAGGATGCGAGGCTGCTGGGTGGGGTTGTCCTGCAGCCTGGGATGCGGGCAGCCTGGCACAGTGAGGCCCAAAGGCAGTCAGCATATGCAGCACAGCACAGATGGTTCTGCATAGACACAGGTTATCTGCAGTGCGGGGCACAGACACCACAACGTGGTCAGGATCCATGTATCGATTGCTTGCCTCACTGTAGTTTACCTTCCCCAGAAGTGTAAGTTACAGAGTGTATTAATGACAAACAGGCTTCTCAAGCCCTAAGCATAAGGACCAGTGTAAAAGACATGGCCTCTTTAAGATCACCAGCTTCTGAATGTAGTGTCTTCTGTAAGGCTCGCAACACATGATCTTCCAGTACTTCTTCCAAAATAATGGTGTTGGGGGTTCTGTCCATTGTGCTATTTACTGAGAAAAAAGACCTGCTAAACCAAGAAGGCTGAGTTTTGTTACTGCTTTGTGGTTTCATTAGATACTGCTCCAAGATTCAAAAAGGATTTGCTTCTAACCTATTCAAACCATTTTTGTCCCCTGTATCATGTGAAGTAAAATTTTATTGGAATTTTAAATCAATTTTCCTTCTAAAGGAGTACTGCCTTAGTTTTAGCTGGTACAAAGTTATGTTTTTGGTTCTAGGAGATAGTAAGCTATTGCTACTGCATCACTTGTTAAATAAATTCCTGTATATACATATGCATATATATGTATATACAGTCAAAACTATTATAATTTTCCTTTTCTCTGTCATTTACTGTGACTTTATCTCAAGCCATGAGTTCTACTTTTTTTTTCAATTCTCTTCCTCATCCCAATGGGAAGGGAGGAGAAAGCAAATGACTGTGTGGGTTAAACCACAACACTAGCACCCAATATGGAGCTCAAAGGGTTGAGATAACAGCAGATCTAACTGGAGCATGTTAACGCAGGGTGCTGTGGTAGTTTGATATTTTCTGGCCACAGTGTTGGTACTTTCCCAATTCTTGGAGCTCTCTGAGAGCATTCTCATGGAAATGTATTGTGTAGGATCTTGCTCATTGTTGCATTGTTTGTCCTCTCTGAGGGGTTGGATAAAGGTTTTTATTTTGTTATGCTGTGTGGCCCTGGCTTAGATCATGATAAAATTGACAGCTGAGAAAGTAATGTTTTGGGCATATTAGTCATTGCAGTCACCTTTGGGTTTTGGAAGCCATATTGTTGATACTATTAGTAATTAACTCTTTGCCTTGTCTCCTTGGGGAGACCGGCGATGGAGGAGGTAGGGGAGGGCACCTTCCAGCAGTTCCTCGACCTCCCTTTTAACACTCCTTCTTTGCCTAGAGCTCTAGAGCTAGTTACAATAGCTCTTGAGAATTTTGACTATCCGTGGAATGTTCAAACCAGCGTGCTGCTATTACTGTGTTGTAAATGTATTTCCGGTTATGTTTAAGATTCAACAATTATTAAAGAAAATCACCCAGAGATCTGCAGAGATCTGCCCTGAGGTGGGATAGTTCTGAGTGGCAGGGAGTGTGTGATTGTACAGGTGAGTGTGTAGAGCAGTGGGATGAAGTTCCAAACAACTGGGAGAGGTCTGGAACTTCACCTCTTTGCTACTGCACCATCATGAAAAACTAGTGGAATATTTGGAGGTCTCCTGTTGCCCTGACAGTCCTACAGCACTTCAGCGTGCTGAGGCCATGCCTACTGAGCTCTGTTCAGCATTACTCAGCATCCTCAGGGGAAGGAAATACTTGTAGGTCTGATAACAAAGCAAAAGACTCACAGTACCTCATGACGAGCGCTGCAGTTGCTCCTGCTACAGGTCCTGTGGCTGTTCCAAGTATTGTAGTGAGAAAAAAAAAAAAAATTCCTCCCAAAGGAGGTGCACCGCGCTCAGATCAGCAGTTGCTCTGACCTTTTTGACAGTCCCTGCGGTTACTCTGAACCCTCTGATGGGCCCGGCAGTTGGCACGACCCTCGCGACTAGTCCTGTGGTACTGTGCCACCTGCTGGATTAAGCCATGATTACCCAGTTAATGCTTTTCCTCATATGCCTTTACCGTTGCAATCTCTCTCTTCCTTTTATGAATGGAAAAAGAAAAAAACAAACAGCCCTGCAGCCTCCACCATGTCTTATCAAGTCCTTGCATGAGGATTACATCTGATACGGACCCTACACAGCTTGCCATGCTGGGAACAGCCCGTTCTAGCTGTGAGCTGAGAGTACTGCTTGTTGTTTGAGTTCTTGTTGTAAATTGTAGATACTAGTTATTACCATTCGCTTAATTTCTCTTACACTCCTTTTGCCTTCATTGCCCCATTTGGATGCTTTGTTCATCTATTGTGTCTTTTTCTGAATGATTCCAGACTGCAAACAACCGTTTAGCAGTAGCTTTCCTTTTTTCTGTAACTGTAGTTTTGTGTTTGGAAAGCATTAGCACTACAATCCTAATTGGAATCAGCTGTAATACAAATACACAGGAGAAGCTCTGTATGATAATATTGGTATTTCAGAGAAATTAGTTTTCTCAGTGGATACATTTTCTTTTTTCTGCCATGGCAAAGCCCTCTCTGCAGGTATACTGTGTATCACCCTGTGTGAGCACAAACTGAACTCAGAGACATCTTCAGCCCTTCTGCAGAGTAGAACATTTAGCAGCTATAAATGTACCACTGTGAGAAAAATTATGCCATCAGCTAGCAGCTCCCATAATACTAAGACAGTACGACTTGTTTGGTGGTCCAGTTCAGGACACTGTGCCCTCAATCAGTGTTTAGGATCTGTTCTCCTTTGCCTGTCCAAGTTTGGATTTCTTTTCAGCAACTCTCACCCTCACGACTTTCAAAAAGCTCTCTCCTTAGAAGCAACAAATTCACCAGACAAAGTCTGTCTCACATTCTCTGCAGTGATGATTTTTTAAGAACGAATCAAGATGCTTAGTTTGAATTTGTTATTCAAGAATTACTGTAAAGATCAGAGAGATGAGTTCATGTCACACAGATTTTTGTGTTCGTGCCACAAAGTGAATTTTTAACTTTACACATCAGTGTGATACTCGGATGTAAAATTCAGCAGTTACCAAGAGCGTTCAGGTGTGCTGCATTACCTGCTGGCTGCAGCCTCAAGGAGACCCCTGTACATTACATTTCATGAGACAACATTTGAAATCAAGGGTTACCTTTGCAATAAAAACATTATCTTTAAGTCTGAGACAACAGCCAATGGTAAGCATAAACACTAATACTTCAGAGTTTTAGAAATGTTCAAAACAGATTCTACTTAAAAATAAGAAATAAGAAATAAAGGCTTTAATTAGTAATCTATGTTAATATGGGCCATAAAGAGAGGTTTTTTTCTCTTTGTAAGAGCAAAGTATAATCAGTGTGTCTGTTTAGAAATCATACCTACTCCTTATGCAGCAATAAATAATGAATAACAATACACATTTGTTTTTGAAAATTAATACATACTTACCTATTAATACATGTACATATATTAAGTATCAAAACATTTTATTGCATATGATACTGTGATAAGCTGTTATTCTTCATCATTTTTCAAATATTTTATGTCTCATCTATGTATAAATAGGAAGCATCAGATATGATGAGAAACTCCCAGAGCACTTAGGTATAGATTGCTGTTGGCTCCGATAGAGCTACATAAAAAGAATGGAAGTGAATTGAGTTGTTGAGCGTTTTGCTAATTATAGCTGCAAGGCCAAACACTGAACTAAAGGGGCTTGTCCTGTCTTCTTAATACTGTTCATCCTATGTCAGGATTTTGAAAGATTCAGGTACCTGATGTGGTCACTTAAAGGTAACTCAAAAATAGCCGTTATGTGAAAACACAAATCTCCATGTGGAAAGTGTCAGCCAGACACCTTAAAGAGCAGACAGACAAGACTCATCTGAAAATACATTCTTTTCCTTGGGATATCTCTCAGTACAAAGAAGAGAGACAAGCCTTTGATTTTCCACAAAATTAAGTGTTAGTCTCTTAATAAACTTGATTAGTAAAATGTAAGGTGAGAAAGCCTAACAGTAAAGAAACATTGAAATACAAACCAAGGTTATTTCTGTTTTGCACAAACATGGCTCCAAATAGATTTGCCTGCTCTTCGGTTTCCTCAGCAGTTTTGGAAACATCGGGATGAAGCACTTCATCTCATGATGTCAGTGAATATCACAAGCAGTCTTAATAAGGAATTCTTGCTGTAGCAGCGGACGAGGCCAGGCCTCTCTTCACAATTAGGCTACGTGTCAGGAAGAGAACTATTTCTCTGGAATTGCTTAGGTGCTTTGATTCCTTTCTGCATTTATACTCTTTTCCACTCGGGACAGCATGCTGTCACTACACATGGTTTCACAGCTTTGCTTTTTTTTTTTAGTGAAACCACTGCTTGAAAAACATGGAGTTTCTATTTAGTAGATGGTCATCTTGTACTTTTCTGAGTACAGTACTCACTGAGTCATTAGCAATGCAATCTCTTACAACTAACTCTGGTGCCAGCTGTACCTACCTTGTTGTCAAGAACATTTTATGTATAAAATCATACTGTTACTTCTACTTACTTTAAATCTTGCTCATTGATTGTATTTTGAAGTTTGCTTTGCTATTCTTACCTGATTAGAAATACAACAGGCTGTAGCAGATTTCTCAATTAGCCTGTTCTTTTCAGAGAAAATTACATTATCACTACCAATATAGGAACACTGTCCCTGCAAGTATCCATTTGCCTTCTGTTATTCAGATAATAATAATTATCTTGAAGAATTTGTGACTAGTAAAAGAATTATTAATATTCTTGAATTCTTATTTTGTTTTCAGAAACACTAATAGCCTTTCAGGACTTAGAAGGATGTCTGCCTCATACAATCCTGAAAGTTGTGTGTATAAATTTTACCTCTATTTGCCACTTTATTTCTTGATGCAGGAACTATTTTGCTGGTGTGCTAGGAGTCAAAGTTTAGCCAGAAAAAGCTGGAGGCACAGGTGGCCTCTCTGAGACAAGACATGGGACTGCCCCATGTTGGACACAGTGACTGCACAATGGACTCAACAACGGAACTCAGGTAAGTCTGTCAGCACCACTGGTAGCGCCTCTATGAATACACTGTTGCAGGCATGTCCTGAAGGAAGCTGCTGCAGCTTGTGGAGAGGCCATACAGCAGAAGGAACTGCATCCCGAGTGGGATCCACACTGGAGTGGTTTGTTTTTGGTAGACAAACCTGTGGAGAGGTCTGAAGCTGTTCTTTATGAGCCACATTTGGTGCAAAGGACTGTGTCCTATTCAGACATCATCAAGAGACCTCCCACTGGGAAGAAGAAGGAGGGGCTGGGACAAAGTGCTGTGGACTCACTCCTATCTTAGAGATAAAAGAGGTAGAAAAGTTAAGAATGAGGGACTGAAGTTGATCTGGAAGGAAAACAGGATGGAGGGGAAAGTACTTGTTTTTTTTTCCTTATTTAGTTTCTTACCACCCTACTCTATTGTTAACTGGCAGTAAATTAATCTTGTCTAGGTTGAACCAGTTTTGTCCTTGATGGTAACTGGTAAATTATTTCTCTATCCCTGTGTCAATCCTTAAGCTCTTCCATCTTATTTTTAATCCCCCTGTCCTGCTGAGGAGGGGGAATGAGAGACAGGCTGTACAGGCTTCGTTCAACCATCCAACATCTACTCCCCACATGCAGCACAGTGCATTAGTCCATCTGCCTTAGTAAAATTTATATCCCTCATTGATTTTTAGGTGACAATATGAGCACACACTATTTTCATAATAACTAAATAATTGAAATAAATTTTAAAAATTCCTGCATCACCACATCTATACCTTTTTCAAACTGTGTCAGAAACAGTGCAAGAATAGTTTGTATCTACAGGCTTCCTTGTGGACAGGGATCTGCAGACTACCCAGCTAGTGTTCAACAGTGTAAACATCGTGATCTGTTAATAAAGAAACATAAAGTCCATTAAAGAGCACATTTATACTCATATGCTGAACTTAATTTCAGCAGTTAATGTATTTTGGAGAACACACAGTAAGAACCATTCTTCATAGGTCCCTTCCTCTGCCAGTACAATGATTTATTTTATGGCTTCTAAAGAGAAAACCCAAACAAGGCACTGATGCTGCAAACAGGGGGAAATTACATGAAATGATGCTCAGGAAAAGAGTGGAAAAATGTATGAGAAAAAAAAACAATCTAGTTTCAGACTGAGACATTATTGGCAGTGAAATCCTGGTAAAAAATATTTATATGTTGATCAACAATATTTATGTAGCAAATTCTTAAGTATCGTCAAACAAATATGTCATAATTAGGACAGCATATTCTACGCTTATATTTACATACGTTTATACTCTACACTGTACTCCTCCTGTACTCACATTTCTATACTCGCACTTCTTTGTTCCACCCTGTTCCACTCCTACTTCTCCACGCACTGACTGTGATGTGGGATTTTGCCCTTTAGCATTTTTCTACTAAGCATAAGACTGGATGGCTGCCAAACTACTTTTCTGAGCCAGGCGAATGTTGCTCTGTCTTTATACATCACTGTTGTGAAAATATCTTTGTCCTTGACTATGAGTCTAGAAAATGCTTTTTTGAGCAAACACAGTGTTTACCTTAGTATTTCTAAATGCTGTCAACTGCAGTTAATTGCTGAAGTCCCACATTTTCCAACTTTCTATATGAGAAAGTTCAAGAACTATTGCAGAATCTTGAGTGAGTCATTAGGGTTTTCTCGGAGTAAGAGAAGAAGTCTCCCTTTTGAATTTGGATTGTATTGGATGCATTTGCAGTACTAGTAATATCAGCACTTTTTTCTGAAGAACTTAATTCTTTAAAAGTTCTCAAACATTAAAAATACAAACAATGTGACTTTTTTTTTTCCTATCCCAACTGCTTCATCTAGCCAAGTGTATCAAAAACTGTTTTGTTTCAGACCTTTTAAGTAGATTTACACCTGCCAGATAGGCATTTTGAGTTGAGCTGTGTGCACTTTGAAGCAGCATCCCCCATAAAATCAAAAGTGTCACTGCACGTTAAGAGAAGGTAAATCTCCCCTGGACAAGAAGTAATAGCAGGAATGCAAATTTTTGTATGAAGAAATATGATTCTCTGTTTCATTAAAAAATCCTTCTGCTGTAATTTTGTCTTTTGTTCTTCTACTGAACTCACACAAGCAGCTTTCTATGGAGTGTAGGCCAAGGGTGAAGATACCACAGAAGAAATATTCCCTTCTCTATGCTTTGCTTTAAAATCAGTATCTATAGGTTTTCAGTCTTCTTGACTGAGGAAGCGTGGAAAAAAATTCAACACTGGAAACATGATTCTATGGAGAAAGAGATAATGCGTAATTCATAGCTCAAGGGAATTGTGAAAATTATCAGCAACAGCAAGAGGAGGTCAAAGGAAACCACTAAAATAATACTTGCTGCAGGTGGTCAGCCAGCAAGCATGTATGAGAAAAAGGCAGAGGTATTCATGCCTATTTTTTCTTTTTGCCTCAGTATTTGATAGTAATTACAGATCTCAGGCTGCCTAGTCTTCAGCCTTAGGCAGCAGTGACTTCCCATATGTGGTTACCAAAATTGTGAGGGAACAGCTGAACAAATTCAACATTCGTAAGTCCAATGGGATTCACCCCAGAGTGCTGAAGGAATTAACAAACATTACAGCTGGAGCCTTCTCAACATATTATTGAAGGTTGCAGGAGTTTGGGCAGGTCCTTGCAGACTGGTCAAGAATGTATCTATTGACAGGAATGTACTAAGGACACCAGTAAAACTACACACCTGTTGGTCTAAACTCTGTGACTGAAAAAAGTTATATAGATTGTCCTGGGGGATACAAAAAGGCTAGATTTAAACAAGAAAGACATGTTCTCTCCCTTTCTCCAAATTTAACTAATCAGGACTGTAAGTTCTTAAAAAGTAGTCTCTGATTCAGTGGAGTTATTTCAAAAACAGAACAAACAAACAAACCAAAAAATTATAACATTTTGACATACCTTAATTATTACAGGAATTTACAGATTAGGTACAGGAATAATTATTACAGAGAAATTACAGATTAGGTACAGGAATATGTGGCTACTACCTGAAAATAAAATAATAAATAATATATTTCTAACTGTTTTCATGAAGTTTCAGAAGGCTAACCAATATCTTCTAAAGAAGTTCTGAATTTCTAAATTTCAGAATGAACTTTAAGTAAAGAAGACCTATAATACAGGAAAAAATATTACAAAAATAAATGTACCAGACTTCCATATTTTAATATTTTTTACTTCAGATCATAAAATAGCAAACATTTATTTAGTTTCAAAAGAATCTACCTGTCTTTTAATGTGCACTTTTTGAAATGAACTTGTTCTAGAAATACAAATATCTAGAAATATAAAATGTTCTGTGGGTTGCCCTGATAGAAAATTCCTTAAAATCAAAGAGACTAGAAGACCTACAAAAGTATGCAAGAACTTTGAGTCAGAGAAGCCTCATTCAATGTCAAAAAAGGACATGCTATTAAAAGAAACGAAGAAGTCATTATACCTTGAGTAAAATGTCGGATGTGATTGAACTAGCAATGATGAAAAGCTGAACAGAAGAAATAAATGTATTATTGTAATTATGTACTAAATATTTGATGAATTAATCCAATTTCACTGCCTTCATCATGAAATTTAGGTCTTTTACTGTATACAGTTAAATACAGCTCTGGTAATGGAAGCTGTACAAGAATTGCATTCTGCTGCACTCCGAGCTGCCAGCTCCCTCTGCTTGGTCTTCCCCAGGCTAAGGTGCATGGGCATTATGAGGAAACATCTAGTTAGATGTCCAGGAGTGCTGCTGAGTATGGTAGCTATCTGGCTATTTGAGTTCCTACCTATGTATGCCCTTTATGTTTTAAATGGAAAATCCAGTGTTCCTCAGGCATCAGGGATCCCCCTGCAATATCATCTTACACATTAACATTACAAATCTGGACAGTGGATAGAAAGCATCCATCCCCTCAACCATTTAACACTATGTGATTGAGTCTGTTGTAATTCTTATCTTCCTCCAACAGATAAAAAGCGTATCTGAAACTTATCACAATGAAAAGAGCCTACTTTTCAGCCTCCTTCAGTACTGAAATACTAAAAATTACTGTATACTTCAAAATTAATGTAGTAATAATACTGTCACCGTAACTCACTGTGGCAGCTCAGCCTGTGCACGTCTGTGTAGTGAATCAAAGTACCATGACTAACTCGATGCAATGAAGCCTGGAAAATGGTTCCTAAGTTAGGAGGAAATGTAAGGACAAGAAGATTTAGCCAAAGGTATATAATTTTCCTATACATATGTTATATCACAAATTTTACCTACATAACTATCTATGTGAGAAAAAAGTAGATATTTATATTCTTATATAGCTGTGAACTCATTCTCTCTGCATGCCCTTCTTTCATTATTTTATCACTTCCTAACTCTGGGGCATTTCATTTCTTGGGTGATTTTCCCTTGTGGCTTCTCATATATATGACTTTCAGAATCAATCTTAGGGAATAATGATTTATTTTCTTAGAATTTTCTTCGCAGATAGTTGAAAAAAGATTTTATGTACATTCCTGACAGTGAGCAGGAAAAAAGCAACCAAACCATACTGCACACTTCAGAAATCTAGCTTTTTACAATAAAAAAATGGAAGCCAGTGGTAGACAAAAGGAAAAAAGCCTTACTTCTACTAAACAGCTTCTGCTCTGCATTTAGTCTTCTTTATTTGCTCTCACAGATCCCACTCTACCACAGTGAAAGCTAACCCATGAAAATAAGACAGGATGTTGTTGCAGAGATCAAATAACTGAATTTGTATTACCTATATCCATCTCAAATTTTCTGAAACGAAGAATATCCACCCTTGAGATCTCAGCATTTCTTTTTTTTCTCTTCAGTCCATATGTATTTTTCATTGCCATCTGGTCCAGCTTTTTTCTTTCTCCTTCCCCTGTAGGCTGTCCAAAGCACTATCTCCTTACCACTGCTTCAGCCTCCAACACCAACCTCACATTTCCAGGCCTTCTATTCAACTATGTGTTGTTAAATTAACATATACGAAGTCTCAAAGCTCTTTCAAGTTTTCAGTGTGCCTTACTGTGAAAATTCACTGTGACTCATTTATTCTAATTGGCCTTTGGATCATCTTGAGAGAAACACTGCCATTTTGAGATTTCTTTTAAATATTTCCTGTGTGTTTAAGTGCCACATTCTGTTATGGTATAATGCAAATAATAAATAATACTGTGCATTTGTCATCATGCAGTCATGATGTTCCAAAAAGAACATGATAAAATTGTCTAATGATGACATGAATTAAATAATTATAGTCAGGAGGGAGACCATATTTTTCTAAGATCTCATAGTGATAGGACAAGGGGAAATGATTTTAAATGTAAAAAGGGGAAATTCAGGTTAGGTGTCGGGAGGAAATTCTTTACTCCAAGGGTGGTGAGGCACTGGCACAAGCTGCCAAAAGAAGCTGTGGGTGCCCCATCCCTGGGCATTCAAGGCCAGGTTGGATGGGGACCTAGGCAAGCTGAGCTGGTGGGAGTGGAACTGGATGAGCTATAAGGTTTCTTCCAACCCAAGCCATTCTGTGATTCTAATTACTTTCTGATGGCTTAGAACAAAAGATTTACAAGCTCTAGCAACACATCTTTACTTGAGAAACATTGCCATCAAGCAACAGTGTTCCTATCATGCTTCTGGACTAAAGAACTGTCCTAGCAGCAGCTCTTAAGCCTTTTTCAAGTTGTTTTGGAAATTCTGCTTTTGTTGTTTTGCTAGCTAGAATTCAATGGGCTTCCGCTGAATATGGGAAAATTGTTAGCCATTTTGTTTCATAAACAGACTTAAGAGAGCAAGAAATAGAAACTGAAAAAAACCCCAGCAAACTAAAATGTTGTCAAGTAGGCTGACTTCCAGTCCAGATGTCCTCATAGAGCCATGAGAAAATATTGTATCTGCTGCACAAACATAATAAAGTTAACTGCAGAGTCATTTTTTCTTTCTCCCTGTTGTCAATAAGAAGATTAACATTGGCTACAGAACAGACAATTGCTTGTAGCATTAAATTTGATGAAAAATTAAAATTAATATATGTTCAGTTCCAAATAAAGCGAAACAAGGAGCCTAGAAAAAAACATACCAACCAACAAAAACACACACACACACACACACACAAAAAAAAAAAAAAAAAGTGAGAGAAAGAATTAGCTTAACAAATTCAGAAAATGATGGTTGGTAAAGAAGACATCATTTGCAGAAGTGATAAGACAGAACTGGTCTGCTTTAGAGCAGAGACACAGAATCACAGAATTGTAGGTGTTGGAAGGGTTCTCTAGAGATCATCGAGTCCAACCCCCAACGCCTGGTAGCTCAATGAACCATTTCCCATATGGGAAATGTCTCTGACTAAAAAAAACAAGGTCTATATTCACAATTACAAAGTAAAGGATTTTACACAGAAATGAGAAATCTAGCCAGAGAAAACATAAAACAATACAGCAAAAATTCCAAGTCTCATATTTTTAATGCTTTCATGAGACAAAATATCTAAATAGCTTTTCCCAGCTTTGTCAGAATATTCTCAGAATTCCTATGCTGGTAATGAATGAACATAAAAGAAGAACAGCACAATGGCTTACGTTTCCAAGACCCAAGTGCATAAAAATGTACGTTTTTAGAAACATGTTGTATTTATTATATATTTTAAAATATATGATTTTTTTTTGGCTGCATCATTAATAATAAAACAAACAAACAAACAAAAAACAACCAACCAACCAACCAAACAAACAAACAAAACTGACTGAGTTGGGCAATACACAGTAATGAATAAACTCAAGAAATTCAATCACTAATAGCATAACAAAAATTATTTTCTACCAACCTGAATATTTTTTCTGTGGAAAAGTTGGATGCTCTAGTACATTTATTTTTCATGTTTTACTTATTCTTTCCAGATTGCATATAGAAGACTAACACAATTATTTGGAAGTCTGTGAAAAGACAAGACTTCAAAATACTTTTGAAAGACTGGAATAGAATATGGATTATTTTTTCAATTTACAAAATCATAGAGAATACAGTACATGTCCAGGTTGCATAATCTGTGACTAGGGTTGAAGAGGTGAAAACTTGCCCATGTGTTTATTTCCTGGACATCCAGAACAGCTCTTGAATGATGTAACGTTATTAAATCTTCTTCTGACTAACCAAAAATCCAAATCTTCATGCTATTTTCAAAGCACACAGTGGCCATAAAATAGGATTACTTCAGTTAGTTACAGTGACTTAATTACTTAGTTTGTAGGCAACACCATGGATGCAAGACTGTGATGGGAACAGAGATGGTAACATCAAATTCATTGTTACAAACATATACATCTGGCTAAGGCACAAAGCCCATACTGAGTCTTCACAGTGATTCAGATACACAGAACATTTTTAACGCTTCCTCAGCACCCAGCATTTTGGACAGATCTGTGCCATGGTTACCAACATTTGAATATAAGAAAAAAATAACAGAACTCTTAAACTTTGAATGAGTAGAATGAAAAACTAATGAATCATAGAACCACGGGATCACTGAGTTTGGAAAACACCTCTGAGATCATCTAGTCCTACTGTCCACCTACCACCAGTAAATCAAATGTTGACAAAATTAATATTCAGCTTTGTTCTGTAAAAGCAACAAAGTCTGGTGAGGAGCAACCTGCAACAGATTCTCTGCAATATTTTCAATTTCTGATTTGACGGTGTCCCTTCATTTACTAAAAAAATTACCTTTTAATTACAACTTGATTACGATCTTAGTAACTTGCAGATTTCAATATCTAAGGCAACAGTTTGACAGAACATGACAGAAAATTACAGGAGCTCTACTAACAGTGTAATCACTCCTCACCTCACTTTTTTTTCAAGCTTAATCTTGATGCACTACACATGACATTGCATGTGTATCAGCTGCATACAGACAAGTTTCTCGCTTCTTCCATGCAGCAATGACAGTGATGTTGTGATTCAAATTTTGCCTTGAACTCCCGGTCTTTACAACTGTTGGCATAACTGACTGAAGCTAACAACAAAATGTAAGGCTGAAGAGTTTCCAGTGAGTAATATCCATAGATAGCAAGTTCAGCCTCCTAGGATCTTCAGAGATTCTTTCTATCTTTCATGGCTTAAAATGCACAGGATTCCAAGTTAGGACTGAAATACCTTACCAAGCACTTTAATTTCCCAACGAAAATGGTGAAATGACTAAAAATTCAACCCATATGTGGTAAGATATGGTTATCATCTATCTCATACCTTTGATTTGTGGGGTTAAGATGATTTGTAGATGCCACCCTACACAAAAGAAGAATTCTGATTGAGAGAAAAGAAGGCTCAGAAAACTAATATGGGTGAATTAAACAAAACAAAATGAAACAAAAAAAAGTACTGATTAAGGACATACTAATCAAAAAGGATTTCAAATGTGTGTGGACTGGCATTGTAACTCATACTCTGTTAACAGTGAGTTAACAGAACAGCATAAACAGCATTTTATCTAGATTTACCATACATTTGAGTTTGCTTGAGTTTAGTCTGTGATATCAAGCAGTATTACAAGCATTGGGAATACTTTGTGTTACACTAAGAATCAGAATCTGCTGCTTCCATTTGGATGATTATGGCCCTGCACACTGTTTGCCTTTTATGTTCAACTCACAAAATGTCACGATGAAACAAGTTGTACAGACAGTGATTTGAGACTTGAAATAAATCCTGTGCCAGCACACTCAATTACAGTACTTGGGCTGCTTTGGTTGCTTCTGATGCTGATAACATCGGCTGTGTGTTGCAGTATTATACTTCTGTGAACACACAGCATTCTGGCAATATTCGAAGGGCTTTAATCTGTTTAATTTCATTAGATTTTCCACCTTTAAAGCTTAATCCTGCTGTCTGCAAGCAGACTAGAAACATTAACTGGCCAAATCAGCTCGGATGCTGATGTACAGCAGGCATTTTCTTCAGTGGTGGGTGCCCCTTTCAGTGAACGACATGCAACTGCAGGGCTGGGATGACGGAGCTGCTGGGGTTAGACTGTAACTGGAGCTAACTCTACAGCCCTCCAGCCGTGCGCGCTCCGCTGCCCCGCCCCGCGCGGCCGACGCGGAGGGCGGTGGGAGCTCGGCCCCACGCGGGGCGGGGCGGCCCTGGGCGCGGCCATTTTGAATGCATGAAAGAGAGGGGTCGGGGGAACACGGCGCCCGCTCGGGGTCGGCTTGTCGCGCTGCGTGGCGGCGGGCGGTTAGCTCTGCGTGCAGGGGCGGCTGTGCGGCGTAACGGCGGACCCGGGAGCAAGTGCGAGGTTAGCTCCCTGGCCGTGGCGGGCGGGACTCGGGGCTGTGCTGGCGGGGGAAGGAGGCGGCCGCCATCGCCCGCGCCGGGCGGGTGGGGGCTCTGCCCCGCTTTGTGCGGGCTGGGCGGGGCGCGTTGTCAGGGAAGCGGCGGGAGGCGGTAGTTTACGGTGGTTGCTCAGCTGAGAACCCGGCGGACCTTTCTTCCTCAATACTCTGAGAAGCGAGAGGGACTAAATGATAACCAAAAAATAAATGAGAGTAGATGAACTAAAGACAGTGTTGTTGCAGTTTTTTAGTCACTGAGATAGTAACATGCTTTCTTTTTTTTTATCCTAAGTTCTGATAAGCAGCAGTCTTTGCACGTGTTCAGTAGTTCTTATCCATTCAGAATGTTTCTAAGGATTCTTGGAGCTTTCTAGCCTTTAACATTATGAACAAATGTTTGTAATGTTACTGTTATCTTGTGTGGGATGCCTAATGCTATTGTGAGCCAATTTCCAACCCCTCAGACAAAAAAAAAAAGACACTTAATGTATTCTTACAGATGGGAATTTAGGCTTTTGGTAGCAGTGTCAGAGAAGATTGCAAGTAGTTCTTCTAGAAATAAAATGTTGATTTCAGTCAGGAGATTTTCAAGGCTTTCAGGAATCTGCAGACCTTGATGCATCCAAGTTAAGCTTTAAGATGAAAACGTGGACTTACTAGCACTTAGTGCTTGAATGTTAGTTTTTTGTTTTTATTCAAAGACTAAAATATAGGGTTTTTTGCCTATTATTTTTGCCTATTACTTTGCTTACGCAAGTAGTTAATATTGTCTGCAATACAGCAACTAAAAAAAATTGAATGCCTTATGTGTGTGCAATATACATAACTCTACTCATGTTTTGATTGTACATAATGGAGACTGTTGCTAAATTAATTTTTTGTTGGAGAAGGTTGATAAATACATATATTTCCTTTTACAGAAGCACTTATCAGCTGGAAAAATGATTGACTCAGTCAAAATAAGAAGACAGTGCATGCTGGATTTCTACTCACACTATGAACATCTTTGTGTTGTTCAAGGCTCCGCCCCACTGAAAGCTGTGAAAGCTAATCTGACTCAGGGTACTCTTGACCTAACTGTAGATAGCATCAAAGCTGCTGACTGGACACCGCTTTTAGATGCTATTAGGCAAGATAAGACTCTGACTTCTATTGGAATAAGAAGTTTTCATCAACAAGGTCTTGGAGAATCAGGTAGTGGCTCTGGAGAATAAATACATTGATATATATGTTAGAGTTCATTGTGTGGAACTTCTATGTGATTAAGTGCTTCAAAGGGAGGAACTGAACTGTTCAAGGAATTTCTTTTTTTTTTTAAGTAGCAGCAACAGAGTGTTTTGTGATTATTGTTACTTTTAAGTCAACAGTGATGGTGTTACTACATTGTAAATTTTTGTTTACTAGGTGCTGAAAGATATAAAACTTACTTTAGAAGGAAAATTCCAGCAATTAGATCAAAAGATTTGACTAGCCAACTATGCAGAGCTGTCAAAGGCTGTCTCAGTGTCTCAAATGTACTAAAAAAATTGGAACTGCAAGGTTTGCTTCTGAGGGAGAGAGATCTAATACTTCTAACAAAGGTGAGGCTATATTAGATGCAAATAAGTGAAAATATACTTGGAACCCAAGAGAAGTAGCAACTAAATGTTATGCATATTTGTCATAGATTATGTTATAACATATCTTCATTACCCAGAATATGAGTGACTCTTTTGAGACATTTAGTGTAACCTTGTATTTTCTGTCAAAATCGTATAGCTTTCCTATGCTCTGATTCAGGAAGGCTTATGCAAAAGTTGTTAACAACATTCCTGTGTTGCATGTGGGTGTATATAACTTATACTTGTACTGAAAGTGCATCTACTGTGAATGACATAAGGAAAGGTTAAAGCAGGTCTTAAAGGTGTGTTAATTAGAACACTTTCTCTAGTTTGCTTTTGAGTCCCTTCTAGGAAAGTTACTGCTAACTTGTTGCCCATAGGCTAGGTTCCTCCTGTGTTAAGAAAATATGAATCAGGTTAAAGTGAGCTTTACAGTGAGCTTCCAATTTCCTTCTAGCTCTCTAAAGTTTCTTGTGGTGACTTGGACTTCTCCTTATTTATATTTTTGCTTTTTGAGTCAGTAAAAAAACATTCTTTTTATTCTGAAGGGCTTGGCAACAACTTCATCTCTAGAGAGCATTTCTTTAGCCTACTGTCCAATTGGAGATGGAGGATTAGAAAGTAAGTTAAGAATTAAATGTGTTAATATACTTCTTTCTTATAGGTTAGTTTTTGAAGTATTTCCCTTCCTGTTCTAAATTTGTTTGTAGTGATTAAAATAACAATACATTTTATTTATGAGATTACATTATTTAGACTTGAATGTGCTTTCTTGATACGGGTGAATAGCTAAACTACTTAATAATCATGGTTTTATTTCAAGCAGTTATAATATTTAAGTTTGAGATGAACTTCTCTCATTGTGTTGAGACAAGTAAACCGAAATAACATTTTCTTGTGTGTTCAGATAATCTTTGCTGAACACCTTTGCTAAAATACATTATCTGACAACAGCTTAAGGGCATTTTTGACCAGTTCTTTGTCATGGCATTTGCCTATTAAAGTTGATTCAGCTTCTTAATATGATGGTGAAAAAATGTTTATTTTGATAACCTCATTGTGATGTGTGTACATGGTGTTTTTTTCTTTTCTTCAGAGGTCTGTCAGATTGTGAGGAATTCAGCTAATATCAGATACATTAACTTCACAGGATGTAGCCTTACCTGGCGAGGAGCAAAACATATGGCAGCTGTATTAAAGGTAATTTCATCACATTTTTTGGGACTAAATTTTAACTTTAACTAAGAATAGCAACTAAATTCAGCTTGTAACAAATTACTGTCCCTTTTGTTAATGTGACAGTAAAAGCAGTGCTGTTCTATATATTGTATTGAGCTCAAAGAGTGCTTCATGACTTGGAGTCTTCTTAGGAAAGAGAGGTTATGGCAGCTATGTCAGAGATTGCTCTCTTAATATATATTATCCTGGAAACTGTATTTCACTGTGAGAAGGCTTTTGCTGTGTGAATTTTTAATGCTGAGCCAGTTTTGCTTTAATGAATTTTAAGCCTCCAAGTGATTGTCTATGAAGACTGTATTATTTGTTACTGAAGTAGGTGTAAACATCTCACTTATATTACATAAGCAGTAGTGAAGGAAAATGTACTGATTAACAATGAGAAAAGTACAGGCTATTCTGTGTAACTCATGCTGATCTTTTTTTATAATAGGACTTGAGCTCAAAAGATGTATGTGTATTTTGGAAATATGTTGTCCTACATCCTCTTTTTTTTCCCCAATATATTAAAATGTTGCAGGATTGGATAATGAATGAATGAGCTGTCATTTTAAATGATAGTGAACATGCAGACCTGCTTTTTGTTGTTATTATATTGTTCCTTGGCTCTGAATGTAGAATTAACCTGTGCTACTGAACACTTGTTTCTTTTTCTTCCAAGCTCTAACCCATCAAAGCATATGTGATGCTAAGTATGTGAAGAGTCTTTCTGAATTGTGTGGAACTGAATGTGAAAGAAGCTATTTATGGTGTGGTGTGGGAAATTAAATATGATCTTTCTTAATAGGCTTTGTTTAAAGAAATAACAGTTTACACTGTCTTTATTTATCTTCAAATGAGGATTAAGGCTGTAAATGATAGCTGTCTTGAGGACTGCTTTCATCATTGTCACAAATGTTTCAAAATGTCTTAAGTGTTCTTAAGCATTTAGTAGAAATAATGGAATTATTTGCTGTTTAAAAACTACCAACTAATAAGTTTGTGACTAGCGTGGTATTCTAATTAATGTTAACATTGGTTTGCATGAAAGCACAGAATTTCCCATTGTGCGTCTTACTCAAGTAAGTGGGCAAATAAGGTGGTAAGATGTTTAGAATTCTCTCTTTGTATTTAATAACTTCAGTTTGAACTGGATGATGAGAGCAAACATGACTTAACTGAAATGTTGAGCCATTGTATTTCTTAAACTGAGAACTGATACAAATGCTTCAATGCACGCAAGCCATTAGACATCAGTAGTTATCTGCTTGTTATTTATAATGGCTTTTTGTCTTTGCATTTGGTAATGCTTTGTTTCAAAGCAACAGGCAATGAAACGATATGGTGAAGCATGGGTGGAAAGTTTACGTTATAGGAGACCAGACCTTGACTATATGACAGGTTTGAGGCGCATTACTTTCAACTGCAACACGCTTGTTGGAGATGGAGGAGCAAGTGCCTTTGCAGAGTGTCTGGGAGAAGACCTGTGGCTTAAAGGTATTGTGAAATACTGGCTCCTAAGAAATAGTAGAGGCAGGCAAGAAATAAAAAGCTGTCTGTTACAGTAAATGTAACCAGTAGTTATATAGCCAGTGATTCCCTATTTATCTTGGAAATAATCTTTTTGAAAGTAATGGCTTATTTACAGATGACACCACAGTAAATATTCTGTGGGATACTGGAGAAGTAATTTGTTCTATAGCACATATGTATGAAGTGACTAATACTGGTGGTATGATTCAAGGCATTCTATACACAGAGTCAAATTATTTCAGTACCTAAGTGTACTCAGCCAGATGTACATATAACATACATATTTGCATAAGAAGATCAGGTTAAGGGATTACTTAAGCAAACTGGTCACATGGTTATCCACGGCTCCTGATGAGATGCACTCATAAGTGCTGTAGGAGACCCCTGATCTGAGATCACTATCAGTCTTTGGTTGATCTTGGTGATTGGAAGCGGAGCCTGAAGACAGGAGGAAAGCAAGCATTACTCCTGTTTTCAGGGCAGAAAGAAGGACTCTGGAGAATTGTAGACCAATTACCCTTGTTTTCCTTGGGAAAGTGGAAAAATGCTGCCATCCAGAGGGGCCTCAGCAAGCTGGAGAGATTCAGTTCAGTAAAGACAAGTTTGAAAGTCCCACACCTGGGAGGGAATAATCCCATGTACCTGTACATACTGGGGGCTGAGTGGCTGGAAAGCAGATAAGCAGTAAAGGGCATGGTTGTCCTTTTGTAAATGAAGTGAACTGTGGGCCTGCTGTTTGCCTTTGTGATAAAGAAGGCTATCCTGCATTAGAAGTATTGGTAGCCGTTTGATGAAAGTGGTCTGTCCTCACTACTCAACACCTGGAGTAATGCACTCCTTTGTACAGAAGAGAGATGAATCTGCTAGTGAGAGTCTCACAAAGGGCATCTAGGGTGATCAAGGGACTGGAGAATATCTCCTTGTGAGGAAAGGCTGAGGGAGCTATTGCTGTTGAGCCTGAAGGGAGAAGTCTTAAGGGCAAGTTTCCTCAAATGTACAGCTATCTGAGAGGAGGCAGTGAAAAAAGTGGAGCAGGTTCTATTCATTTTTGTCCACTGATAGGACAAGAGGCAGCATGCATGATCTGAAGCACAGGAAATTCCATCAGAAACATTAGGAAAGATGTTCTGCTGTGAAGGTGACAAAGCACTGGTCTAGGTTGTCCGCGGAGGCTGTGTGGTCTCACTCCTTAGAAATCTTCAAAGAAGATTCAATATAGCCTCTTCAGAATGAAGTTGTATGCTGATATGTATTATGTTACTTTGGGCAGCTATTGGTGTCCAGAAGTACTACATCTACTAGTAATTCTCAATCACAGTGGCTTAACTGTGTTTTTGTATTCCTTCCTTTGCAGTTGTTTAGCAGTTATTTCTTAATGTTGTTCTGAAATACTGATTATCAATTTCAGAATTGAAAAGTAGAAATGTTAATATTTTTGCACAGACCTGTTGCTGTTGTGTCTCTATTTACTTTCTTTAAATAATAGAGGTTTTCAACGGGTATAAATTGTATTAGATATTCACTAGAAGTTACACCATTGACTAATCTATTTTTTTTAACCTCCCTAAATGTTTTAGCACTTGATTTACAGCAGTGTGGAATCTCCAATGAAGGAGCAAAGTCATTATTAAATGCTCTTCAAAATAATACAACATTAGTGGTTCTTGATATAAGGAAAAATCCATTGATTGGTATGTACCTATAGATGCCTCTCACGTCTTTGTAGATTTTTTTTCCCTAGTAACTTCTAGGGGAGGGTTGGGGGGAATACACTGCTTTCAAGGAAAAAAATCCTGCAATAGTATTTTGCTAAAGCATTTAAAGATGGTTGAAGGGAGGGGGCAGTCACTAATTATTCAGTGATCTGTTTTCATAAATACTTGTCTCATAGGAAATGGTCTCATAGCAATTTCTCAGGACATCTTAATTCGTTCTAGATCACGTTTTGAAGAAAAGCATCATTGAAAGAGTTCTCATGAATGGAAATACTTCTAGTTCAGAGGTATGTGGTAGGCATTTTGGGGTGTTTTGGTTTTTCTAGCGGTTTGTATTGTTTTTTCTTCTTTGCAAGGTTTGTTCTGAATTAATTTAATGCAGCTATTCTAGTTAAATAGAGAAGTGACTCTTAAGCATTAAGAACTCCTTAATTTAAAACTTAATTTATCAACAGTGTTAAGTTTCAAAATAATTTACATCATCAATTTTTAAATTACTCAAGGCTATTCTTTCCAGTATTAACCATCTAAAAAAATCCTGGAGATGTACAGCACCCTTTGCCATCTTAGTATCTAATTCTCTTTACAGTGTTCAGAGTAACTTAAAATATCTGGACAATTTAAATACAAAATCCTTCAATTATGACAGAAATCTGATTTAGATGCCAAAAGACCTCATAAGCAAACCACTTAATCTTTTTTTCCAAGGGCTGCAGAAATCTCAGACCTTGTTATGGAACTTTTGGGTTTGAAAAATCTTAGAAGTCAGAGCTGTGGGTTCTATAGGGAGAATCTAATAAACCATTACCTTCATTTGGCATCTCCTGAATTAATATGGTTTTCCGTTTCACTATCTTAATTACTTTTCTGGAGGACTACTCGTTCTCCATGGCAGATGCAGTCAACACTTAGAAAATGTTGCAAAATGAAAATAGCATCTGCCTAGAGAGAATGTAGCTCAAGGTGAATGTAAAGTTGAACTGTGAAAAGAAGCAACTGCCTAGGGAACGTCCCATTTACTACGAGATTACTCAAGATGTTTTATATTCATCGAAGTAGTGCCATGTACTGTCTTACTGTCAATGCTAACAGTCTTGCATATCCAGTTAACAGTGCAATTGAAAAATAACAGAACAGCATCTTGCTAAATAACAGTTTCTTCCACAAATTAGAATGCATCAGACTGTATCCATTATCTCATAAATTCTGGGGTAGTGTGCTGTAAGTAGCATTTATTGGTTATCATGATAAAAGTGAAGATATTCAAAATGGGATAATCCACCTATTTAGCCAGATAAATGCAAGTATTTGATATTGTGGTTGATACTCTTTTGAAATTGAAACATTTACTATCCTAAGCTCAGTTTTTACGGTTGATTTCTTTTTTTAAGCTTGATTACATAGGCCTTAATGTCATGAAGAGAAAAACAATTGTTTCTTGAAGGTAATATCTTGATGTGTTGTATACAGTGTTATGTTTTGCATAGGTTTTAGTGTATTTGTTTTTTTTAACAATAAAAAATGAAAGAATAAACTTCAGAAGTTGTTAGGAATATCACCATAGAATGGCTTGGATTGGAAGGAACCTTAATGTTCATGGAGTTCCATCCTCATACTGTGGGCAATGTTGCCACCCACCAACTCAGGCTGCTCAGGGCCCCATCCAACCTGGCATAGAGTGCCTGCAGGGGTAGGGCACCAACAGCTTTTGTAGGTAACCTGTATCACTGCCTTACCACCATCTGAGTGAAAATTTTGCTTGAGACATCTGACCTAAATCTTCCTTTTTACTTTGAAGCCATTTTCCCTTGTCCTATTAAAATGTAACTTTGTCTGAAACTAGTCTATGACTTGTTCTTGTAACAAGTTACCTAACTCATTGTCATGCTCCAATATAAAGGAGGGCGACGAAGGTTCTTAGATTATGTATATACCCAGCGTGAGATTAAGAAACAACGGTTCAGATGTTTGTCCGATCAGTTTATTACCACTATAAACCAGGGAGATGGGGAAGGCGGACACTGTTAGGGTGATGGGGAAGGGAAGGCAGGCGATAGGGAAGATAGGAAAGAAGGCGGGGAAAGTCAGCAGCCAGGATCCCAGGGGCGGTCCGGTTGCAAGCGGCTCCGACGGTGACGGTCCGAGGCAGAAGAGCAGGGGCGGCAGAAGCGGGGAGAAGCAGGGGCGGCAGAAGCGGGGAGCAGCAGCGACGGGCAGCCCTGAGCAGCAAGCAGCTGTCCTGGAGAAGCGGCACCGGGTCAGCACAGGAGAAGCAGTGCGGGGAAAGTCCCGGAGAAGCAGCGAACAGTGATCAGCTCGTGAGGGTTCAGATGGTAGAACACCTCGAAGGAGTGGCAAGGTCCAGGAGAAAGCAGCATGTCTCAGGCAGCAGGCCCAGGAGGGAGAACAGCAGGGATCAGCTCATGAGGTTTCTGATGGAAGAACACCATCACAGCAACACCAACAAAACCACACCAATCTCATGGTGGTCGATCCCTCTTTTATCCTTCATATCTCTTGCCTACATGGCAAATCCCGTGCTAGCCTGCCAGGCAAGCTTCTCCTCAGATGCTATCTCCCCAAGGAGATGAGTACCACACAAAAGAGTGTTCAGCGGCCATTGAGCTGCAGCTTATCTCTCTTTTGCTGCCCCAGGACATGCCCATCTGCTTGTCCCTTAGACAAAGGATTTCACAACCCTTTCCCAGGACTAGCTTGGACATGTTTGGACATGTTCATCCTCAAACTTTGAGGCAATGATATAAAATATTAGTCTCTTACACTCATCTGTCTCTTCGGAGCAGCTAAAGATTTCCATGAATGGCTATCCCTAGGTCTTTATCTAGATTCATCTACCTCTACTTTCAGCTTTTTTAACTTCCAGGTTAACTACTACAAAATCCGTGAGTAAAATTCAGAAAATGTGGTATTTGCCACACCTCAGATATACACAGAGCTCTATTCTATAGCTCAAGAATGCAGTCATATCTGAACACTGCCATAATGTTTGCTGTTTCTGTACTCATGTGTTAAACAACAGAAGCAGGTATCTATCCCAGTAGCCCTTCTCTTGTATAGGTGATTGTCAAGTCTAACCTACTGCCGTTTAATGTGCATAGTAAAACAAAGGTATTTTTACTCTCCAAAGTTTAGAACTGATTTTCATTTGTAGTTGGAAATGATCAGCTTACTTCTGTCAAAAGCTAGTTCAAAATGTAGCTTACATAAAGACTATTTAACTCTTAAGTTTTTTCTTGAAAAAAAAAATAGGAGGGCAGAGGGAATGGTAGTAGGCAGAGAGAAAGGTCTTGATGGTGATAAAACTATGCTGGAATTGGTTGGTTGTAGCACAGTAAATGCATTTTCCTTATGGGATAGGTAGGAATTTCATCAGCTTGCTGTTCATAGTACTCTCATGCAGGGCTTGGGGCTGTCTGAAATAATATTTGCAATAGTATGTTTCCTACGATGGCTACTTCATTAGTGAATTTTGTACTAATTATGCACAGTGAAAACTTTGAGATGGATTGTCTACCTGGAATAATACTAATTACTGAATGAGGAACATTTAAAGAATAAAGCCTGTTGCCATAAAGAAATAAATTTTGAAATGCAATGATTGCTTTTGATTATCATTTTCTTATTTGTAATTTGGATGTTCTTTCTTTGTAAGGAGACTTTTTTCTAGAGGTAGCTAAAATTAAATGTAGTATTTCTTAAAATACGAACTTTAATGGTAATAGAATGATGTAAGTTAAGGTTTTGTTGTTTTACTTTGGAGAACCTTGGCCTAAGCTACTCATTCCTAGCAAGACAGCTTTCTGTAGAGAGCCAGAGCCAGGTTCCATTTATAGAGTTGATGTGGGTTTTTTTTTTTTGTTTACTGTAAAAGGAAAAGTGTTTTGCTGATAATATAGCATTCAGACTTCTGTGGCATCTGTCTTTGAGTTGGGGCCTTGTGGGATTTTTTCTAATTGCCTTAACTTTACAGTTTGAAGTTGTGTATAATGCATATGATGAGTCTCCATCTTTCTAACAAAAAATCCCTTAGTCTTATGTAAGCATCTCTTTAAGTATCTGCTACTGAAGTATCTTTTCTTTCTTTAAAAAATAAATCTAGTTTAAGTGGCTGTCTTCCCCATCTTCCAAGGATGCTTTGAAAGCTAGACCAAGGAAAAGAACTATTGTCCTGGGAAGTGGTCGGAAAGGAAAAGCTACTATTCGTATTGGTAATTTTGTCTTCATTTTCTTTTGGCTGTAGTGAGTTTATGAAATGTCTGATGTGTTTAAATGTCAGTGTTCTGCAAAATCTTTCTTCAAAGAAAATTTAGTTTGTAATGTTTTAATGTCTTCTACCATCAGAGATTTCTATAGCAAATGTACTCTTGCAATGTTGCTAGATATATGGCTGGGAAAACTGTAGAATACACCGACTTGGATATGGTGGAGCACATAATTCTTTGTGCATCCTCCCTACAAGCGTTTACTTCTCACTTGCTGGTAGTGGGTTGCCTGTTTTTTCTGAAATTTGTAGTCTTTCTGTAGCAGACTGTCCTCTGACAAAACAAACAATAACAATTTTTCTTCTATTTATGTGTAAAGAATATTCTTTTTATTCAACTTCATATAAGCTCATTATAAACAGTGTGTTTAAATAGCATAAGTATTGTGAGTATTTATAAGTACTGATAGCTGAAATACACTATTTCTGAATATGTTACTGAAAACTTGTAATAGATTTGGCTGTCTTTCATCTTTACTGTAGTTATCTGGAAGTAGAGAGGTAAGCTCAAATCAAATTAAAATCTGTGCAAATAAACTAGTGATCAGAGTGATGGAAAAAGGAAACACCATACTTAAATACAGGTTCAGGAAGGGAGAAGAATGCTGAAAAATAAGCAAAGTCAACTAACCTCTTACCTTGTTTACTTGTTGAGAACAAACTGAAATTTGGAATGCAGTTACTACAGTTCTGCATTTCTGCTCCATTAAAAAAATTGGTTGTTTTTCTGTTTGTTCTTCAAAGAAGGAGTGACTTGAGTCCCCTCTCATTTAACATTGAGTTTGTTACTTTTACTAACATGTAATGCGTAGATGATCATTTCTACCTCAGCTTTACTGTGAATCTATTTTGAATCACATGTGACTTGAACACTGACAAAAGGCTGAAATAGCGAGTATGAATTTTTGTTATTATTCCTCTTAAGTGGTGATATTGCTAGTAGTCTCTGGAAGTGATCAACATGAATCCCAGCTTTAAATGGGAACACTTTTTCTTGGGAATTTTTTACAATGCTTTTCTCACTGGGACCGCTAGAGGGCTATTTGAAAAACACGCATTACGTTATCTTCTACTTGGCCTGCCTAAGCTCCAAGTTCCGAGAAGTTAGCTGAATATCTGAAATTGCTAATATGAATAAAGCTCCCTAGCTGTGGAACTTTATGCCCTTTTCTGATATAACAGTTAAGCATACCAGCAGGGTGCGTGCAGAGCAGCTGGCCTGCCCTCCTTTTGAGAAGCAAAACAATAGTTCTTGAACATTTCAACCAAATAAGATTGAAAGATGGATTTCCCTCAGACCTTGTTACTACACTGGAGGTTTTGCTATAAACAGGAAACTGTGGCTTTAAATGTAAATAATTAGCTGTATGAATTTTCTCCTATTCTTGCTGTTCTATACAGGATTAACCTCTAAAAAGTCTGTGAGTCCTGGGAAAAATAATACATCTGTGAAAGACAGTTATTCACCAAAACCTCTACAACCAGGCACAAAAGGCTTCCTTCCCTGGCGCACTGCAGAACGTGCAAAGAGATGCAGGTGAGTCCTTACTATGAGGGAGAACACTGAAGCATAAAAACCTGCATGAAAAATGTAGGAGAGAACAGCATTTTTTCCTCTTAAATTTGTCTGAAGGGTGACCATTTTAAAAAAAGTATACATTTTCTGAAAAAATGAAAAATCTTTTACGGTGATACAACTCCTGCTTAAGTAAATTTTTGAAATATACACTACAGGAATGGACAAGTGTATGAAAATCTTGCTGACTTGTTCTCTTGTTACTAATGATTTATCAAACTCACTGTAGCTGAAAATGTGTTTTACTTTTCCAAACCTGTGGTATAATTGATCTGGCATCTAGTTCAAGCTGTATGTCCAGCCTCTTCTTTCTGCTTTCTTTCCCTATTGCCAGCATTATTGTTGCCTAGTAATATCTAGGCAGTATGAAGTTGTTAAATTTTTTTTTTCCATGTGGAAGTTGTAGTATTATGCTTCTCTTCCAAAGTATGGGGGAAGGGTGGGAACAAAAAAAAACAAACATGAAAATCCTAGATCCCATAGATCTTGCATGCTCAAAGTTGAGGTTATTAAAACTTGCATACAAAATAATTACCTAATACTCTATCCACTACTGTTATTAAACTTTTTTTCTAGATGTTCTGAACACCAAATTCTTCTGATTTCATGATAAACTAAGCAAGTTATCTACTGAAGATGTTGTTAGCATCTGTAACGCTGCCCCTAGTTATGATTAAGTAGGAATAATAGGAGAACAAAATGTGGATGTAAGGAATGTTAAAGAAATGTCAAAAGTGCTTAATGCTGTTTTAAGTTACTGTGTCACCTCTCCTAGAATCCTATGTTTGGAAATGGAAGTAGCAATGATGACATGATAAACTTTTTCTCTCAATGTTTTTTTCTAACTTTTCAGGGGAGGGACAGTGGACAACTCAGAAGAGTTACCAGTGAAGATTCAGGTACTTTCTTACTGATGTGAAAGCTTATTTATTAGATAAGTGCCTGTAAGACATGTGCTCATTAGAATCTTATTATCCACAAGTTGAAGCCAGAACTTTATAACTTAGTTTCTCTGTCTCGTTGAAGTGCAAAATAACTTTCCTTCAGCATTTGGTTGAAACTTTGGTACTTAACTAGTGATAAAGAAATGGGAATAAATTGTTTTTCTTACTCTAATCAGCAGGGTGGGTTTGAGTAGAGGTATAGTCCATCCTGAGGCAATAAGGAGAATTGGCAATTTTTTTCAAAGAGGTGCTGCTTTCTCCCTTCCTCTCTCTTCCTTCTGCTTTTGCATTACTTACTTTTACGTGCTTGAGTTTGAACCCATCTTTGAAACTACCAAGTTGGAGGTGGTGAGTGGGGAGGAAGTCTCTTTCCTTCTCCATCTTCCCATCCCATTTCTGTCCCTTTCCAGCCCTCTCTTCCCTGTACATCAGGAAGAAACTCCACAGCTGGGCAGGCTGAATGTGCATTTAATGGACTTATGGAAAGCTTAGCATTTAAATAAATCTTTTGATACTATTCAATCTTTGCTTTTATTGTACGGATTAATACTGTGGCTGAGAGTGGTTTTGTTTCCTGATGCAATTAGATGGGTGTTCCTGTAAAAGTGACTGTAGAAAGTGCTTCAACATCTGAAACTGAGGAGACCGAAGATCTAGATGTTATCCATCCTGATTTGACGAAATCCCTTGATAAAGTTAATGTAACAAAGTATCAACAATTCCAGGTAAGAAGCATGTTCTGTGCCTTAAATTTCATGGAGATCAGTGCTATCAATTCATATGTGATGGAAGGGTGGACTATTATTCACTGGATGATTGCATTGTAGTCAATGGTTCTCTGTGGAAGTGGAGGCCTGTAAGAACCAGCGTCCTGCAGGGGTCCAAGTTCTCTTCAACATCTTTTATCAGTGACACAGATGGTGGAATTGAGTGCACCCTCAGCAAGTTTGCTGATGGCACCAAGCTGAGTGGTGTGGTTGATGCAGCTGAAGGAAAGGATGCCATCCAGAGGGACCTTGGTAAACTTTAAAAGTGGGCTCTTACGAATGTATTGATGCACAACAATGCGAGGTGCAAGGTTTTGCATCTAGGTCAAGGTAATCCCAGATATGTATACAAACTGGGAGAACTTCTTGAGAGTAGCCCTAGTGAAAAGAATTTAAGGGTCCTGGTTGGTGAAATGCTAAGCGTGAGTCAGCAGTGTGTTTTTGCATGTTTGTTCTTTATTCCTGCTACTTAGAAATATAAAAAAAATAGTAGTAGTGAGAATATTACCACAAATAGGGTGCATTCTAATGAAATGAAAACAAAGGGCATGTTTAAGTGACCCTGTAACGCTACATTCAAAATCTTGTGCTGTTATAAAAATAACATGCTCACTCATAGACTCAGGTGTTGTAAGATTTGAAATTTAAATGGAGAAACTTCCAAGTGAATACTGCTTAAAATAAGACCCACCATTGGTTTTTATGATGGCTGTTGTAGTGCATAAAATTTAGTGGAAAACTTCATGTCTGTAAATACTAGGACCTCAGAGCTGTCTTTATATAAAACTACAGTGAGGTTAGGACTTTACAGTGTTGCAGATCTACACTCAGTGGCTACGTTAGGATAACTTTGCAGTTGATGGGAAAAGCAAAATGACTACATATACAGGGTGAATAGTTATGTGACTTTTTTCAGCTAAAGTATACTTTAGGCTTTTCCTTTTTCTCTAGAAATTTTATTCAGGAATGTTTTCTGTGGACCTGAGAGTTCAAATTTTGTAGGAGCTTTCTTCTTTGTAGGTGGTTTCATTTTAATACTGCTCATGTGCAGCACATTGATATGTGACTGGTTGAGTTTCAGAAATGGATGAAGATGAATGGCAGAAGTCTGTGGCTAATAATGAGACAGGAAGTGATGGGCACTTCAGCTGTCCTGATGGGACTTAGGTGCTGTTGTTAATTAGCACTTATTTCAAAGATGCTTGGATCGAGAGTAGCTTTAGGAGTTGATCTAGCTGCAAGGCACTCAAAGTGTTCAGTTGTAGCAGGCCTGATCTGTAGCAGCCATGATCAGTTGCTGGAGTGGGACAATCATGTGGGTGGCACAATGATCACAGAATTGCTCAGGTTGGTTCAAGATCAAGTCCAACCTCAACCTAACCATACTACCCTAGCAACAACCCATCACTAAGTCATGTCCCTGAGCACCACATGCAGACCGCTTTTAAACACATCCAGGGATGGTGACTCAACCACCTCCCTAGAGAGCCTATTCCAGTGCTTAACAACCCTTTCTGTAAAGCATCTTTTCCTTATATCCAACCTAATCCTCTCCTGGTGCAACTTGAGGCCATTTCCCTTTGTCCTGTCACCTAAATGATGAGATCACAGAATAGGAATGAACAGTGAAGGGTGGAAACTCTGCCAGTGTGACAGAAAAGATAAAAAAATCTTTGTTACTGAGTGACTAGAGTTTGACTTCACTGTGGAAATCCTTGAGAACTTGACATCCTTCTGCTCAATAAAAGGGTTTAGGCATACTATTCACTGAAACAGTTTTGTTTTCACTTAAACAAAAAAAAATGCTTGTCTAACCAGACATTTAATTGCTGCTTGGATAAAAGATAAGATCTTATGAATACTTGTTCTTTCCAATAGAAGGAATTTGAACTGTCAGAGCTACTTCTGGATGAGAATATAGTTGAGGAGATTTGTGGATCTTAAAATCATTGCTTTTACATGTTGTTTGTGTGTAATATGTTTGACAATTTTCTGTTTTGTGATAGCTTGAGTTGAAAGAAAGCATGGAAAAACTACAGGAAGAACGAAGAGCAAGAGTAAGGGCTGAGGAACGGATAATGGAGGTAGTCATTCTTACCTATTAATCATCTTTACTTCACACCAATAAAACAATTTACTTACTTATTTGGAGTAATTTTCAATAACTCCCTCATAGCTTCCAGAATTTCAGTTTAAAGTCATATGGATCATTTACTAGCTTAAGGGCAATGATGAAATCTACATTTAGTAATGTTTGTTCTCCTGATCCTATTCCAGAGCCTTGAACTCCTGGCCATGCTGATCTTTCAATGTACTTCATTCATTAGGTGTATTAGTTACAAACAGGAGCATTTTGGCATTTGTTTTCCTTGAGAAAGTGAATCATTCAGCTTGAAATTTATAACAGTTGCAAATTTCCTCCAAAAGAATCTGCTCTACAAGGTTCACTGTTCTTCATTGTGTATATTCCTATTCTATAATGTGAAGCACACCACTGGGCTCTGATGGTTATATTTATATACTTTATAGGCTAAAATACTAGAGGATACTCTGCAGGATGTCTGAGTTTCTACTAGACTGCATGAGACCTGTACCTTGCTTAAAGGGAAGGCAATATCTAAAGTTTTTCACTTACTATTTTAACAGCTAGAGTATGTTACCTAGATTTCTATTTTTTTCTGTCCACTATTATAAAAGACGAAAGAAATCTTGTGGTAGCAGTGATTGTATAGCTCAAATAAGTGAGTGACAGTGCTTCTCTCAAACATAAACCACTGTGTATCCTACAGTTGTTCAGCTTTCAGATTATCACTGATTTGGTTAATGTTGAATATGAAGTGAAAGTAGGTTATCTTAGACTGTTTTCTGGCTTGGACAGAACAGGTGAGGTAGATCATAAGCATTCTCTCTGACACAGAGGAGGTGAACATAGGGAGAATGATGGCCTTGATTATGGTCTTTTATTTGTAGGTAAGAAAGGTTATTTGGTGTGAATGAATTTTATATGTATGCATATGGAGTTACGTGCTTTAAAAGCAGTGGCTTTTTGCTTGCACTTGCTCTGCACTGCTCAGAACGTACTGAAGACAATGCTGAGTCGTCAGTTTTGAGTTCCTGACGCAAGTTCACTTACGGTAGTGTAGAACTGCATCTGCAGATAAACAAATGTGTTCCATGTAACAGTGCTCTGAATATTTCTGGTACAGGAAGCTTGCCATCAGTTATTTTGTGTATTTCTTTTTGTGATATTTCTCTGTAAGCTTGCAAAGATGGCGTTTGATTTTTTTTTTAACTGGAAATTATAGGAATGGCTTTATTTTCTTCTTTAGCTGGAAGTTGAAAATGCAAGGCTGAGGAATCTAAATACTTCTCTATCTGAGGCTCTTCATGTGCAGTCAGTAACCAACATGATTTTGGAAGATGAAGGTGTCCTATGCAGCATTGAGAACTCTTTCCAAAAGTTTCATGCTTTCTTAGACCTCCTTAAAGATGCTGGGTAAGTTTTCACTTTACTTGAGTGTAACTATTTCTGCTGAGATTTTTATTACAGAGTTATCCTCTGTATGAATAGTGTTTTCTTCTTCCTTCAGCTCTCTAGAAGTGTGCTAGTAAAGAGTGAAGCAAAAAAAAACAAATTGCTGTACATCCTTGCTACATTCCATTCCCTGCTATTCAGTGACACAAGCACTGTCCCACTGAATTAAAGTATTTGTCCTTCAAAAAGATTTTAAAGAAATGTGTTCCAAAGGAGAAGAAAGCTGGTATGAGTTTTAAGTCTCTGTTGAATTGTCTGTTGCTTTTAGCATTCCTGTGGTTCAAAAGGCTTAGAATGCAGTTGAATTGGCTTCAGAAAGTTTTTGGGCCCCCTTCTGCTGATTGATAGACGGCAAGATGGATGAAAACATTCTCTGTACTTAAATTTTGGATTGTTTATTCAAACTTTAATCAAAGTTTGTACTAAGATTCTGATACATTCTGCAGTGTCTCTGAGTTCGGTTTATCTTTCTCATTTATCAATCTTAAGTCCTTAAACCTGTTCTTGCAGAGCTTATTTAGCAAGACATGGCATACTTGCCAGTTAGAATGAAGGAAGGACATGAAAATATACTGTGGTCTACTCATATGTTCATTGAAGACTACAGTCTTATTTGCCCTCCTTGCCTCCTGCTTTCCTCATGCTCTCCAAATTACAGTAACACAGCTCAACACAGAGTTCACTCTGAAGCAATTTTATATTTTTTTAACCCATCAGTGGTGTTGCCATTACTTCTAGGTCGAATTTCAAACTTTAGAGAAAGGGAAATGTGTTCTTTTGCTGCATCAAAAATATGTTCTTCAAATAGGCCACATCTGCAGCTGTAATGTGTTAAAATTACTGGGAGTAATTGAATAATGCGCAATGTAAGTTCTTTCACATAGGGAGCTGCTCTGAAACTTACAAAGTACCACTCACAAAGACTGAGAAGCTTATTGAGAAAACCAGATGTGTCATGCTCTCAAATGGTGGCAGCAACTTCTCACTTACTGAGACGTAGCCAAACCTGTCATTTTGTTAGCCTGACTTCTAAGCTGGCAGGAAGAACAACATGACAGTATTTCTGAAGCATGTAATTGGATTTAGCTGTTAAAGGTGATCCTAGTTTGGGAGATAAGCACTGAGTTTCTGCTTGAATGATGAAGTTTTAATCTTTGTTCTGCCTGACGGGGAGACTGTTTGCCAGCATCCTGCTCTGGGATCAGTGTTAACTGGAAGACTTCATTACTTCCCCTGGTAACACTGAGTAAAAACTGACAGTTTCATACATGGAAGCTAATTAGTGCAAAGATGAGAAAATAGCTTTTACCATGTGTTTTGATCTTTAGTATTCTATTTTGGGCCTCTTAAAAATGGAAAAATATCTTTAGAAGTCCAAATAGATGCTGTTTCTTCTAAAGTTTTAAATTTTTAGGTCTTTTACATGGCTAGTAATTCTTTTTGTCATTTTTTTATTTAACTTTGTTTTACAGACTTGGACAACTTGCTGTATTAGCTGGGATAGACCAGTCAGATTTTGGTCTTTTGGGGCGTCCACAAATGAATTCTACTCTCAGTAAACCTGCTAATGTGCTAAAGGAGAAGTCTTTGGAAGAAAGACAAGAACATACCCAGAATAGCAAAGTCAGTCTATAGAGAGAATGCTAGTTGTGATGTACTTGATGCTATTTTAATGTATTTTTCAGCAGTTTTCCTACTCTGGAAAGTAATGATTACCCAATGATCTAATTATCCAATCTTTTCCTGTAGCTGTATTTTACAGATGATAGCAATTCAGTGCTTAAGCTTTTTAAGTAATCAGCATTTGGTACAGAAACAGACATTTGGAACATGTACCGTCATGTAGTGCACTAAATAAAGTGCTGATGGTCATTTCCTTGTCTTATTCTGAAATATGAACTTGCTGTACCAATCCATTAAAATCAGAAAATAAAATGACAAGGTATTTTTAGAGATGTTTTAAAATGTATGTAGTGGTTTAAAGAATTTTTTGAAGTTAATTTAGTTCAACATGCCCATTGAAAAGTAGGAATTCTCTTTCAAGAAATGGTAGTGTATGTTTTCAGTCCTGTTAGATTCCTAGGTGAGCCATGCCATGAGTTCCAGGCCACTGCACATCTGTAAGATTATCAGCATATTGTTTTAGTTTCTGCTTCAGAGACAATGGATAAGAAATTTTGGGGAATTTTTCAAGAAAATGATCAAAGTTTACTTAAAAAAAAAAAGTTGGCAGCCTGCTGTCTTTAAATAAAACTTACTAAAAATCATTCTGCATTCCAATGTTCCTTTTACCTAGTGCCTTCCCCATTAAATGCTCTAAGTTCTTTAAGAGCACTGTGAGCTTCCAAAGGACAATAATAAAAGGTGAGAGGTTTGGTTTTCTGATGCTGTTGAAAGCATTTTCCTCTTTTGCAATTGGAATCTGTTAAAAGTAGTGGAAGTAACGGAGTAATTCTCATCATAAGTTCTTACGTTGTTGCAAGTGGAACCACATCAGTGGTTTTGCTGTGATATTAACTTGTTACAGTGCTAACTTCAACAGTGGTTTTTCTAATACCTCTACATTTAGAAGCTTGAATTGAAAGTGTTATATGTGGATAAATTATATGTAAGAAAAGATGATTACAAAAACTTCAAACTAATATTTACACTCCCATACTTATCTCCTAGTATTGCATAGTTTTGGCAACTAAATACTGTGGGATAGATTACTGGTATCAAGCTATTGTGAACTCATAGCAAGCATACTGAATTTCAGGTATTTCAGAATGTTGGTAGTAATTGTACTTTGGCTCCTGTATGACTGACTCATTTCTGTAGCATAATGTTCAAGATAAAAGGGAAGCAGTAAAATATACCTATTCTGTCATTATCACACTAGCAATCTTCTGAAACTTGCTTTGTAGGGTAATAAAGGTTACGTGACTGATCTTATCTTTTGGATCTTTTCTATGCTTGTGACTACTTTATTTTGCTATGCAGATTCTAGTGTATGATAGTTGCAGCGCTGGATTTTCTCTCTATCAATATCTTTACTTGAATCTCTTATTTCAGAACAGTGATGGGAACATCCAGCTTTCTCCTGGCACATCTCAATCTCAGATGGTTGGGAATAATACCTTCTCTGCTTTTAAAGAAATACAAGAATTTAATACTGCTGTCCAACAGCTGCAACTAGTCTTACAGAAGGAAGATGAAGCTCAAGCAACTAACCAAACCAAAGAGGATAAAACTCAAAATAGCACCCAGCATTATCTGTCAGTAAAACAGAATGAACGAGCAAAAGGACATCATTCAGCAAGGCAGTTGGTTACTAGTCTGAATTCATTTACTGATTCAAGTGTGAATATTAACAGTAATGGTAGCAGAACACTCGGTTCTTCTGGTGGAAAAAGCAAAAACTGTTCCTCAAAGAAGTACATCCCTAAAGCAAATGAAACTTCAATTGCTAATGATGGAGAAAGAGGAGAACAAAGTAGACTGCAGAAGGCAGACTGTTCTGGAACTGATACTGTAGAATCTGTGTCTGAAATACAAGAAAGTATTGAATATCTTACTAACACTTGAAATGTTTAGACTTTTCTTTACGTGTGCAAGATTAAAAAGTTTTGAATGCTTCTCAGCAAGTTGTGAAATTTTCTGTAAAGTGATGTGGACTTTGAAACTTTGCATTTCATGCTCCTTAGTGGTAGTCTTGTTTCGTGTTTGCACCACTTGTCAACAGATTTGTTTCTTTTTGAAATAAATGATAGACTGGTACCCTTCACTTTTTACCACTTAAGAAGAATTTCTTGAAGTAGTGTTTTATTTATCATTTATCATAGACCTTTTTATAGAGCGTAAAACATTTTTGAGCAATAAAATAAATAGTACAAATTAGGATTTTTGTTTCTGGTCTGTTGCCTATTCTAGTTATCACCACAAGGGAGGTGATCCTCCCCCTCTACTCTGCCCTGGAGAGGCCTCATCTGGAGTACTGTGTCCAGTTCTGGGCTCCCCAGTACAAAAAAAAAACCACCAGGCATCTTCTGGAAAGAGTCCAGTGGAGGGCTACAAAGATAAGGGTGTGGAACACCTCCATTATGAGGTAAAGCTCAGAGACCTGGGTGTGTTCAGCCTTGAGAAAAAAAGACTCAGAGGGTTTGATCCATGTCAGTAAATATCTAAGGAGGGGGAGGCAAAGGGATGAGGTCATATTCCTCTCAGTGGTCTTGGGCAATAGTGTGAGGGGAAATGGCCACGATCTGAGGCACAGGAAGTTCCTCACAAATGTGTGTGGAAACTTCTTCCCAGTGCAGTGACGGAGCAGTGGCACATCTGCACAGAGAGGTGGTGGAGTCTCCTTCTCTGGAGACGTTCCAGACCCGCCTGGACGCCTACCTGTGCAACCTGGGCTAGGGAGCTGCTCTGGCAGGGGGTTGGACTCCATGGTCTCTAGAGGTCCCCTCCAACACCTACAATTCTGTGAGTCTGTGTAGTGGGAATAGAGACAATAGTTTTTTGCGGGAAAGACTAGTTCATGCTTAACAATGAGGGCACAACATTCACAAGCATAATACGAGCTCTGGATACAAATACGAGCACAAAGATTTCTAGAATGTTTAAATACTCCTTATTGCTGTGATTGCAAATCAAAGCATAATATATTCTGGGAGGTACCTCTGGAGGGTGTCTGGTCCAACTCAATTAGGTTGCTCTCAGAAGCTAGAGAGATGTGAGAACATAAAGCTAAAAGAATATCACTGTTTTGAAACTCCTGTGATTCCCTCTCCTGCTACTACTTCTGTTCTTTTCACAGGAAGCTGCCTTGCTACTTCTGACTATGGCATGTAGCAACAGACTTTGACTTGCATGAGGCCATGCAGAAATTACTATTTTGCACAGTAGACACACTTCAGTATAGCACTGAAAAATAGTAGAGTATGCTATGAAAAGGTGATCAGTCAAGAGTCTAATGTGATCATTTTGTTCTATCATCATTTCCTTAATTAATTTTAAAAATTCCTTGGGTTGTTTTTTTGTTTTGTTTTTGTTTGTTTGTTTGTTTGGAGGGGGTTGTATTGTTTTCTTCATATAGAATTCAGTAAAGTTAATTGATTTGGACAGGTCATACATGAAGTTGCTGAGCATTTGAACAAGTTTTCTGAGCAATTTTTAAGTTCAGCAGCGAGGTAAAATTTGCATTTGGAAGAATGAAAGAAGCTAAACCTTTTCTAGATTAGAATATAGGCCCAGGTCATTTGGTTCAACAACAAGAATTAATTTTCACTTTGAGTAAGCCAGTCAATTTTCTTTGCTTAAAATTTCTTCCTGTGGCTTTTTCACATGCACATACCTGCATTGATACTGATTTGAAACAAATTTCTTAAATTGACATAATTATCTTGTAGAGGTGGGATAGTAGAGTCTGATGTATAATGCTTATCTTTGTGAGTAGTTAAGAGCTTCAAAATTCTGAAAAACTGCCTCTTTTAAAAGTAGCTAAAATTTTAAAATTTTACCTTAATTTCATACCTTACAGCAGTAGCTGAGATTTTCTGTGATCATCTGTTAACCCGTTAGTGATATAGATTTTTTTTCTTGGCCTTGGAATTTTACCTGAGAACAAAGAGAAACAAGGGAGTAGAGCAATGGAAGATGGATTTTACGTATATAAATTAGGCAAGATAATTTGGCCTGAGCTGGACTGGGGAAATTACTAACATTTTTTTTCCCCTCAAGTATCAGTAGTGAGAATTCAGTAACACAACAGATCTGTAGAAATTCCTGTTTCTAGTTGCTTAAGAATTGTGAATGTACTCATGAATCCTCAAATGAAAATTTTGTACTGAGCAAATAGCATGAGATTGCCTTGGCTATTGCAACAGTGCACAAGTAAATGCACAGTGAAAGTGCACTGTTAACACAGACTTCAGAATAATAGCAGAGTAATATATTAATCTATGTTTTTTTGATATTCTTTTAAACATTTGAGATGCAAGACTTCAGTCACAATTCACTGCTTGTTTCATTCACTGATGAAATCAGACTCTTCAGCAGTAAAATGCTATGCATACTCATACTAAAAAGCTCTAAAGCTATTCACTATGAAATATTAATGTATTTACTAATAAAGTATTTAATAAAAATTAATACAATTATTACAATATTTTGTTGTTATACATCTTAAAGGATTATGTAACTACCTTACCACTGAGTCGTGCTCTAGGTTGTTTCAACCTCTTGCTGTTTGTTAATGTTTTACATTATTTGTCTGTGTTCTTGTTTGACATAAAAATCTAGAATCAATAAATAGCCCAGCTATTTGATAGAGAATGCATAACCGTTTACTTACAAAACTCTAGCATTTTAGTCTTCTTACTAGCTTCCTAGGAATTATTTTGCATGTTTCATAATTGTATTTAAAGTCAGATCTCTGAGGAATACAGAACAAAACCAAGCCCTCAAAACTACCCGCATCTTATTTTCAGTCTCATTAAAATTTGCCAGTCTCACTGGTTTGCTGGGCCAGACATCCTACCTGCCTCCTGAAATAGCTGCCAGGTTGCTATGTAGTCAGCATTATTTATCTTTGAATAATGACGTCAGTTTGCCCATAGCTGTACTAGACGGAGAACTTGTGTGTACTCAGACTCCTGGAGTGAGTCAATTCTTTTCCAACAGTGGCTGATGAAAGTTTTCCTATCTAGCATGATATTAAATCACACTGAACCCTATAAAGGTTCACTGGAAACTTTGGAATTTTAATTTCTCTAAATTTTAGTTTAATTTGCTTTTTCTAGTATCCGAGTAGAAACAGCACTCACTGACTTGAAGTTTTTAATTATAGGAATTCCCATTTGCACGGGCTTGTGGCACTTACAGGGTCACAAGTCAAATACTGGAAGCCAGAAGCAGTACTGTAAGTCATGATTTTGGAAACATGCATTTAATGTGGGATGCCTATGAATACTGACATAATAAATGTATGGATTTTGACATAATGAAAACATAATAACTTCTGGTAGCGAAGTATTAAAATAGCAGAAATCCCTATTTAATAGTAACAAAACTTTGATATGACCTTCACCATTTTTCTTCATGGTGTCCAACTGCAAAAGCTTAATAATCCCTTGCATGTAAATAGAAATAGACTGTTCTGTGTTCAGATAACTGTAAGGTTTATTCATCCTTATCAATTTTATTCACTCCCTGTCAGCACATTACATATAATAGATTTTTTAAAGTGCTGGGTAGCAAGGTCTCCAGCAAAGTTGTCCTCTGAACTCATGGGAATTGCTGGTTTTGATCTTTCTGGTCAGGATGAGGCTCTCCTGAAGCAAGATAAACAGATAGTGTCTGGTATTTACTCCCAGTGCTCTGCGCTGATAGTTTGTATTTTTGTGCTCTGAACACAAAAAGTCAGAACACAAAAAGTGCTGGAAGTTTGAACAACATTTGATTCCAAAGTTTTAATTTACACTTTGGGTTGTGACTCACAGTATTGAAGACTGACCCTGCTCGGACATCAATGGTATAGTAGAGGCCCAGGTTGTTGATCAGAGCCACCAGCCTGCATTATTTCTGACTGTTTCCACCACCTCTCCTTAGCTTGGGTATGTTGTTGGTCATCTAGGAAAATATAGGTTCTAAAAGCCTGTACAAAGGGCACGTACCTCTTTGTCCACTTCTGTTAGAAACTCTAGGAAAAACAATTGTATTGTGGGACCTTTCCTGTTGTCACTGAGCAGTTCAGCTGGGATTTCTGTTTAGTTAGAGCTAGTCTGAATAATTAGAAGTAATTTAGTTTTCCTGGGCATTGTGGCCTAACTTTAAAAATACCCTGATGTTTTGAAGAAAATGTGTCACGTCTTTACTGTTCTTCGAGTTCACTTTTATTTCTTTAGAACCAAGGAAAGCTTTGGTGCCTCAATATAAGTTTGGTGAGGTTTTTAAGCTATGTCCATGTTCAGAATGAAGGTCATGTTTTCTGTAAAGCCCATCTCTGTTAACATCTCTTAAGCAAATTAACACGCACAAGATGAAAATGTTTGAATTCCAAATTGGGCATTGCTACCTGGAAATTTCACAGTTCCAGCTTCACTTGTCCAAAAAGGGAAACGAACGAGTTAAATAAGAGTATTTCTTCACTGAAAAAAAATTTGTAATGGACAGTGATTAGTGAGATGTTTGTTCCCCTGTACTCGCCACTGGTGAAATGCACCTTGAGTTATGTGCATAGTTTTGATCCCCTCTCCCTAAGAAGGACATTGAGGCCCTGGAGTGTGTTCAGAGAAGGGCAACAAAGCTGGTGGGACGTCTGGAGTACAGACCTTATGAGGAACAGCTGAACGAGGTGGGATTGTTCAGCCTGGAGGAGGCTCAGGGGAGAGCTCACTGCTCTCTATGTTTCCCTGAAAAGAGGTTGTGGTGAGGTGGGGGGTCAGCCTCTTCTCCCAGGTACCAGCAATAGGATGAGAGAGAATGGCTTTAACTTGGTCAAAGGAGGTTCAGGTTGGATATTAGGTAAAATTTATTCTCGTGAATGGGGAGACTGTTGCTGCTGAGAAAGCAGATGAGCATGCACAGGCTGAGGCAGCATCAGCTCCTGAGTAGCATTGAGCAGAGAGGCTGTTGGGAAGTGTGTACTCCATGCACCTGTGCGAGAGAATAGAGAATTTCCTTGAACATATTTGGAAATTATGGTGCCCTGGAGAGCCTGTCTGTTTTCAATCGCACTCAATGGTTTGTTCTGTCAAAAGTGATTCACCGCCAACGCCTTTAAAATCTCTTCTGAAAATGGGAGTGCGTGGCAAGTTTTCTCTCACTAGAACTGTTAGAAGAAAAAAAGCCTCACTGCGTAAACTCCACGTCTCCACACCAAGGTATCTGTGGAAAGAATGCTGTATATCGGCCTGGGAGTACCAGCCTCGGCCATGCCCCCCCCACCCTCACGGACAGGGAGGCGTGGGGGGGGCGGGAGCGCGGGGGCGTCCCCGGCTGATCACGCCTCCGCCTCGTGGCCTCGCTGCCAATAGGCGACCGGGGCGCTGCCCGAGGGTGACCAATCGGCGTGGCTATCCCGCGGCGGCCCCGCCCACGGGGTGTGCGCGAGGGCAGCCAATCGGCGGGCGGGCGGCGGGGGGTTTATACCGGCGCGGCGCCCGCGGGCGGTGAGCGGTGTTGGGCGAGCGGCGCCATCATGGAGGGGGGTCGGCAGGTGGCTAACTTCGGCGCCGGGCCGGCGAAGCTGCCGCGTTCTGTGAGTAAGGGGCCGGGGACCTCCGGGTGTGGCGGTGAGGTGGCGGCGGGCTGCGAGCGGCGGAGCCGGCGGGGCGGGCAGCTCTCTCCGATCGCGGGGGTGTCGCGGCGGAGCTGCGGTGCGCGTCGCTCTCCGGGGGCGCTGGGATAAGGAGCGATGAAATCGACCTCCGCCCCTTTATCCCGGCTGCCGCCTCCGGTAAGCGTGCGCTGAACCGCCGCCCCTCCTCTCGGGGCTGTCCGCGGCAGCGCGGTCGTGCTGGCGTCGTCCGGCGCCGAGGCGGCTTCGGTGCGGAGCGCAGTCCTGGCCGTGCCCGGCCGAGTCCGGATTGATGCTTATCAGCTGACAGAGGGCACAGCAGCCCGGTGCCGAATCTACCCTTAAAAGAAAAATGGTAATGAGCGCCGTGCGGACTCAACTCTGTGGGAAGTTGCATCAGCAGCCGTAGATTACCCAGCTGCGTATGGAGGGAGGGTGGCTTGTGCTGGATTATAGGCATCTGACTTTAGAAGTTCCCTGAGAGTCTGTGCTTCTTCTCTTGGCTTCCTCCATAGTTCTCTTAGTTATTATCTATTTTATTTCTTTACTAGTCTTACTGTGTAAACGAGCTTGCTCTACAGCAGTTTTTAACTCTGAGTTCCCTCCTGGAAACGTCCTCTGTAGGACACTGATTGCTGTGTGTGGTAGAGCTGCTTGCTCAGAAGAGAGCTCTTGCGACGTTGGTCACACTACTGCATTTAACTTGGTGTTTGAGGAGGGCCAGTTGAGCTCCATGCTGCTGGTTACTCAAGCGCCTTCAAAAACACAGTAGCAGAAATGGGCTCTGTCACTGCAGTTGTTTCACATTGTTTGACTTCGAGGTGATGCTGCATGTGGTGTGAAAACTGAAAACAGCTCTTTGTGCCTATTAGGAAGTACTATAGATGTCTATAGTAAGACACGTGCAGGCTGCCAGATAACGCTACTAACAGAGGTCAATTCTATCTAGTAGTTTAACAAACTCTTTCTGATGCTCTACAAATTCACTCTAACTTTTTAAACTCCCATTTGGCATGAATACAGTTGCAACGTGACACACATTTGTTAGAACACTGCAATCTCTGAGGTGGAAATCAGCAAGCTATTCATAGTTGAACTGCTGGTGACCAGCTTTACAGTTGACAGATCACACAGATGCCCTGTCAGCAAAGCAGCTTGATTACTCCTGCAATTGCCCATTGCATGTGGTGTCATGGCAGATCCTAGATATGCACATACAGCGGTTCCTCTGGAGGCTTTTCTACTGGATTTCCATCTCCTGCTTCTATTTTGGAGGCAAAGCATTCTCAGTCCCTCCAACAAGGAATTCACTGAAATAAAAAGTAATGATGAAACAGATGGTTAGGGTCTAATTCTACTTCGTTGATAAGTGAGAGCTATGGAAGAAGGGCAAATGAAAGGCTTGAAGCAGCAGATCAACTTACCAAGGCTCCAAAAAGTAACCTGACTTTTGTTGCCTCAGAACTTTCATTAATTCTTTTCTTAACTTTCAGTGACAAACAATGTGTAGATTCAGAAAGTGCAGAACTTAGTTCTATGAAACCAGGCCTTGTGGTATTGAATCAGTGTGAGGTATCCAATACCTCATGTTCTTTTTTTTCCCTTGGTTCTCTGAATATCTCAGTTAGCCTGTTTGTGGGAGGTGAGTGAAAGAACTCAGGGTAGGGAAAACAAGAATAGAAAGGCACACTTGTGAACATTAAGCCTTCTGTAAGCATTTAGGAGTGAGTTCTACTCTGCTCCTTAAAGTAATTCTAAAGTAATCTAGAAATGTAACAGTTGAAATAATAACTTGAAATATGAAGTCTCCACATGAAGCGTCGGATTTAATTACACTATTTTAAGACATACCTTCAGCTACTAGGTACTATGAAATTGCATGGTGCCTATTCTTTAGTTAATTTTCTTAGAGCAGTGTTAGGATACTGTGCTGTGGAGCAGCTGGTATATATATACTGTGTTAAGGATACCAGGTAGTAGAAAGTTCTCAATTTATGTGTGGATTTTTTTTGTTTTGTTAGGTACTATTAGCAGCACAGAAAGAATTGGTGGACTACAAAGGACTTGGTATTAGTGTTCTGGGTAAGTAAGATGTTTAATGTTTTTGTATGCTTTTCAAAGTGGAGATACTTAATCCAACTTACTTAAAAATAATTAAAAAAAGATTTTGCTGTTGATATTTGCACTGAATACCTCATTTATTTATTTTTTTAATGTAATATCTTGTAATACCTTGTTCTGGTTGTATATGTCCTTTTGTAAACTGCTGTCATTTCTTTGCTTACAGTTCATTCAGGTGTTTATAAAATGATCCACAGATAGCTGTTTATTAATCTAACATAAAGGACTACAGATGAAGTAACTAATCATGGAATGATTTGGGCTGTAAGGGACATTTAAGATTGTCTAGTTCCAACCTCCCTGCTATGGGCAGGGATACCTCCCACTTGACCAGGCTGCTTGAAGCCCCATCTAGGCTGGCCTTGAATGCTTCCAGGGAGGGGGCATTCACAGCCTCTCTGGATAACCTGTTCCAGTTTTTCCTCACCCTCACAGTGAGGAATTTCTTAGTCTATATCTATCCTCTTCTAGTTTAAAACTATTTCCCCTTGTCATGTTGCTACATGCCTTTGTAAAATGTCCCTCCCCAGCTTTCCTGTGGGCCCTCTTCAGATACTGGAAGGTTGCTATAATGTCTCTTCTCTGGACTGAACAGCCCCAGCTCTCGGCTTAATTAGTCATAATTAAAGCACTATTTCTGGATCTTTAAGGCATCACCTGCATTTTTATTTGCTGTATGTGGATATACACATTGTGCACTTGTATGTACATGCACAGTATCTTGTGTATCGTGGCAGAACACTTCAGATGTATTTGATGTCTAGTGTCCTCTCATTAGCAAGTCAGTGTTGTTTTGCCAGAAGGCTGAGGTGTCTTATGTTATTTTCATAGCTGACTCATTTGTCAGTCCTAGAAGCATAAAAAATTTATGAACAAACATGCTCAGCATTTTACTACCCCTCTGAAACCTTTTCATTGCTGAATGTATCATGTGCAGTAGTCTCTTCAGGTCATGGTTTTGTGTTTGAAATGTTTATTGTTGTAGGTGGAAGGAGGACTCTGGTTTAATAAAAAGAATTAAAATTCAGTAGCGTTAGCCTCTAATTATGATCACTGCAAGATTTGGTTCCTGTAAAAATAAAATAAAATAACCCCTTGTACTGGTTTAGCAGGTACAGAGTAAAGTAGTAGCTAAGGATATTTTTAGAGTGAAGAAATTTGCGTGTTCCTAGGAAATATTTCTATTCTATTATTCTATTATTATTTCTTTTCATTGGGGTGGTTAGGTTGTGTGGCTGCCAAATATGAATGGACTGTATTTGCACAGCATTGGGTAAAATCTGAAAAGTAATGCTTTTATGGGCATCTGGGGAGGCTCAACAAAGGAGGTAGGACTGGAATGGAAGGTATACCTGTGGGTACTGAGTCTGTAAGTGTAAAAACATTAAAGCTTAGCACAATTGTGAAAATCACAGTAATACATTGCTATTTTGTTCTATGCTTTTTTTCCCTACCAAAGAAATGAGCCATCGCACCTCGGATTTCTCAAAAATTTTAAATACAGCTGAAAATCTCTTGCGTGAATTGCTGTAAGTGAGTTATTTCCTATTTTTAATTTAAAACTTGTGATAGTTACACTAAAGATGTCAAATGTGGAGATGTTTCCTTGAAAGTTCTTAGTTTGTTTAGATAGGCATCTGATTAAGTGATATTACTGGAGAGGATATTGGTCTTCCATCTGCATAGTTCAGAAGAAATCTATATGAAAAAGTAAGAATAACAGAAATGTTCTGTGATGACATGCAGGTGATTTGTATGTTACTGATGTGTAGTTTACTTACCTTCTTTTACTAACATAAAATCTGTTAGGAGGTGTTTTAGCATTACTGATCAGGAGTCCCTTTCTTATATGTGGTGTAACACTTAAAAAGCTTCTATTTCAAACTTTCAAGGTCGTGTGTTAGGGTTAATGTTTTTATATAATGAACTAGTGTACTGTTCTCATAGTAGTTTTATATAAAAGGACCATACTTTTTTCTAAGGCTTGACTCTTTGTCACAGTCAGTGTGATTGATAGTAGAGCTTTTGTGACAAGTTTGAACAAGTAATTTTTGGGATGATGCAATAACTCCTCCACTTGCTTTGCACATACAATGTACTATGCAGTTGCACATACGCGGTTTTTAAGAGTCTTAAAACTGAATTCTATGTCAAACTTCGTTGTGAAACTGTCTCAATTCAGAAATGTTTTGTCTATTGCTTGCTTCATGACTTCAAATATTAGCACTGCAGGGATATTGAAGTCTACTGTGGTAGAAGCTACTCATGAGTGAATTTGATTATAGTTGTCTGAGTCAAAATTTTGCTTATTTCCAGAGAACTTGTATTAATTCACCATATAGCACTACTCCTACTATTTAGGTTGTTACTCGAGACCAGCTTTCAGCTAAGTGAACAGGATTTCATTTTATGTCTTTGAAAAGTATCCTCTCTATTAGCTTTATAGGGTAGCAGTAAGTGTGTCCTTTGTCATTAGGGAGTAAAATAAATGGTTGTTTCTTTCATGCAGAAATGTACCAGAAAACTACAAAGTTATTTTCCTCCAAGGAGGTGGATCTGGTCAGTTCAGTGCAGTCCCACTAAACCTTATTGGCTTAAAGGAGGGAAGGCAGGCGGATTACGTGGTTACTGGAGCTTGGTCAGCAAAAGCTGCTAAAGAAGCAGAGAAGTATGCCAAAGTGAATATTGTTCATCCGAAACTATCAGCCTATACGAGTAAGTTGATGATTACATCTATCAGTGTGAATGCTTACCTTTCTGAATTGCTGTAAATATTGGCCTGTCTCAGCTATTGCGTTATTGAATGTTAACTAGTTAAATGGTTGGCTGGCTAATGCTCGAAAACTGTCTGCTGCATGTCTCCACGTCTGTGACTGGGAGATTGGTTAGATGGCCTAATGGTCACCACCAGAGGTGTGCTCTGAGACTAGAGTGAACAGGTTTTAGCACTTCAGTGGTAGGAAGGAGACAGGGAAATCATATAGGCTGTCTGGCTTATTTTATTTTTGAACTTGTACTTGCTAATAACATTAAAAACTATGCTGAAGTAGTTCAATTTCAGATGCATTTTGTGATAAATTGCTCTGAAATTTAGAAGCATATCTGTAAGTGTACTGGTCCAGGAGGTGGGTGATGTGCTTTCTCTTATGGTCTTTCAGGGGTTCCCAAACACTCATCTCCTGACCATTTTTCAGTTATTCTGAAATAGGAGAGGTATTTCTAACTCCACCTCTTAGAGGATGTGGGCATGACATAATTTGAGTGACTACTGTGTACAAGAAGAGATTGTGTAACCTTTTTGTTAGAAAATCTGTTTCAGCACATTTTACATATATGCTTGAAGAATTCACTGGTTATAGATAAATCTTGGACTAAGGGTACCTGAATTTTTTAATTCTGTTAATTGTGCTTGTTTCTTTTCTCTGGTCTATGATATGTAGTTTGAAGTCGGAGGAGTGGTAACAGGAAAGAAAATTTTCCCCAAACCAGTTTGTGCCCCCGTTACAGTTTATGTATAAACTGGGAGATAATATCCTCTAAGACACAGGAAGGATTTAAACCTATATTTCCTATTACATGGGAGTGTATTCACCATTCAGCTGCTATAATAAAAGTGAGAGGGAATAAATAATGGGAGAGGCGATAGCAGCACTGTTTCCCCCTCATCCTTTGGAGATCTGTACTAAAGAGGAGCAACCATTTGTTCTATGTAAACCTGTTCTATTCTGCCAGGGCATGCCAGTGTATGGTCTATGGACTGAGGCAAATCTTAGGTTTGTATAGAATCCTTCTAAGATTTAGATGGGAGACAGCTGGACACATGGTTACTTTGGACTAAAAATGCTTCTTGGTGTTCTTGTAAACAGAGTTTCGGATAACTTTACCAGTAAGAATTTGGATGCTTCAGTAGTTTCAGGGACGTGTAGAAGGCTCCACCTGGTGAAGATTCCTTAAGGAAAAAGGACTGAAAGTGAGATGCATGTTTGTAAGCCTGATTATAGCCTGCCACAGAATACTGGGAACTGCAGTATTTCCTTTGTGGATACCTTACCTGGAAGCTACAGTGTAGCTTTTCACTTTATGCTGCAAAATCATTGTGTTTATGCTTGAAAGTCTAGCCTTAAAATAAAACTGCATGCCAGGAAAGTTACATCTGTTTAGTGACCTTTGTGATTCTTTTTGTCTGTCTTAGGCATTCCTGACCCAAGCACTTGGAATCTCAATCCAAATGCATCATATGTCTACTACTGTGCTAATGAGACTGTTCATGGTGTGGAGTTCGACTTTGTACCTGATGTCAAAGGAGCAGTCTTGGTTTGTGATATGTCATCAAATTTTCTGTCGAGGCCTGTGGATGTTTCGAAGGTATGATACAGTTAAGGGGGAGTGAAAGATGGGAGGACGAGGAATTGGGTGAGGTAGGAATTGCTATTATCTTCATCTTCTTTTCCTGTAGGTGGATTATGTGACTCCTCTTGTGAAATACCAGATTGGTTGAGAACAGACAAAACTATGTGTTTTTAGCAGATTTTGCTTGGAGTAGTGTGAAATGAGGACAAGGTGCCTTGAGAACCATTTATGGCCATTAAGTATTTAGCAAATTACTGGAGAACTTAGTGTTTTGTGTCAAATGAACTAAGATATACATGGGATAACAATTCTAGCAGGAAGTGCACTTTGAAATTAGCACTTCTGCTGGCATGTCTTTTGACTTACAACTTAATCACTTTTGACACATTCTCCAAGTTGTTCAGTTGTATAATTTTTGTATAAAATTACTGGTTTATTATTCAGTTAAAATGGTGATTCCTTTCTTCCTGTTAGTTTGGTGTGATTTTTGCTGGTGCTCAGAAGAACGTTGGCTGCGCTGGAGTTACTGTTGTAATAGTACGTGAAGACTTGCTGGGATTTGCACTTAAGGAATGCCCTGTAGTAATGGATTACAAAACACAAGCAGTGAATGGCTCTTTATATAACACACCACCATGCTACAGGTAACTTACCCTGCTTTTTATTATCTGGTATTCAAAAATGTTTCTGTACTACCATCCTCTATGCTTAACGAAAGAAGTGTCAGAGAAGAATGTTGCTTGTCTTCAAGTAACTTACATGTTAAAGGATTTCATGGGAATCTGCTGAAAATGTGAGTGATTGTGATTCAAGTGATTGTAGTAGGTCTTGCTACCCTATTAGTGGGACTCTGCTATAAAGGATGTAATATTTTCAGAAATAAATACTGTATGTCATAATTTTATCATTGAAATGTCAGGATCTAATTCTTAAACAAACATGACTCTACCTGTTACAATAATCATGCTTCTGTGATGGTAAGTGGGTAACTTGGGCATTTAGTCTTTCTGCTTGAATGCTCATTAGAATTCTTTTAATTTCTTCTTGAGACTGCTGTCAGCAATTGAACCTTCATATCCATCTCTGCTTCATTTATTTTTTCCTAGCATGGATGTTATTGTTAATTTTTTTTTTAATCTCATTTTAAAGGATTTCTTGGAATATTTCTAGTTATAAAATTAGGATTTGCACTGAAGAGAAGAATTAACTTAAAGTTGCCAGATTATTCTCTTCCTGTTTGCAGTTTTGTAATGCGGGCAGCATGAGTGCTTTCTTAAACGATTGATAAAGCCAGTTTTTCATGATTATTTCCTACCAAGTCTTGCATGCTTTTTTGAACACTGTGTGCTTGCATGTTCTGGGTTTTAAATCCAGCCATTTGTGTTTTCCAAGTACAAAGCTATTTCCATTTGAAGAAACAAAGTTCTAAACACTTCAACATTGTTGCTTTTCTGTTTTGAAAAGTGAAACGAAAATTGAGTTTTGCAGTCTTATTAATTTTAGCCCCTGTAAATAAATTCCAAAAAGGAAGCTTTAGCTGTAATTCTATGTCTTTCAAGAGCATAAATAGAATAATGGAGAACTAAGAGAACTGAAAATAAATTTGATCTAACAGTCTTTCTCCTTTCTGACCACTGCCTTGCCTGATTTCACTTGGTGCTACAGATTCACAGTGGAGTGTGCTCCAGAATTCAAAATGTAATACAGACTGAAATGTTGGCAGGGTGTCTGTCTGTTTGGCTTGGTTCTGAATGCCTGTTCCAGTTTTTATAAGGAACTGGCAAAACTTCTTAACTTTTTTTTTCCTCTTTTCCTTGCACTTTCTAATAATTTGCTGGCAAGCAGGCAGGAAATATTAATAGACTATAAAACAGCTACTTCAGGAGGATGTTTAAATTTAGAGGTTGCCGATGGCTTTAACATTTTGGTGCCACAGCTCTTAATTCTTTGACCCTAATCTACTTTGCTGAAATCAGCAATTCAAGTCCTACTAAAAACAACCCAGAACACTAATTTTAACACTCCAAGGGTTTATTTAGCATTTAAAATTGCTCCAGAAATGTTATTTTGGCTGACGTGTAACATGGATTGAGAGTTTCACCTGGAGGACCTTTGTGGATAATGCCAGGCCTAACTTATTTAAACTTTGTTGTCCAGAATTTTCACTTGAGGAAATGGAAGCAAGAGATGAATGTGGTTTTGTGTACCTGTCAAGGGCCTAGGTAATTCTTAAATTTTTTATACTGAGGCTGTTGCCAGCCTGCTGTCATGAACATAGTAAGGTTGTGCTCTCAAAACTATAAGGTGCTTTGTATTTGTAATAGGCAATATGTAACCTCATTTATTTGACAGTCTTTCTGAAGTATTGAAAGATTTGGGACTAGCATCCCCTGAGAAATTCAAAGGAGCGAAGTTTAAAACAAACTCCTGTTAGACTTGTGTTAGGGAAACTTGTAGTGTAATATTCTCTCAGTGTTTCCTTGGAATCTGTAATGAAGGGATAAAATAAAAGATCTGTTGGAAATGCGCCATAAAAACTAGTGAACAGTTTATTATGCAAAATGTTGTAGTTGTGGGAAATGCCTGAACTTGAACAAGCTGAGTTTTATAGTGAAGGCACAAAGGCAAAAGGCCTTGGGGACTTTTTTTTATATTGCACTGAGTAACTGGCATTCAAATACTTGTTCCCTAGACATGTGATTTCAGTAGGCTTCCAGGTCCCTGCTTCAACTTGAATGGTAATGAATAATTAAATGTAGTATGTTAATTATTTGTTTCATCAAACATCACTGTTCATGAGAGAGGGTGATCTTTTTAGACAGAAATAGGATTATAGATTTTATTTTTAACACTAGTGAAAATGCAACTAGATTTCTGGCACTCTTACTGCATGTAGATTTGAGATTTATTCCTACGTCTTTGCAAGGAACTGTACAGACTGTAACAAACACCTTAAAAGCAAGTATAACATCTCACAGTTAAAACTTCAGTGTACTGTTATTCATGGTGCTTTTTTTTTAATCTGACTGAGAAATGTTTTCTTTTGTTGCAGTATCTATATCATGGGACTGGTACTGGAGTGGATAAAGAACAATGGTGGAGCTGCAGCCATGGATAAACTTAGTTTAATCAAATCACAAATGATTTATGATATTATAGATAAATCTAATGGATTCTATGTGTGAGTTGTGTGTTTTCCCCTTGCTTTGAAATTTTGCTGCACAACTAAACTTTAACAACTTTAAACTTTAAACAACTTTAAGTTACTTTTGAAGTTCCTTGATTTCTGTATCTTAAAGTAGTCTTGAAATCCTAGAGATTTCTTTGCACAATTCACTTGGTAATTCTCCAAGGACAAGTATTTGAATACTTTCATTCAAGTAGAACATTTTTCCTATTATCCTGCACAAATTGGTGGAGAAGCACTTAATAAAATGCAGGAGCCTAAGAGATGTGTGTACTGAGACCACGTTGCAATCAAAATCTCTGCCTTTTTTTCTGTCAGGCATAGTATCTTAATTAATTGTCAATTCTGAAACACTTTCTGAATTAGTAAGAATGAAATCTATGCATAAAGAAAATATTGTCTTCAACTGTTTTTGATGTTTTTAAGAACAGTTCTGATAGTCTGTTTTTGTGTATGAATGCTAGTTTTTTTTTCTGACTGGACACAAAATGTGTAGCTAAATCTTGTTGTAAAAAGCAGTAATAATTTCTCTACTCATAAGTTCAAAAACTAGAAAATGACAGACTGCAATATATTTTTCCCTTGCCATCTGTATAAAGTCAAAATTTGGGACCTAATTAATGTTGGAGTCAGAGTTAGGATAGGGAAATTAAATTTGGATTTTAAATTTAAGTTGGCTTCAACCTTAATTGGCAAGGATATAGTTCATAATATTCAATACTTTCTGCTTATCTATTTTCACGATGGGAACAGGTTTGCTTTTGGCATTGCAATAATTAGGGTTGTGATTCTACTTTATTAAAGTCCTGGGGGCTTTTCCATAAACCTCAGTGAGCAAATCAAGCTTTGAGAAAACATTTTATGGCAAATAAGAAATCCTTGTTTTTGGCAAGTGTGCCTATAAGACTTTATGGGCAGATGTAATGCAAATGGGATGGTAAACTGGCAAATGAGAAAAGCAAAGCAAACTTCACTAAGTGATCTGCATGCATCTTCCTCAGCAATGCAGTTCAAGTCATCCTTTTAGTTGTAGATAAAGTTTAAAAAATCCATTCTTATCTGAAGCTGCCTTCCTAGCTGTAAAGTACCACCTAATCTATAGCATGCTTCACTGAGCAAGAGGTGTGACAAGCTTTTTGTGAACTGAGACTTTTCCACAAAATGCCGCATGCCATTTGCAGTTTGTTGCTTTCTAAAGTCTCTGTACAAACAGCTTGCATGGCGTTATGTTAGGTTGCCTGATAAGAACTGGATCTTAATTGGAACACATTCATATAGGTTTATAAATGTGAGGATACTTACAAAGCGTAGGTCTTTCAAAAGAGTGTTTTCCTGGTTACAGCTGACACAGAACATACATATGTTAATATTATCAGTTACTACTTAATCTGCACAAGGGAACCAGTGAAGAACTCAACACCCTTGCTGCCAATGAAGAAAAATCCAGCTCCACCCCCCCCCCTTCTCAAAACAACAGCAGCAAACACTCAACCCATATAATGTCAAATAGAATAATAAAAAAAATCTTCCTTGTGAATTTGTGCAAGAACTTGCATCGCAACTTGGGAAATACCATCACTTCATATTTCTTTTGTAAAAGAAGCACTGAAGAAAATTATTTAAATGTTAAATGCTTCCCTCCATTTCCCCTCTACCTTTTGCCCTGCCATATTTTTTCTGTCTACGAATAAAGACAGAATCTATAAAACAAACACAAATTGGAAAAAAATGAAGAGTAATTTTGCTTGAAATGTATCTTAAATCCTCTACTTCATATTAATTTTGGATATGTCAGAAGGGCCTTCTGCTTGTTACTAATGCAATTATACTTGGTTGAAAAAGGAAGTTTGTGTTCTTTCACATGAAGATTGCTTTAGTTATGGAACAATAATGGATGTAAATATTCACTTTCTGGAGATGTTTATAATTGGAAATGTAAATTTAGTGAAGAGTAGATTAATCATTGGTATGCAACTTTTCCAGATGTCCAGTGGAGAAGAGGAACCGAAGCAGAATGAACGTCCCCTTCCGCATTGGCAGTATCAAGGGTGATGAAGCCCTGGAAAAGAAATTCCTTGAGAAAGCTGTGGAGCTTAACATGATATCTCTGAAAGGACATCGGTAAGTGCTAGACTGAGCTGAACCCTTTTGCAGCGCAAAATAAAAAATCATTACAGTGATGTAGCAGCAGGTATTGTGTACTGACTTACCAGCCTTCCTTGCTTACAAGCTGTTCTTCGTATTGGTTTGGGAGCACTGAGAATTGCAGTCTTGAGACTTTAATTAAAGACTGCGGGTGAATCGGCTGTAACTTAGGTGTGATGGGACACAGCACTCTTGTTAGCTCTCCAGCTTGATTAATCTTTCTTGTTTCTGCTCAAATACCAAAGAAGTTGACGTTTTGTCAAATTCTGTCACTGCATAAAGTCTCCCTTGCATTACTTATCTAGCTGATGGGAAGAGTTCTTCCTGTGTTCCAGTAGTGTTTGTGGGATTAAAAATCTTTTTAGAAAAGATTTTTTTTATGTCGTAAGGCTACAGTGTGGAGCTATAAATAACTAATAAATAAGTTTCTTTAGATTGCTTGCTTGCTTTGAATCAAGTGTTGCCTCATTCATATACAATATGAATTTCATTCTGGTTGGGTAGGGGAAGTAACTTTAAATAATATTTCTTTTTTAGCATATATGAAACTAATCTATTTTTCTTTTCAATTCAGATCAGTGGGAGGAATTCGTGCCTCTTTATATAACGCAGTGACTGTAGAAGATGTTGAGAAGCTTGCAACATTCATGAGAAGCTTCATGCGGATGCATCAGTCATAAATGCTCATAGGTTAGGGCCATGCTGCACATCTATGAAATAGAAGCTGAAGTGTTTGGCTGTGCAGAAGCACAGTAACTTTCACAGCACACAACTAACATTTTTTTAGTTCCAGTAGCTGTTTTAGTTATTTGCATGGGATTGAGGCCTGATCTTGCTGAAGATTAATATTATTAGACTAATCAAGATTGGAATGGAAATTTGCAAAGCAATATTCTTAATGTGTAGTTAAAGCATTATGAGATGCCATGGATCTCAGTTTGGACTGTAGGCACACCACTACAATGGTCTGTTGAAATTAGTCAGTCTTTGATTATTTGTATTCCTGGAATAGGAATCAGTACTACCATTTGAAAAATAACTCACCTGTCTCTTGCTGCTAGTTACAAAGTGACTTCTTCAAATATACCTTGTTCTCAGTACATTCCTGAAGGCAAATTTTCTTACAAATTTTCTATAGAGCTTTATGTAACTATATGACTACACAGTGAGTGATGAAATAACATTGTGTTCTCTGAGGATATTTAATTAGTTTCAGGTATTTCAGTAGCAGTTTTCAGAAATTCATGTCTGGTTTTTTAACTTCAGGCCACTTTGTTCAGAGCTTTGCTTTCATGCATGAGTTGTTATCATGACAGACCCATGCAGTAGTACACACCAGTGAAGTCTAGGGCTGGGTCCTTTTTAGTATTACCATTTACTAGTTGAATGCCAAGGTGCATGGACATATAATTAAATCAATGTATAATAAGTTTCTCTATGCAGTTTATATTTTAAACTTCTTCAGGTAATTCTGTGATCTTACACTGGAGCATGTGTATCACTGCTCCTACCAAAAATCTGTTTTAATTTGCTACCCTTGTGCCAAATTGGGTTGCTGTGTTCCCCTCAATGCATCTCTGACTTTACACTGACTTCATAGTCCAAAATGCAGAAGACTTTCTTGTCTTTTTTCTTGAGGTATTGTCTTTGCTTTCTTGTTGCTACAATTGTCACCTTTTGTATGTGGGATTCTGCCCTGCTGCTGTGAGTCTTGAATTCTGACTATTCCTGACACTACATCACACTTCAGGTTTGTTTTCTCACTTGAGCTTTGTGGCTTATTCCAGACTTTGATACTCTGCGGTAGGGAAGGAACTATGTTTACGCAAAGATCTTCAGAAGATCTTCTATGTAAAACCCTACTTGGGTTACTATTCCTTCTTTGCCTGTGAATTTGGTGCCAATTAATATATATTGATACTGGCTCCCTATTTTAACTTAAAAAACCAAAAAACTGATATCACAATGTTTAATATTACCACAACTTATTTCAGACTGCAAAGTTTCTGGTAAAGAATTGGGTCTTTTTGTTTCGTGTAATTCTAATACAGTGGTAACAATCTAATAATGCTAATGATGGTTTGTTCCTTTCCTTGTGAAACCTCACGGCAAGTCAGGGGATAGAGGCAAGGGGTAACTTCCCCTTGTCATTGTTTTATGACTGCTGTTAGGAGATTTTTGTCAATGAAATGTAACTCGAAATAATTAAATGATGTGGGTGAAGAAAATAAAACTTGTCACAGAATGCTGTAAAGAACCTGTGTGTCTGAAGCTTTTTGTGGCAGAAGAACGAGAGCTCCACGAGTAGTTGTCAACCATTTATGGGCTGTTTTGGCCCAATATGGGGAGGATGGGGTCCACATCCTGGGGAAGGAGTAAAAATGAAAAGGGGTAGAGAAGACCTAAAAGAAAGACAATGATAACAATCTGAGGAGGGATATTGCAGTACAAGATAACACAATATAATACAATATAATTTGAATTGAAGCTAGTAAATCAAATAGAGAATGTCCAAAGCTGAAAGTCTTACTTTAAAGCTGAAGGTGAGATGGCTAGGAAACTCCCAGTGCTGAGATGATGTGCAAGGCCCAAGACTGTCTCTTTTGTAAAAGCAAAATGTGGTTATGATTTCACAAAAGGAGTTGCTAACATTCTCTTTAGTTTGTAATATTAAAGTCCCTAATCTAAGGAGGAAGAGGGATGGGGGGAAAAAAGCACAACAGAACACTCAAGAAGGAACCCAGGTGAGAGTACATGGATGAATTGGACATCTGCAAGTTGACCTGTGAGTGTTGTAGAAACTTGCTGGTGTCATTAGGATGCCACTCTATAATCACAGAATCATAAGGATTGGAAGGGACCTCTAGAGATCACCGAGTCCAGCCCCCCTGCCAAAGCAGCTCCCTGGCCCAGGTTGCACAGGTAGGCGTCCAGGCGGGTCTGGAACGTCTCCAGAGAAGGAGACTCCACCACCTCTCTGTGCAGCTGTGCCACTGCTCTGTCACCCTAAATTGTTGCTTGACTATGGAAACTAGAAGTGCCTGAAAACTGGATGAGGAAAAAAGTCATAAAAAAGGGCAAGGATGACCCACTGAGCTACAGGTAAGTCAGCCTTTTGCCTTAGTCTTGGGAAGAAGATGGAAGAGCTCATCCTAGAAACCATTTCTAGATCCATCAAGAAAATAAAATCGTCAATAGTTACTGTGAATGCACCAAGAGGAAACCATGCCTGGCTGAGCTGATGGATATCAGGAAGCAATGAGTATTGCCTTCCTTAACTTCACTAATGTCTTCAACCCTGTATGCTGTAGGGATATTGTAGAGAAGCTGATGAAGTCAGTGAGGTGCAACAAAAACAGGCTGAACTGCTGTATCCAAGGTGTGACGATCAGTGGTGCAAAGTTCAATTGGAGGCCAGTAGTAAGGGGAGTACCTCAGGGACAATGCTGGATTGTGTCCCATTTAACATCTTTGTTGATGTTCTAAATTTTGAGTTGGAGTGCACCCTCAGCAAATATGTGGATGGCATGAAACTGGGGGAGTGTCTGGTGCACCAGAAGGCAATGCTGCCATCCAGATGGACCTTGACAGGCTGGAGAACAGGGCTGACAAGAATCTCATTACATTCAGCTAGGAGAAATGGAGGGTCTTTGACTTGGGAAGGAGTGATCTTATATACAGGTATTTGGTGGGGATCACCCCACTGGAAAGTAGCTGTGCAGAAAAAGCCCTGAGATTCCTGGTGGCCACCAAGTTTAATGTGAGCCAGCAGTGTGCTAAGAATGCTAATAGTATTCTTGGCTGCATTAGGAGAAGTACTGCCAGCAGGTTAAGAGAGGTGATCCTTTTCCCCAGCAATGGTGAGACCACACCTAGAGTTACCGTGTCCAGTTCTGCTACAAGAAAGTCATGGGCTTGCTGGAATAAGTCCAGCAGGGAGTCTCCAAGGTGATGAGGAGACTAGAGCACCTATCCTTTGAGGAGAGGCTGGGACAGTCTTGGGGTATCTCATTGATATCTACGAATACCCAAATTGAGTGTGCAAAGGAGATAGAGCCAGGCTCTCTTCAGTGGTGCCTAGTGCCAGGGCAAGTGGCAATGAGCACAAACTAGAAAACTGGAGGCTCAATCTGAGCACCAGGAAGCACTTCTGTACTGTCATGATTGTGGAGTACTGGCACAGGCTGCCCAGAGGCTGGGGGGTCTCCTGCTTGGAGGTAGCCAGTCTGTTTGACACAGGCTTGGGCACCCTGCTCTGGGTGGTCCTGCTTGAGCAATGGGGTTGAGCCTGATGGACCCAGAGGGCCCTGCCAACTTGATGATTCTGTGATTTTCACGGCACAGCTGTTGTACTATTTCCAAGCCTAGCACGAAAGAATTAAATAAGAATTAGAAGCTGGTTTGGCACCTCCTTATTTGTCTAGATAATCCTAGTGGAAGAAAATGATTTATATGAGCAGTGATGTGGAGAGTCCTACTCCTTTATCAGCTGACACTTTGCATATTCATATTTTTCATGTTTATGCCTAAATTAAATTCTGTTTTCAACACGTAAGTGGTTAAACATTTTAAGACATACCAGGAAAATAGGTTTGGCTGTAAAAAATTTACACCTCTTCCAGGCTTTGGAGGATATGTTTGGAGTGAAACAGAAATAAAAAATAAATATATTTCAGAAGCTGATATACTGGAAATTGTTAACGTATGCTGAAAGCATTATTAGGTCTGAAACTCTATTAGTATATGATTAATATTTGCTGTATTTCATTCTCTGGATAAAAAACAAAATGAGGATGAATTTCTTCATATTTGATGGGAGTGTACATAATTAAAAAGGGAAACGTTACAAGGTTTTACATGAGATCAATCACTTTAATTGGAAAGAAGTAACCCCATTTCTATCGTTAATTGGACTCTTGATAATTTAAAACCAAGATTCCTGACAGCCTGTTATAAATTGGTCTCTTTCAAGCTAAAGAAGCTGGAAAGTTATAATTACCCATGGATTACAGGGTGATTGGAGGACCTTGATCAAAGAGGTGCAATGAGACGTGTGGAAGACCAGGTAGATTCTGAATATTATTTATTTATTTATTTTTAAATAGCTAAGGAATAAATGTCTGTTTGATGTAACAAGAACAAAAACTGTACAGTTTCTGAAATCCTAGAAAATTCAGATTCAATCTCCTGCCTTTGCACTCTGCGTGAAAAGCAAAAATTGAGTATTTTATAAATGGGTTATTTACAGAAAAATCTGAAGAAAATATGAGAAAGGTTGCAGTTTTTTAAACTATCATGAGAGGAACTGCCATTAAACTACTAAGAATTTGTATCATAATGAACAAATTTGAGTTCACAGATGTTTTGAAATTATTCTTTATTTTAGCTCCATGATGTAAACCGAAGTTATCTGTGAGCTGTATCTCTAGACTAGGGAATAGTGCTAAGAAATAGTTCAATTATTTATGCATAAGTGAAAAAAAAAATTCTTTTGGGAGTAGTATGTGTTTTTACCTATTCATGTGTAAGTTACAGCCACTGTAGGAGGCAGCCCTGTGCTTTTCCCTTCCTGTCCTCCTGGCTACTGAGGCCCCATGAGTACTAATACCAGTGTAATGGATGTAGCAAAACTGTGGCTAGGATAAATGTGTGGCAAACGACATAGTGGCAAACTGCCCAGAACTACCACAATGCGTAGTTCACTTGAACCAAAGCTATAACTGCAGATGAAAAAAGTTCTGACTTCAATTATTTCTTAACATCCTTGTTAAATCAGAGAAGCAGTCCATTGTGTTCTGAATGCCCTCTGGCCTGGTTTTAATTATGGCATTCCTTTGAAAGGGAATTGCTTATTTGACTTCGACTGGCAGCTGTGTGTTCATTTCAGGAAATGAAATAAATCAATCTATTACGAGCAAACCTTTAACATTTTCATGCAAAATACATAAATTTATGTGTTTACAGCAAGCCAAAATGCTACTTAATTTCCTACTGCATTTGGCATTGAGAATGTAAGTGTTTATCTTGTATTTCAACACCAGCTCTCTGCCAAGTTTTGTTTGGTTTGATCTCTTCTGCTGTTTGGTGAGTGCTCTGAGCCACATCTAAGTGAGAAAACCTTATTCCCTACTCATTCAAAAGAATGCATCAGAAAATCAGCCACCAATCCTTCAAGTTTTGCTAGATATCATATGTAGGTGAATATTTAGTAGCTTAGTGGGTAGGGATGGTGATAGGAGGATGATTGGACTAGATGATCTTGTAGGTCCTTTCCAACCTAATGTATCTATGAATCTATGAATTTGATTGTCTTTGTGGAACCTTAATTTGAGATCTGATTGCTCTGATTCCTATGACTTTACACAGTCACTGGAATGTAACTTCATCATCCAATATAGAAGCAGTTCCTTCTGTGGATATTGATTTCAAGATGTTCAGCTCTACCAAAAGATTGTGCTAGTAGTATATGAAATGATGAAACAAATATTCTATTTTACAGTAATTAATGCTAGTGTAAATCATAGTTCAAGCTCCAGTGAATTTATTTTACACACTCCTAAACAGCGGAAGTTCATTCTTACTGACAATCCAAGCTAAGAAGGGGATAAAATAATAGATAAAGTTCACAGATCAGAAAAGGTTTGGCTTAAAAATACTGAAACACCTGCAAATACTGAGACAAAATGATACTTAGCATTGATAAATCCCTACATAAGTTCATAAGTTCATAAGTTCATAAGGTTGGAAAGGACCTATAAGATCATCTAGTCCAACCATCCTCCTATCACTATCTCTACCCAACTACTAAATTAAGTCCTTTAGCACCTCATCTAAACGCTTCTTGAACAGCGCTAGGGATGGTGCCTCAACCACCTCCCTAGGCAGGCCATTCCAGTGCCTGACCACTCTTTCAGAAAAGAAATGCTTCCTGAGGTCTAATCTAAATCTTCCCTGGCGCAACTTGTGGCCATTCCCTCTCGTCCTGTCATTATTTATCAGGGAGAAGAGGCCCACCCCCTCCTCACCACAACCCCCCTTCAGGAAGTGGTAGAGTGCAATAAGGTCTCCTCTGAGCCTCCTCTTCTCCAGACTAAACAATCCCAGCTCCCTCAGCCGCTCCTCATAAGACTTGTGCTCCAGGCCCCTCACCAGTTTTGTTGCCCTTCTCTGAACACGCTCCAGGGCCTCAATGTCCTTCTTGTAGTGAGGGGCCCAAAACTGAACACAGTACTCGAGGTGCGGCCGTACCAGAGCTGAGTACAGGGGGATGATCACCTCCCTGCTCCTGCTGGCTACACTATTTCTAATACAGGCCAGGATGCTGTTGGCCTTCTTGGCCACCTGGGCACACTGCCGGCTCATGTTGAGCCGAGCATCAACCAACACCCCCAGGTCCTTTTCCTCTCTACATTCTTCAAGCCATTCTGCCCCAAGCCTATAGCATTGCATGGGGTTATTGTGGCCAAAGTGCAGGACCCAGCACTTGGTCTTATTGAACCTCATCCCATTTTGCTCAGCCCAGCTATTCAGCCTATCCAAATCCCTCTGAAGGGCCTCCCTACCCACAGGCAGTTTGACACATCCTCCCAACTTGGTGTCATCTGCAAACTTACTGAGGGTACACTCAATTCCCTCGTCTAGGTCATCAATAAAGATATTAAACAAGATGGGCCCCAAAACTGACCCTTGGGGGACACCACTCGTTACAGGACGCCAGCTGGACTTAACTCCATTAACCACTACCCTCTGGGCACGGCCCTCCAGCCAGTTCTCCACCCAGAGAAGAGTGAACCTGTCCACACCACGGGCTGCCAGTTTCCTTAGGAGAATACTGTGGGAGACCGTGTCAAAGGCCTTGCTGAAGTCCAGGTAGACTACATCAACAGCCTTTCCCTCATCTACCTGTCTGGTCACCCAGTCATAGAAGGAGATGAGGTTGGACAAGCACGACCTGCCCCTGGTGAACCCGTGCTGGCTGGGTCTGATCCCTTTATTGCCATGCACGTGTCGTGTGATCTCCCTCAATAAAAACATGAACAGCACCAGAGGACTGCTGGGCCCAGTGTATTTGCTTCTAGTTCTCACTTTCATAAAAGAATTATATTTATTTAGAGTGTTTACTTCATTTAATATGTCTGATTTTGGAAAATGTGGAGCTTGCTTTATTAAGAATACTCACTCACAAAGCATTATTGTGAAAGAAAAACATGGGAAAATTTTCTTCCAGCATCAGTTGAGCTGAGATATCAGTTGGGCTGAGATATGGGGCACATACACTTCATGTGGATCTCCTATTTCTGTGAAAGGGAGGACATTTTGTGCAAAAGCCTCTTGTTCAGAGGTTTAGTTCTGGAGGACATGCAAAGGAAGTGTGTGTCTTCATAGAGCACTAAAATTATGTTCATCGGGGCTAATGCTTCAAATGCAGTATAAACAATCTGCGGTGGTGACATCCATTATCACATATTAACTCCAAGAGATCTGAAAGGCTCCTTGAATATTTACTTTTCACACAAAGCATAACACTGTATTCCATTGAGATGTCTTATATTTCCTATTAAGGCAGACTAACAGGCCAGTCACCTGGAAAACCTGAAAGGCTGGTAAGTTCTCTGAGTTTCTTGAGTTGTTGATGTGAATGATCTGCAAAAGCAGAAAGGGATCAATGATTCACAATGTCACGCTTCCTCCTGTGCTGTAGTGAAGTGCCTCACTGATGGTCTGTGTGCCTATCTATGCCAAAAAAGCATTGGGACAGAACTAAAATGTTGTATGAAAGCACATGATAAAAGGCCAGCTGTAAGTAAATCTGGAAAGTTCAGCTCTGGACAAAGGTAACTAGAAATGTCAGCAGATACAACAGTATTTTACAAATACTAGTTCAGATCATGAAGAAACCCATCCTGTGGAGTGTTAATATAGTTTAGCATGATTTGACTCCATACAGGAGGCCCAAGAATGCAAAATAGAAACAGTTTGTAATTCAAGTTGCACAAGAGTGAAAAGCAAGATGAGCAGCATTAAACTCTGGCATAACTGGGGATATCAGTATCTGTGATGTGCAAGACCCAAATAGCCTACTCCAGTTTACCACTTTGGCCCACAAACAGGAGAAAGCTTCCAGTCCCACCAGAGACATAATATGGTACTGCTCTGAGAAGCTGAAAGTTTCTAGAACGGCAGTGTTGAACTGTGAAAGAGAAATCTATTTCATCTCAATATTTAAGGAGTGATAAATAGGGTGTTACATGTCTAATTGACTATGTTCAGAGTGTCTTTTGGCTTCTTTACAGATTCTATATGACATGTAACTGTGGCTAAGTGAGTCTCTAGCATGAAATATCCCCAGCTCTTAAGAGTGAGGGCTGCTTCCAAATGGTTTCTTAAGTTGCTGTATGCCTTATTATTTATTTCTCTATAAGGATAAATAAGATCTAAACTGGAGTCTCAAAAACTACAGTCCCTAGATTAAAATATTGCAATTGTATTAAAAACTCAGTTCTAAAATGTATTGATTATTCTCTGGAAAGAACATAATTACTATTAAACTGTCATCTAAGAATGGAGTTTATGACCCACATCCTATTGCTCCTATTCATTCAAGTGATTCTGTTTTATGACGGAGAACTGATGTCAGACTTCTAGTCATAGCAACAAGATGTAAACTTACAGTAATTAAGCCAGAGACCTCCTTGGCAATGGGCCTGAGTAACTACTACTCAAAGGGTATTCTGGCAGCCTGATTGGAGTCATGGCTCCTTTTGAAACCTTCCTTATCCAAACCCTCAGTCAGACATGTGAGTTGTGAACATGGTATAGTAGAGCACAATATAGTATCCATGACAGTATACTGTAGGCTACTCTGATCTTGTCACACAGACCATAATGCTCCCAGAAACTGAAACTGTGCTAATGCTACTGAGTCCACTGTTATATCTATCTTGTGTGGCATATGAGGATTAATGAATGGAGGGGAAAGCAACTCAGCAGAAACTTGAGGGGTCAACTGGTATATTTTGAGCCAGTGTAAAGGAGATGGAACAGTCATTTCTATTAGTCGAGGGGCAATAAATACAAAACACAATCTGTTTACAAAAATACTATTCAGTAAGAGATACTGAAGGCAAAGATAGTTTTGATTCATGCCAGTGTAACTGAGACGATGTTCTGGGACAGGGAATTTCAGAGACCTCATGATCAAACAGGGAATAGCAGTAGAGATAAAGAGAACACGAGAAAAATATCTCATCTGAATGTTTGCTTTTTGGTTGGCTTAGGCTGGGGCAGTTACAAAATGTTGATGCTCAGGTCCTGATAGGAAAAGCACTATGCATCTCATAGCAGATATTGTACTCTATTTATAATGTCATTTTAATGGCCAAACAATCTCTCTTTGTTATGAAAAACACAGACAAATCACTGATTCTAATCCTCGTAAAAACACATCCAATGGATGGAATTGTTCTACTTTTTATAGATGTGTTAAACAGTGAAACCATTCACAGGGAGCTGTATTTTTACAACTCTTCTCAAGTCATTCACACAATACAGTGAAGACTGCAATTGAAATGCTTACATGACCAGTACCTACCTAGCCTAAAACTTCCTATTCTAAGCTTTCAAGCTACCTTACTCAGTAGCTTGACATTTTGCAAAAAATCTATAGGCAGGCATTTTCTTGTTTAAATACCTGCTATCATCTTCCAGGAAAAGAAACGGGGAAATAGTTCAGCCATTTTGGTGTTCCCAAGTGCAGATAAAAATGTCAGCTTTATGGAATAAGAGGTGACCAGAGTTCCTTAGAGAACAGAAGAGATTCCATGTTGCTAAATAGGAACTGCAGAGTCAGTGCAAATTATGTGCAAAAGAAGAGCTGGAGCCCTCTACCTGAACTTGGCTGTGCTATAAATCTTGTTAGAAAATCACACCTGCACAAGTTTAGCAGGCTTAGGTCCTTGGAAAATCTACCCTTCTCAGGTATGGCTAAGTTTCATTTGTTCTATCAGTGCAACCAACCTGTCTATTACTTGTGTTCATGTGGCGTTTAGCATCCTGCAGGAGTGAAGCTGGACCCAAAAGAGGAGGTAGGAAAAGGAAAAGGAAAGAAACAGACAAAGAGATACCTTGATTCTTGTTCCCATGTGCTGCAGGCATGGACCCTGGAGCTCTCGGATACAGATCATCTGCTACCTGGGAAGTTTGGATTAGCCTTGGGGGCTGATGTGGGATCTTGCCCTGTGGGTGCCCCATGGCACCAATGTTTCTCATTGCCTGTTTTACAGAGATGTGCAGTCTTGCTCTCTGCTGCTACTGATGTTCTGCAGTGTGTTACATACAGGTCAGGATAGGTGAAGGGAGAGATTTGGTTACAGTGGAAATAGGGGTGCTTGTTATTGCTCTCTTATGTACCTCTGAAACTAGGTTTTCAAAGTTGATGGAGAAAATGGAGGAAGACCCTCATTGCAGAACTGTAAGTCCTGCAGCTTCTTAGGGAGATTTAGAGGGAACTGGGCAGTGAAGGACTCTGTTTTCTGACTGGTAGGCACACAACTCAAAGTAGGTTTCCCTAGTTCTTGGGAAACATCTGGTTTTATTGGTACTCCCTTGCCAACAAATGCTTCTGCTGTGGCTGGATGGCTGTTCACAAATGGAATGTTGACAAGCCAGCTGAGGTGGTGAGGCCTTGCTAAAAGACAAGGACCTAAGTGTTGTCCTTAGCTGAGCTTCATTACGGATGCAGATGTCTCCAGCTTACTGAGACATCAGTGCTTAGCGCTGGGCCCTTCAGCCAGAGGCCTCAATGCTAGCAGCCAATGATACTTCTGCATGAGTAGTGGAACTGTGGGTTCAAGGTGATGGGCAACAATCTGGTTATTCTGCTTTCAAAAGGGACTAAATGACATTTTTTTCTTTCATTTCCCTTCCTGCCACAGCCTGCGACCCCTCAGGATAAGCTGCTGGGGGGTGGCAGGTTGGGTGCTGATGGCCTGTGGCTGCAGGGCTGAGGCTGCTGTGGTTCTGGCAGGAAGGTGGAGGCAGGTGGGATCTGTGACTCTGCACTGCAGTGCATGTCTCATGCCTTGCCTCTCAGGCACTGGAGGATGATGTACCCGCTGAAAGCACACCACTCTCTGAGGGGGAGCACTGCCATATCTCACTGACATGATTATTTTGGTGAAGCAGAGCTCTGGAGGAGGCAATATCTTGTGCTCTTGCTGAAAATTACTTCAGCCTCTATTTGAAACAGCTAGCTGCTCCAGCAGTCAGAGCGGTGGTGCCTGTGCTACTCACAGCTGTATTGCCTAAGGAGAGTCTGATTCTCCAGATTAGTTTTTCCTGAGGTGCTGTGGAGTTCTGTATGAAGTGTAACTGCATGAGTGGCTGTGGACTTCACTCTCATTATGAACAGATTTTGCTGCTGTAAAGTACTCTCCAGTTTGTTGCAAGATAACTCAGTTTTCTAAAATGTGGTTTAAAGGCTCAACTCTATCAGTGAATAAGGTAGTTCATGGGATTATTTAATTGGTCATTAATGTAGTCTTTGGATGATATAGAGGAAAAGCTGTCTGCCACACAGTTATACTATGCCTCTGTTAATAGCCCATTAAAGCATACTTTGTTGTATCTTATTTTTTAAATTGTACACCTCCTTCTGTTTGGGAATAAGAGGGTATAAATTGAATTTATCTAGCTCTTGGAACTTAAAACCTGTTATCTTCTCATGTAGCACACCATAACAATGGGGCAGAGGGATCAGACTAATCTGTTTGGAATTTATTTTAAATAAAAAATAGAGTTCTATTAGCAACAATGTATAAAGCAACTCTAAACGGTTCGCCTTTGTGCATATACTTCGTCTTTCTAAATCCCAAACAGGCTATTGAGGACAAAGATCTGTCTGGTGCCAGTCTGGCATATGGGTTTTAGGGTGGTGAGCTCAGCTGTCACAGCAGGAAGAGGGGCCCTGGGCCCCACCAGGGGTGTCTTCCACTAAGCAGAGGTAAGCACCCCAACTTCATAATGCCCTTTGTGGGCATCACAGACCTGGGCCACATGAAGGTTCAGCTTGGAGTGCTGGTGCATCTTATCAGGTGTTAGAATAGTGTAAGTCAGGGCCAAATGAGCGAGTGTTATAATTAGACAGCCAAATCTGGAAAAACTGGGTGCATGTTTGCCCTAAGGAATTCTTTGCAAGTACCCACTTACCCAGTGCTCCTTCTGCCTTTGGCTCTGCTTCCCAAGTCATCCTTCCCATCATCTGCCTGTAATCCAAATGCAAGACCTTTACAGCTAGTGATATTTAATATACACGCATTGCCCAGAAAGGAACTACTAATTAGCGAAAGAGCAGAATGAAGTTACGAAATTTATTTGTTGGCATTGGATTCTATGCTGTGAAGACCTGCAAAGGCCAACAGAAAAGGAGCTCAGCTTGACTGGATCATCTGGTTCAAGGCCTAAGTCACTTCTCTGGCAGAGGCTGAGGCGCATACACAATCAGCACAGGGAATGCTGGCTTGTGTTCTCTTAGATTTTCTAGTCTACGAGTGCAACCTTTGCTTTACTTCTTTCTTACAGTATAAGCTCTGTAGGACAAAGGGACTCATCTTTTTCTTGCTTTTACAGTGGCTGGTATTCCTTGGCTGCTGTATGACAATGGCTGCTCCTCAGAGGTCTGTGGCTTTCTTTGACCCTTGGTGAAGACACCCAGGATTCAGTTAAGGCAAAAGGAAGCCCTAAGGTCCATGATGAATTGTTAGAACAAGAATGCTGAAATATCTGCTCTGTCACTCTGTTACAGGGATTCAATTTAAGTTTAGAATCACTTTTTTCTTTCCCACTTCTGGAATTGTTGAAATAAGCCACCACTGCAGAAAACAGCCTTCAGTTTTATTTTCATGTACAACTCAAGGGATGTATGTTTGCTTTTCTTTAAAGAGGCTACTAATCCCTTTTTGTGCTGCCAGTATGAAATGATGACACTTGATTGCTAAAGACACAGAGCCACAAATATCGTGTCTGATGACTTTCATTAGAAGGAGAGCTCTCTTGAAAGTGGTGCTGCTCAGCAGGGCTAATTTCAAGTGCTTTTTCTCTCACAGATGGATGTAACTACTGTAGGGTGTTTGGGGTGTAGCAGCTGCTCGTGTTGTAGAAGCAGCTCCAGTTCTCAGGCATAAATCCAGGAACAGGTTGGCTCTTCTGGCAAACGGGTGTATGAACTATAGTCTCTAAACAGTTTGTTACCTGGCTCTGGAAATCAGCTGTTACATGTCACAGTAATAAGATGGTAGAAAAATGGTAGGGTGTTTGTAATAAGTTGCAGGCCTTATATATCTTCCTGCTCTATATCTCTTCCTGTAAGAGGTGAATTTCTGAGACAAAGAGAATACTGACACAATAAAGGATAAAAAAGCAAGGCCAAACCTGGATTTAAACCAAATTCTGTGCTTCAAAGCACTCTATGCTTTTTAGAGATGTTCTCTTCATTTTTAAAATTCAACATATTATAATAGCTAAAAATAAGCAATCATTACAAGCCTCATCATTTTTTCCCCTTGGTTGTATAATCCTTTATCACTTGCTGCTATACATTTCTAATTCACTCCTACAGTATGATGTAACCAATGATACTGAAGTACTCTATAAATACTAACTAGACATTGTAATAAATAATTCTGATAGTTCACAACATTTTTATTTCCTATAAAAGGAAATACATACTTGTGTATATTTATGATCTTGTATGATTCTTTAACTGGAATCAAACCAGAGGCTATCTTTATACCAGTTATTTATCTTTCTTTCCTATATATGTGAATGCCTTTCAGAAGCAAGAAACAAACAAACAAAACCCACACCATATCCCTAACTGTACCTAGAGCATAAAAATTCCAACTTGTAATGCAATACTCAAACAAAACTGTTAATTGCAAAAGAGCATTAGTTTGAGTGCCAGACCACAGAAGTGGTCTGACAGAGCTGGAGGTGCCCAGATGCTACTGAGCCTTAGAAAGTTGGTATTACATTCAAAAATGGTCACATTTTTTTTTCCAATTCCAAGGAATTTAAGATAATTTTCTGCATATCCTTGCTTTCAAAAATGGCCCAACATTTTGGAAGCTTTTTGAATACAAAGGTCATAATGGTACTTTGAGTTTGTGGTGAGACTTGGTCAATTTCAGTCCTGTGAGAATGTGGAAATAGCTTCTAATTTTTGTTGCTGTTGACTCTTTATAATAATAGAATTTATTGATAGAAGCTGTACAGTTTACTTAGTGGTTTCCTTGTTCTAATAAGAATTTCGCTCACGTGTTTTATTGTACATTAGTATGTGATCTGAATATGTTTGGCAAATCTAGTGCCTACATGTGAAGCATAGTCATGAAAAAGTCTTCAAGTATGCAATCCCCTCCTAAGAGGCCCAATTTCAACTTTTGTTTTGTATAATAAATCCCTTGTTTCTAAGATGCTGAATTATTAGAGAAAATCAGTCTTTGAACTTTTTCAAGCCTCTTTATATTCTATAGTGCTCCAATCATAATACCAGCTACATTTGGTCATTACATTAGGCCACTTTCTACACCATAGAACAGGGCTTTTACTCTTTACAGTAAATCTGTATGTACGCTTATGGTGTCATATTAAGAATGATTAGCATGTGTACAGAACTGCGTGGAACTTTTTTACCTTGCAAAAGTTGTAACTGTAGGCATAAATATATTTATACTATATGCGTTCCTCAAAAATATGTTAGACATGTATAGTGCAAGTAACAACTTGAGAACAAAGAAGAAACTAGTTTATATTTTGTGTATGTGAACATAAGTTTTGCTGCATAGCAAAGAATCATCCTGGCTAAGAAGCACTTTGATTGGTGTCATGAAGTTAATAAACCCACATATCACAATGTACTTAAGAATTTGCAGCAATATATTGTGAATGCTATAAAAAAAGCACATTAAATTTTTAAATGTCAGAGAACTGTCTTTGTGAACTGGAAAATAAGTCGGAAAACCACCAAAATGCCAGGAGGGCAATCTGAACAGTGAACGTGCTTAGGAACTGGATTGTAATTTGGGCAATAAACCCTGTTTATAATAGTCTTCCAGTCATTAACTGTCTCTGCTGCCAGAGGGAACTGGGACTATTAACTTCTTCTGACTGAACCAGAGGGGAAAAGCAATAATTTCTTTTACAAGCAGAAGGAAAGGTTCTGCTCAATAAAGAACAATTAAACATTTCCTATAAAAGAGAATGCTCAGGAGTTCATACCACTGCTGGCTATCGAAACCTTTCTTTTGGCTCTTTGAAGGATATTTTGTGCTATTAAGATAGGTTTTTGTTTGTTTGTTTGTTTGTTTTTGTATCACTACAACTGCAAGCTTGATGATGCCATATTTTGCTGGGAAGAATGGTTCCACTGGATGAATAGTGACTTAATGAATTTATTTCTTGTCCCTAATAGATAATCACTGATGGGATTTCAGAGATGAGGGCTAAACCTTCTCTTTTATGCTGATCTTTCTTCCTGTGTCTGAGGATGACTTTAATTATTCAGATAACTCTCCCTATTTCCACCTTTCACTTGCTATTAATTTTTGGGGGGTAAAAGTATTTATTACATTCTTATTGGATCAGTCAGGTGTACAGGAAATTATACTCTATCGCTATGTGCTTTATGAAGAAAAGTTTTCTTTCTATTTCCTTAGTATTTTTTTTCTTTTACCTGTACTATAAAGTTATTTCAGAGCTATTATTTCTGTCAGAAGAATTAAACCTCGAGATCTTTGTCTGGATCATAGCATTTTGTGGTGCAAAAAGAAGAAATAGATCTGTCCTTTTAGCATAGAATTCACAAATGGCTGTCAGTGAAAGAAGAAAACATAGCAGGCATGGTGTCTAGTTGTAAGAGGAATGGCCCAAGATGGGAATGAATTCATTTTCACAATATATGGGTAGTATTTAGCCACATAAGTAATTTTCTTTCAAGGGAAAGGGTAATAAATTATTGCTAATTACTCCTTGAATTTATCATTATCAGTGTATAACAGCCATATCACTTTAGCAGTTCATGAAGATGTGGTATTTCACAGGGTTTTCTTAGTATCTGGATTGCTGTACAAAACAGCTTCCAAAAGAGGGAGGCAGCTTCGTTTCTACTGCTTCCCATCCATCACCAGCTGGCTATCGAAGGATACAGGAGTAAAACAAACAATGAAAATTACTGCCCACATGCTGGTCCTCTTTTCTCTGTGATGTCTGCAGTAATTGAAACCCTGGCTTGACTAACTGCTGCTGAATTCATGCAGCATCTAGTGCCAAACAGAACACCAATACCACTGCTATTTCAGAACTCCTTTTCCATAATGTTTCTACTGGGATCTGTTGTACTGTGAGACAAGTACTTCACCACTTAAGCAAAATCCTCACTGAAGGTTGAAAAGAATTTGACTTAACTGCACATATTGTCCCTTGATTATTTGTTCATGTTGCATTAGATAATGCAACATGATAATGCTCATGCCTCATCCCACAGAAAAGTCACCCAACAGAAATCTTCTTGAGACCTACCTGTCATTCACGCCTATCAGAATGGTTTAAAAATCCTGCTTGCAGTTCTTGGTTGTATGACTAAAAATATCTAGTGAAGGAAGAATGCTGGGAGAGAAAATACTTGAATGCAGGTACACCTGCCAGAGAGGAAGTTGTGAGCAACTCCTGTGAAGCAACTTTATTCTATCTCTACTATACTGCCTTTCCCTTCACTGCTAGATAGGAAAAGGTTATTATAAAGAATACTTCGATGTTCTCTGTACTCCCTTGTTGCAAGGATTTTCAAAGCCATAAAGCTAACAACACTATTTCATTTCTCCTTCAAATAGGAGTAATGAGAACATAACACTGAGATGGGTTACTGCTTCAGAAAGCTTGGTGCTATCCTTCTGAATGTAGCAGAGGTAGACATTTATGGAAGATCAGATCACAGGCTGCTGAAAAAAAGAGAATTTCTGTGACTGAATGCAGGGAAATGTTCAAGAACTGCTAACATTTCTCATTAGCGCAACAGAATTAGAAAAAGAAGGCAAATGTTGAACCCTTCACTGGGTCAAGATTTTAAGCATCAGGTGGCATTATGAGGCATAGTCCTCCGAAGGTTTGAGTACCTAAATTAATATCCTCAAAGCCACTCACAATAGTAATAAGAGAGTATAGACTATTTTAGATAATTCTTGGTTGTGTAATAACAACTTATTTACAGACTGCTGGCTAAATTAAAAGATACAGTGTCTCAGGACCTTGTTGTTCAATTTCTACTTATCTTACCAAAGCAAAATAGGAATTAGCTGGGAGATTCTTGCAAATTTTGTAGAGGCAAGGAATGGGGAAATAAATGATAATAGAGCTCTACAAAAAGGCTACAAAAGAGATTTTTTCATTAAACAAAAAGCAAACAGCAGAAAAGTTTTTAAGGCTTCAAGTACTGTTAGGATTGGATCATCTACCTCCAGTTTATTAAAAGGTGTCTGCCAGGCCTGACTTTCAGGTGTATGCAGCTAAAGCATATATGAGAAATGGATTTGGCCTAAGGTCCTCATTCTCCTTGGGGAAAGGTACAAATAGCTAGCAGCAAAGAGAAATGGAGTTTTATGAGCCTTTGTTGATGAGATGGGCTTATAGCAAGTGAGAGACTTATAACTCAACAGCTGAAATGTTGTGGGTTTATTCCAGTCTTCCATTTGATTAAAATTATGGCCATCAATTTTCTTCAAAATTACGTGTATAGTAGCTCTCTCTCTGTGTCATATATTTTTTGTTGGAAGTATTGGGAGCATTCTTCTAAGATTTTTTAAGAATCCATATTTTTAACACTTATTCTTCTATCCTAAATGTTCAAATGTTTATGTGTCCAATACTACATGACTTGATTTAAGCAAGAAATTTGTTCCCCTACAGAGAAAGGATCTACTCTATAGAGTCCCCTTAAATTGAAACACATTCAGCTCTAAAAAGATTAAAAATACAGTGATAAACCATATACTTGGCTTTTCACAAAGACAGTTGTTTCAAACATTGCAGGTAAGAAAAAAAAAGAAAATAGATGAAAAATAAGAGGGTAGATTTTCCATTATATATTTGATGAACTTTCCCATGTACTGAATCTCATGATACTTAGTGAGTTGAAGCACAGATGTGTGTGTACATTAAAAATACATAATATATCTGCCTTAGCTCACTATATTCTCTTCAGAAATAAAAACAGTCATCTTTCCTAAGGTATTACAGATTTTAATAATCGATTAGGTAAAGATTTAATGGTATGTTTAATTTCTTCATTTATCTTTTCTCTGAGGCTGATGCTTTTGAAAGTCATTATTTGATGAGATCATGCAAATTCATCAGTCTTGGTGTTAAAGGAAAGGTGTAGGGTTCTTGAAAAAGCTTTTTCAAAAAACTATATTGCAGCTTACCAAGAAATGTGAAACACAGTATTAAAGCAGGAAAAAATGATCATAAATTGCAAATGGACTGTGTCGATTTTGTTCAGTCTGGCCTGCCTTTATCAGATGTGAACTATACTTTGTGTAGGAAATATTTAGTTTATCTGGGAAATACTCATTTTACTTTGCATATGACATGAAAATGAGTTTTAAGCCCTGCCTGTTAATATTTGAAAGAGATCTTCATTCGGGTTTCTCTCAAATTGGTGTTTAACTATAGACTCTGAACACATGAGGGAGACAAAGACCTGGTAAATATGAGAGAGAGAGCAAAGCAGAGATCAGATTATTTTTTTCGCCATTAGAACTCTTTATACACAGATCTTCTGAAAGGAAATACATTGAATGAATACAGCTGAGTTAAAAGTATTACAGATGATTAATATTTTTATCCCATCATATTAATTTTTATTTTTTTTAGTTGCCACATGTACCCAATGAGGCTTTCAGGACAGCCTGGGGAGAGAGCCCTTGGTGCTGTGCATCAGAAGCAGTGCTCTCCTCTGTATTGCTCCTTTTTTTATAATGATGTGACTGCCTTGCTAGCATTCACTACAGATTTTCACTGGTGGCAATGACCTCACAGTGCAAGCTGCTGGAGGCTGTGGGTGTTTAAATTGGTTCTGTAGTTCTGAGTAGCTCAGAAAATCCAGAGGGAAAAAATCTGGCAGAACTTCAAGAAAACCATTGCATCTATGAGAAAGATTAAGCAAATGTAATTGAGGACACAGCTAGTGGCTAGAACTCCCTTCTCTGCTACTCATCTTTCTAAGGCTGTGGCCTAGCTACCCATCTGCGTGTTTCTGAGGCCACCAGACCCATACCACTGAGGCAGAAGCGACGACCTCACTGAACAGACTAAATCTGCTCTAGGAATGTGATGTTTTCAGAGAATGGAAGAGGCATGTGTCAAGATTCACTTTCAGGTTCTTTGTCCTGTGGGTAGATGTGCCTTGTAGGTCTGCAGAGTGGAATCTAATCCTTGTTCTGATTGGAAAATGGGAGGTTTTCCTGTAAATTCATTCCATTTTGTTGGTAAACTCATTTAAGTACATGCATTTGTCATTTATTTTTTGAGAAGGAAGGCTGAGAATGGAATGCCACAGCTTATTAACTGGCAGTAACTTGAAACATAGCTTAAAAACTTGGCATTGAAATTATATTTGTGCTTGCAGGCTGAGTCTGTCTTCAGCCATGAGGCTACTAGCCTGATTTATTATCACTTCTTGTGCAGAAACTGTGTGCACAGCATAGTTCATCATATTTGGAAGTTGGCAAGGGTAGCCTCAGACTCTTTCTGTTTATTCCTTGAGAAGTTGTCAAGACAGCTATGGGGATTCCAGCTGCATAAGTCTCTTAAGAACTTCATCCTATTTCCACACCCATGGAAATGAATGGCATTCATAGGCTGAGAAGGCAGAAGTGAAAGCATTAAATGAAGGCCAGTGTGTTGTAGGGGATGGTGGGACTAGGTGGTTCAGAAGGCTAATGAGAGGAACGTGCAAACCTCCATTTATTTGTACAATGACTGTCTCTCACTGTTATCACCTGCTGGTTTCTCATGCCTGCTCCCAAGCAGGAGGCCTGATTCCTAAAGCACAGCTGTTCTGCTCCTAAGGGATCTGTCTGAGAGGAAGTAGCTTCTCTCATGAGATGCAAACACTGTGAGCCATCATGGAGACAAGGCTCCTGAGAAACTTAAAGGAAATTCACTTTTGATAGTGTTTGCACTTCAGTTCATACTGCTGTTCCTTTTACTGTCCCTGTTTCACTGGTGTCCCCAGTGCACTTGTGTGGCAGATGATTTGAGCGTGTGCTGGAGGTACACACCTGGACCAGATGATTGCTTTGTAAAAATGGGAGTGAAAGGGAAAGTCTGTGAATGGATTTCACACTGAGGATGAGCGTTAATGATCCTCAAGATCACAGTTGCTATTCAGAGTGAATTAAGATTTTGTTTTAGGGCAGCACAACTAATCTTGTAGAGTGAAGAGAGGATCAAGAATATTGTTTTCTGCATCACAGCAGACATACTTCATCATAATAAGCAGAGAGACATCAAGGCTGTCACATCAATATCAGTGATTCCACCATGCAAACCCTGTCAGCAATATTGCATTATTTAAAAAATATAATACTCCACACAGAGACCGCAACACTAAATACATTCAAGAAAATAATAAAAACAAATGTGCAGAGAGGTAAAAAAGAAGAGTGGATGATGTGTGTTAGGTCTGATTCCTTATTTTTTAGGTTTCAGCTCCCTAGGAAATGAACAAAAATTTACTAGTTCAAAACTTCAGACAGATACGGATTTAAAAATGAGAAGGCATGCAGGGGCCAGATGTTACAGAAATTAATGAAAATGTGGATATTTCTGAAAAAAAAACAATGCTGTGGCTCGTTCACAGTTGTTAGCTGACAGACTTGAATGGCTGTATATGTTTTTCTTCATTTTGGTATGCTCTCACTCCCAATAATTATAAATGTTGAACTTCTGCATACTGTAACTGAGCCATTCACATTCCTCAGTTCTGGAATATTTGGTGGACAAAACAACACCAGTGTTGACCAGAAAGCCATGTCTCTTCGAAGGGAATGAATATCAGAGACAGATAATTTTCTCCCTGTGATCTGAGCGCTGGGAGACGAGTTACTCCCTTACCACATTTCATTATCACGCTGCTCATGTTTTCTTTGTATCGCATTCTGCATATTTTTTCTTATTCAGTGTCAAAAGAAAAGGAGAAGCACAAATTTAAATGAAGACAAGAAAGATGTGCACCTACTTTTTGAAAGGTGCACAGAGAAAAAAGTAATTCTGTGAATATTAAATCTCACCTGATAATCCTCAGAGGTACTCATTTTTCCTCTGCACATGGCAGAGGTGCACCACGAACCCATTTTAGTAGATTGACACACCTTCAACACTATGGAGAGTTAATTTATTTAAAACCTGAAGTTATTTATCTCTAATGTGTTAGAATTATGCATACAACACAACAGACTCTAAACCACTGTGTAAGAGTATGACTTTTATTACACTTCTACAGATATAACTTTGCAATATTTATAATTATAATATTTCAAAATACGCTTTGTTCCTGTATGAGTTGTAATGATTATTTCATAAACTAGCTAGCCAGTTTTTTTTAATTTCAACTCCCTGCACCATATATTTGCTTTAGAATAAAAATGACTGAAATAAAGAGAATACAAAGAAAAGATAGATCCAGTAAAGGAGATAAAAAGGGGGAAAAAAGCTCTGCAATTACAATTGACAAGTTGGTTTAATATCCAGTGAAAGAATGCAATTCTAGAGCAGCTGGATTAATTAAGTAATATAGCAAAACAAGCCATAGGTTTGTATTTTCATTTTCAGTATTTCTCAGGACTTAGGGAGGCCTGAGGACTTAGAGCTCAACTTGTCTCCACACAAAAAGTGCTGATAGCTATACTGATCTTGTGTTACAAGATATGAAATACACCTAATATGTTAAGTACATATAGAGGATACATCTTATTCCGAATATAAATAGTACATAATATATCTTCTATATATTATTGTATATTCTTATATGAATGTGTTACATATGCATAATGTCCACGAAGGCTGCTCCAAAAGTAATGCCTCCTATTGTATCATATTGGCCCATGGCTTCAGGGGTGGATGATTGTGGTATGGCAGTAAGGGCTGAAACTTCCCAATAATATTCTGTTACATTTTGTTGGTGTGTGGCAGATGGCAGCAGAGGGGAAGTCTGACAAAATGGTGTCTGACATGGAAATGCGTATGAAGTAAAGGGCTGGAATAGAATTTCTCCATGCAGAAAAATGGCACCCACTGACATTCATTGATGATTGCTGAAGGTTTGTGGAGACCAAACAATGGATGTGAGCACAGTGAGATGGTGGGTGGTGCATTTCAGCAGTGGTAACAGTGACATGAAAAAGAAGCCATGTTCCAGATGGCCGTGCTCAGTTGTAACACCATGAAGTGAAGAGCGTCTGAAACAGTTCATTCATGTGAATTGGTGGATGCTGACCAGGAAACTGCATATGGAGCTGGATATCAGCTTCAGTGCATTACAAATGATGGTGGAGATATTGGAATATAGCAAAGTTTCCACTAGGTGGAAACTGGTAAAATGGTCACACAGGAACAGAAAGAACACCGTATGCAAGTTTATCAGGGTCTGTTGATTAAATATGAGGCAGAAAGTGGCAGTTTCCTGGATCACATCATTACTGGTGGAAAGATGTGGTGTCACCACTATAAGATGTAGTTAAAACAGCATTCCACAGAGTGGTGACTTGTGAATTCCCCATCAAAGGAAAAATTCAAGACAGCCCGCTGTGTGTGAAGTGATGTGTACTCTCTTTTGGGATAGAAAAGGTGTGTGACTTGTCTGGATTTCCTGGAACCTATATAAATCATCAACTCTGACCTCTACATCATAGTGCTGACTGGTCTGTAGGCTCAAATTTCAAGAGAGAAGCCAAAGCAGATCATTGATTTTCAACCCCTCTGCCATGGACAGAGTTGCCAACCACCAGAGCAGGCTGCCCAGAGCCACATCCAACTTTGTCTTGAATGCCTTCAGAGATGGGGCAACCACAACCTCTTTGCACAACCTGTTCCAGTGCATCACCACCCTCTGAGTGAAAAACTTCCTCCTAACATCTAGCTTAAATCTCCACTGTCATAGTTTAAAACCATTCCCCCTTGTACTATTTCTATCAACCCATGTAAATAATCATTCCTCCTTCTGTTTATATGGTCCCTTCAAGTACTAGAAAGTCATGATGAGTTCTTCCCAGAGCCTTCTCTTCTCCAGGCTAAATAATACCAGTCCCCTCAACCTTACCTTGTAGGAGAAGACAACCTTCTTGCAACATGATAATGCCAGACCCCACATCAGTTTGAAGACTGTGAAGCATATTGCCATTGTTGGCTGGACTGTCTTACCACACTCATCACATAGTCTGGATTTGGTACCTTCTGACTGCCAATAAAAGATGCACTGCTTGGAACATTTTCCTGGCAATGATGCCAGCCTAGCAGCTTTGAAATGGTGTTTCATCCCACTGGTGCAGATTTTTATGAGTGAAGCATGAAAGCTCTTGTACATTGCTGGTGAAAATGCAAAGCTAATGGCAATGACTATGTTGAGAAACAGTATTCTGTGGCTGAGAATTTACTCTGTCAAACAGTGTTATTATGCTCATTATTGTAGTTTCCATTTTCAGAGCAAGCTACATATATTAATAGTTGTGTGATCACACAAAGAGAGAAAACCAAATAAGGAAGAGAAAACCCTAGCTTCTAATATAAAAATAATGAAGCAATCTAAAGAAGGAAATCAGTAATTGGTATAAGGGAAATGAATGGAATAAATGATGTGACCTAGTTTACTTGGAAATCTAATGTTGCCTTGGGCATTATAAAAATGAATCAGATAGGTTGAAGAAAAGGAAGTGAATGATCCCTGGATGATTTAATAAATTTGTAAAAGTTTCATAGAAAACCTGGAGACCTGGAAAATGGTTCAGTAGACATTCACATGCCGAGTGCAAAAAGACACAAAGATCCTAGAAAATGACTTACTAAGTTACCTTTACACACATGAGTAACTCAACAGATGGTTTCAGAAATTCCATGCAACCCAGGATGTGGAAGGGAAGATTTCTCAAAATTTTCTGTATGAGGAGGTACAAAAGGTGCAGAATAGCAATTCTGGGAAATATAGAATATACAGAGCATGTGATCAACTCTGCTACTATTCTGAGGATGTTACGCATGTTAGTTAACTATCAAGCTGAATTTCTATCCTAATCAGAGGCAGAAGAAAGTGGCTGGTTTGGCTGGTTTGATTTGAATAACTGATGAAGGGGAGCCAATGTGTGTAAGATCAGTGGATTGGAATTATTTTCTTTGTACAGAAGACCAGGGAAAGTAGAGGGGTCAGAGGGAACATGAAACAAGTGTGTGAGAAGGATGTGACCATTCTGCTGCTGAGTGTCTGGAAAGTCCTCACAGTGTGAATGTCTTGAGACAAACCACCTGCAGGCAATCTTTGTCTCTGCGCACTGACCTGGGCACAAATAATGCTATTGCTCTTTCTATTCAGACTAGATACTATCCAACATTTTCTTCTATTGGACGGTGAACTGTGAGCTTGCTTGGAATTTGGATACTTCTGAAAGCAGCTGAAAAAACTCATGTGGAACACAGGTCGACCAGTGAGGTCTGAGTCCCAAAGCAGAGAACAGAGGGAGAAGGCTTATCCTTACTGCTTTAGAAATGAACTCCTGGACAGGAGGTGTAAAGGTGAAGACAAACGGACCTGTAACAACCTGTAAATTTAGCTTAACTGATAAGTGATGGTGACAAGAACTTTCATCGATCTAAAGACAAAAGTATGCTGGGGCTAGAATATAAACTGCTGGCTTTTGTAACAACAAGGTAAAAATAGATCTGAATAGAAAATACAGTATCCAGGCAGCAGGAAATAAAGTCTAATAGCAACCATAGACAGATGATGTGAGCAAAAATGGCAAAAACATGTATTTCCTTTCAGAACAATAAAAACACATACAGCAGTGATTACTATTAGAGATGGAATCCTGTATGAAATGTTGACTTATATCAAATATTCTGCAACAGAAAATGAACTTAACTTGACAAGTATCATGTTCCAGGCCTGAAAGCATATGAAATGAGAAGACAAATAGAGACACTACTTATGTTTTGAGTAAAAAGTTGTACTGAACAGTGAAGAAGGTAATCAGTCAAAGTGATCAGGGAAAGTATCACAGAAAGCAGGATAAGGCATTTCTCTGGATTGTGCAGGCAAAAAACAGCTAGAATCAGAAATAAAGTCATCAAATAACACTGAAATGGTAATTCTGTTTATATATATGGCATAAATTACAAAGGAAACCTTAATTCCTTCACGTTGGTGACTATTTCTTACCACGCAGTACTGAAAGAATCTGTTTATTGCTTTATTGCTTTGGTTAGCTATTGTAGCACAATTTGTTGCAAACTACTACACTGGATTCAGTTACAATGTCGTGAAAATAATTGTGAGAGAAAAGCAAAACTGTGGGTGAAAGTTATTTAGAGACAAGTTTGAACTTCTGAAAGGACTCCCTAAATCTTAGAGAACTACCAGAACTTGTACTTTGCCACAGACCATAAACAAGTAAAAAATTATGTCTGAGAGGCAAATATAAATAACACTCGGGGCCTTTCACTGGAATAGAGAAGAACAAATACTGTATCTGTACTTCATAATAGAAATAGTGTTCTTGATGATGAATTCACCTTCAAAAGGTAATCTGCATATTCAGTCCTAGCTTATTACACAAAATCATTCAGTGCATCTGATAAATTTAAATTTTCAAATTAAATTTAAATTCAACTTTCAAATTTAATGCAAACAGCATACTGAAAATTCTGATTTCAAATGTAGGAACTCTCTTAGAAACTATATGCACTTGCACATTTTAAGCATTTTATACTTTAACTCCTCCTGAAATAAGTATGTTTACATTTGCAGTGTAAAACAAACAAAAAAAAGTATGTAAGACACAGTGTAGTGTTCTTCTGGATATTAAATATTAAAAATTCCAAATTTTCACGTAGTTGATGGAAGTCTGATGATTATTTGAGTTTATATCCATAGGAAACAATCACTGATGGCAAGCTTTCATGAGCAGGAGCAGGAGGATAGCTGCTGTACATATCAAGCTAGCAGTTTAGTGCTCCCTCTCTTCACTGTCCACTCTCACTTCAGGAAGTCTTGCTGAGCACACAACTCTTCTCCATGAATACAGTAAAGAAGGCCCTAGATGAGGCAGTTTGAGAGCACTGCATGGGTACATCTGTGTCAGGCCAAAGTGATTACTTGGTTACCTATCTTTAGCTATTGCAGCCTTGATGGCTTTAGACATTCTGAATATTTTTGACATTGTTTACTGATATTATTAACAGTAATAATAATAATGCACATGCTATTTGTCATAGATCTTCAGCTTCTATACAATACCAGTTTGAATTGAAGGAAATTTGCTTCATGACTTATTCTATCTATTGACTGGTTTAGTATCTTGCTACTGGAATCTGGAATACAAGTTGCATATGTCTACACTCTTAAAGTCATGGCTGGCTGTCACAGACACAGTCACAGAAATAACTGAAGCAGCTTGTGATTCCTAGTAATCCCGATACCTTTAACTGTGGAATTTTGGGAGATGTAAGCATCTAAGCCAGACACGTCCAACCTATGGCCTGCAAGTTGCAAGTGGATGGGCACAATTTGCATTGTGACATCTCTGCCCCAGAGGTGGCCCTGCTCAGCCATGGGTGTGCACCTGTTGTCAATCAAATATCGGTGTGCTGTTAACACTGCTGGGGCTGGAAAGAGGGTATAGGGCAGTGCTCAGCTGATGGCAGGTATGTTCATGTGTTCTGATATATTCACTGAACACAGTCCTGTGAACAGGAAAAAAAAAAAAAAAAAAAGCAGCTATGCCTTCAGTTTTGAGATAGGAATATGACAACTGGCTTCAAGATTGCTGGAAATATCTTCAATTTTTTGGTTTATTTGTGACTCCATTTTCAGTCAACATAAATACATTATCTGAAAATTTTCAAATGAAGTGTATAGAGTAGTAATAAAAAAATTGATCATATCTTTTCATCAGAATTTTATATGACTTATCTTAATAGAGTGGAATATCCCTCTCTTCACAATTGCATCTACTCACATAATCATTTTTTGGCAGTACACACATGTGTGAAGTACAATAAGAGTAAAATTTCATCAAAAATCTCTAATGCACATCTTGAGTGCTCACTGAGAACTGCAACAACTGCAACTGAACAAGGCAGAAGTATTAGTTTCACAAAAACAAGGACACGTACCCACTAGTTCTATGGTTTTGTTGCTTTCTTTTTAAAATATGTTTTAATTAAGAAAATAGAAGTTAAAATAAGATTTGTCACCTATATACATGAACTGTATTTTATATTTTATGAGGGCAGCTCCAGAAGTAATACCTCCTATTTTCCTATATTGTCCCATGATGTCAGAGGAGTATGCTGGTGGTACGGAAATAGAGGTTGAATGTTCCCACCAATATTTCATTATATCTATTTTGTTGCCAGGAGACAAATGGCAGTAGCGGGGCAGTCTGACAGAATGGCATCTAACATAGAAGTGCGTATGAATAAAAGATGTGTCACCAAATTCTTCCATGCAGAAAAAATAACATCCGATGACATTTATTGATGTTTGCTGAACATGTATGGAGAGTAAGTGGTGGATGTGAGCACAGTGAGGTGGTAGGTGGTGTGTTTCAGCAGTGATAATATCAATAATGGGTCTCCTCCACTGGTGCAAATTGTGATGAGTGGCATCCGGGCTTTTGTTCATTGAAAATGCATAGCTGCTGATGATCACCAGGCTGAAAAATTGTTATATGGAGCTGAGACTTTGCTTTATCAACTGGTGTTACTGTCCTTTGTCTAGTGGTTGTAGTTTCCATGGAAATAACTAGCAGGTATTACTTTTGGAGCAAACACTGTGGATCTGCCCCTTGTCAGTATGGCCCATGCAAGCCAAAAGATTGAACACCCATGATCTAATGTGTTCAACCTTATACTTCCCTTCTTAAAATTAGTTTCAATATTTTTTTTTCTTAATTTTTGGCTATCTGCAGATGATAATTAAGCTCATGAAGATTTCACAGAATCAGAATGGCTTAGCCTGGAGGGGACCTTAAATGTCACCCAGTTTCAACACCATGCCATGTGCAGTGCTGCCACTCACCAGCTCACGCTGCCCAGGATCCCATCCAGCCTGGCTTTGAGCACCACCAGGGATGGGACATCTACAGCCAGTGTCTCACTCTTTGCTCTGTGAAGCAATTTCGTCTTAACTTCTAAACTAAATATCCCCTCCTTTAGTTGAAAGGCATTCTCCCTTTCCTATCCTTATCAGACCATGTGAAAGGTTGGTTCCACTTCTGCTTGTAAGCTCTCTTCAAGTACTGGAAGGTTGCAACGAGTTCTCCCTGGAGCATCCTGTTCTCCAGTCTAAACAGGCCCATCCCCCTCAGCCTTTCTTCACAGGAGAGGTGTTCCAGCTCTCTGATCATTTTTGTGGCCCTTCTCTGGACCTGTTCCAACAGCTCCACAGCCTTCTTGTTCTGCAGACCCCAGGCCTGAACACAGTACACCAGATGGAGTCTCATGAGGTGAACAATTCCCTCTTTGTCCCTGCTGGCCACCTCTCCTCTGATGCATAGCAAGGTACTGCTGGTCTTCAGGGCTGCATGCACACACTGCTGACTCACAGCCAGATTTTTGTCCAACATGACTCCCAAGTCATTCTCTGCAGGATTGCTCCCAAGTTCTACTCCTAGTCCATATTCACATCTGCGACTGCCTCAATTTAAGGAAGTAGAGATCATTTCAAAAGTTCAGGCAATCCTTTTGGATCTAAATTTGGACTGTGAAACCTTTAACATGAGTTCTGACAACAGCAGCTGTGTGAAAAAAGTCCGCACTACAGACTGTATTGAGCATATGTTGGTTATCTGAGGAACTGTTCAGACTAATGTATGCTCGCTAATCTGCTCCATTCACAAACATCATCATCTTAATGCAGGGCCCATGAAGAAATCACAGCTTTCCAAAATCAAATTTTGTTCAATACAAGATTGATTTATTTTTCTTTTATTGAAGTTAACAAACCGTCTGAATTAAAAGCACAGACTCTCCACAGGAAAATATCCATATTAAAAAATTTGTCTAAACAGTTTAATGAAATTATTTTCATAAGTATTTATTTTAGTGAGAAAGGGAACCACCATGGGTGAAAGAATATGTTAATTCCCTTAGATACCTCCTTAATTAATGAAAGTTTTCAGCAGAGGACATAAGATCAGTCTATACAGGGAAAGTATTCCTCTCCAGCACAATGCCTCATGTTTGCATACCAACCCGAGCTCAGTGTTTTTCCTCCACTTTCCACCTCCATCCAAATTTTAAACAGGCTTTTGAAAGCCACTCTCACAGTACATTGCATTAAACTATTCAGGTTGTTTTCTAAACCTCTTTAAGAGATTCATAGGGCACCCCACAATTTTTAACTCCCCCACCCCTTCTCCTGGAAGCCAGCAGAGGGGAGAAATCTGCTAAAAGAGTCAAGGATTCTGTATGCAGTCTCTTGTCCTGAGCAATTAATTAGCCATTACTGGGAAAGAAATCATCACATACATACGAATGGCAAAATAGCTCGTGTCTCTGCAATACACTTCTTTGGTATGACAGAGCATGTAAGTTCATTTTTAAAGCAGTATTTCAAATGGTGTAAAGGGAGATCTGTTTGTTTTCTTGCCCCCCTCCCCTCCCTCAATGACAGAGTATTAGTTAAAAAACAAATGAAGGAAAATTCCCCAAAGAACCTTAGCAGGGAAGAAGAGAAACATCCATTGTAAACAGCGGGTGGGTCTTCTGACAGGCTTTGTTTGCAAATGATAACAATTACAGGTAATTTTTCATTGCAATTGGAAGAACAGGTATTACAAAAAAAAAAAAAAAAAAAAAAAAAAAAAGGAGAGTGCGGGAAACAGAGAGGGAACGAGATTTCCCAAGTGCCTTATTCCCTCCCAGGTCTACAACCTAACAGGAGTGTAGAGAGCTCGGTAGTTTCTTCTCATTCCATTAAGTGAGATCTAATTGCGTCTCTTCTGTCTGTTGGCAGATGCGGTTTCTACATAACAACAGCCCAGAGACAGAGCTGCCTGATTAATGCCTCCAGCTGTCATATGCCCCATTATCTGTGCATTTGCATAACTTAATGGTTTAGGACAGGGGAGAGAGGATGCTTAATTTAATGTTTAGCAGGCCCTTGATAGCTGAATAATTTAAGAACTGTCAAGGGAGGTCAGTCCTACAGCGATTCAGCAAGACAGCTATGATTTCTGCATATCATTAAAATCCTTACTCAGGATAATTTGAAAAAAGAAATGGAGGTGGGGGAAGAGCAACAATGCCCGAAAGGTGGCCATGCTTCTCTGTTAACCCTTCCTTCCCCAAGAAAGGGGACTGGGAGAAAGGTTTTGGGAGAAAGTATAGATCTATCACACAGACGAGAAGGAAGGGGTTAACTGCTTGCTTCCTCTTCCCCATCCCCCAGCCTTCTTCTCATAGCTGAAGGGTGGAAATACAGAATTTGCTTAAATTCAACTAACAGCCCAACATGCTTTGAACAGGAAACGCTCTCGGTTTCATTAGATACTAATGAATATTATTAAGCTAATCTGCCATTTGTTTTCTAATTATGTGTCAGAAAGCACTGCAGTGGCAGCTGAGGAAACTGCCAGGGTGCATTTATTTATCTTCAAATCCTGTGTTTACTGACCAACTGCAGCAGAGTGATTAGGATCAAATGAAAAGGGATAAGAAGAGAGAGAAAAAAAATGCAGGTTGATTACCGCTGTTCTTTTCCAAGTTCATCAACTTCTGAGTGACATTTGACTGCATTTTAAGCATCAATAAAAACGAGTTATTCAGGCCTCCCTCTGAGGCATTCTGTCATAATGTGGAACTGGATGAAGGAAGACTTTTGTGGCTGGATTGGCCCTACCTATCTGGTAGCCAAATGGAAGACTTGCTCAGTGAGTCATGGAACTGCGCTCTGCTACTTCTGTTGAATTCAGTGCATTCATCTGGCCCTGTCCTTTGCTCTCTGAAAGCTCAGAGCTGTGCTCCCTGAGCTCTGGCATTTTGGAGACCATATGGTTACCATTCAAACAACTTCAAAACACATCTGATTAATGTTTCTGCTAAGAGCAAGAGCTGCTAAGTTTAGTGCTGCTTGTTGGAATGGAATTTATTTACACTAAAGGCACCTTAAATTATTTCACTGGGTGAGGTGAGCCTGCTTCTTTGCTTGCGGTATATAGTCTGGCTCTTTAGTAGATGCTTTGCCTCCACCATCACTTCCATACTTTTGTGAATTACCCATTCTTCTCTACTGATGTCTGGTCTGCTTTGCCCAGCTCAATTAATTTGGCTCTGACAGAAATCCCCACAATTTGCCTTTGGCTCATGTAGTGGGCCCTCCTTGCAATTAGATTTTTAGGCAAGGACTTCTATTGCTTTAGTGTTTGCCTTCTATGAAAGATCTGATCATCTTATTTCATTTCTGATTTTGTTTACTTCATTTATAGGCAATCAAAAATGTCCTTGTGTTAAAGAACTAGCTTTTAAAAATAACAGTACCTTACATACATTATGTCAGTGTGTGTCTGTAATAGAGTACTTATACCTCTGCTCACAACTATATCTACAGACAAATATGCAACTGGATGAGTAACATCACTTTTTTTTTTTTGCATGTTTCACATTAGAACAGCATCTGCCATTGGACTACTTTGCTTTCTTCTCAGATTCAGAAAAAAAAAAAAGTTTAATATGAAAAAACAATTGGTTTGGGTTTTTTGGTTGGCAGGTGCCCAAGATTTTGAATGGGACTGAGTTCCCTCCTGTCTTTGTACAGTTGAAATCTCCTAAGTAATCTTATTCTTACATTTTATGCACACAGGAATATAACAGCTGTCAACAGAGTCACTTATCTAACTGTTTTAATCTGTAAATAATGACCTGCACCTTCATCTTGTAGTTCTCACACTTGATGAAGACATTTGGTGGGAAGGAGTGATTGAGCTGTAACAGCTTGGAAAGGAAAAAGGAATCTGTCCTGTTATAGGGCTGTTTTGTCCTTTTCACAGACCTTCCCTGAAGCATACAGTACTCACCAGAGGAGGATGTAGGACCTAAAGTGTTCGTCTTCAGTGAGAGGTAACTATTATTCACAGAACTGATCCATGTTATCAAGGCCCTGCATAGCTACACAGTTAATACTCTTCAGGAAATGAGAGATTATGCTTTTTTTTTTTTTTACTTTGTGGTTTCTTGCATGTATGCTCTTTGATTTTCATTCCTATGTAAATGTTTATTATTTTATTCAAATAGAATTTCTTGTTTCTTTGTTTTTACTCTTCATTCAATTTGCTGTAGAAGTGTAAACTTAGAAACAAGTGTTCGTTGTGAGGTTCCGCTTTTGAGAAATAGATATCTGTCAGATTCATTTTTGGCCATTGCCTTTTAGTTGCTTCCTAGCAATTACTAGGACTAATAATAATAATAATGATTAGGACTAGAGTGAAGCCAAAGCAGAAACTGAGATTTTATTTGCTGGAAACATATTTCCAGGTTAGAGACTCCATTTTCAGGTGCTGTTGGCCTTAGATTCATTTTGCTTAATTCTTATTAGATGCAAAGGTAATATTAGTGACAGAGATCTGTAATGACAAGTTTGTCCATTCTCAGCTTTTTGCTAACAGAATAAGAACAGGAAGAAAAATGGGAAGGGAAAAAAAATCCTTAAACATACCAACATAAATCAACACAGTTGTTCCAATCAGCACATATGGTGTGGTAACATTGCCCACTGCTTTGAGACCCTCTAATGGAAGACCATATGGGCTGCTGCTGCCTCAAAACACAATAGGCTTGTGTTTAGGACTTCCCAGCAAACTGGATTGAGAACTTCCTTATTATTCGTTTGTGTGTCTGCATCAATCTTTTTTCTTACAGAGGAATTTTTTTTTTCCAGATTCCTTCTCAGTGATAGATTCCTAAAGACAGATCAAGAAAAAAGGGTGTTTTTCTTCTAGCTATTTCATCTAATTGTCCTTGGATATTCTGGGACACTTCTTGACTTAAGAAATAGTAAAGAAAATATTACTGCTGGATCACTTTGTCAGAATACATTAATGGAAAGAAAAAGTATTCTCTTAAGTTCATATTTTTTTTAATGGAAAAAATGTTTATTTTGTAATCATGGAAGTTAGGGAGCCAGTCTGGGAGTTCTCAGTGCTTCACAGGCAGTGACTTTCTGGAGCTGCTCTAACCGAAGGCTGCTCTGAAGGAGTTGCAAAGAAAAATGTTGTTAAAACTTTGATACCGTGGTGTAATAAATCTTGTTTACCTGAAGACTCATAAGATGTAACTGAAGTAGTTACAAAGAGTACCCCTGGATCTAAACAATCTCGCATGATGATACTTGGTATAAATTGATACTTGGTATATATTGGTAACAAGTAGAATTGCCCTAGGCTTTTCCCACATCCATTCACACTTGAAAATAATATCACAATTTTCTTTGCGAATCTCCCATGGAATCTACATTGTTTTCCTTCAACAGGTCCTCTTGTCTTGGCTCATGTGCTTTGGCTGTCACTTATTACTTTACTCTTCTATCTGACCTTAGGTCCCTCCAGATCCTTAGGATTTTCAGCTTCGCAGTGAGTAAAAGCTTTTTAACCCAGAACTCAGATGGAGGAAGCTAGGAAAGGATCTCTTTTTCCTGGCCACAGACCATGGTTTCTGCTGGTCTGTACTGCAGGTGACCTGCACAATGTGGCTTTATATAGTGATACTACTACTATACTATCTGTTATGCATAGGTCAAGGATAGTGTTCTTGCTTTGCTCTTGCATAGTCAGAAAGATCCTTTCGGTCCCAGTGTAAGATAGAAGACAGCAGATGGATAAAGGGGACAGATGGGAATGTTGTTATTAACACAGTGATAGAGAATGGTTGGCTGGAGGATGGTTTCTCTTTCTATTCCCAAAGTGGTCTGGTATTCTGGCAGCTGGGGCTAGCTGGTGGCAGTGAATGCTGGCAGAGAAGGGCAGATGTCTTCACACTGGTGAGCAGGGAAGTCAGGCAGACAGCTTCCTTCAAGTGATGTCTCTTTGGCATCTGGGCTGTGTTTAGTCTGATTTTCCCTCGTAGACAGGAATTTTCAGAAGTGCTGTATCCTCAAATATCAGTGGAGGCGTATGGAAGCATAAGAGGCTTAAATGGATTATGAGAGGGCCTAAATCATGGAATGAGCCATGGGTACAGTGAGGCAAAGAAGGTAGATGTAATTTACTACAATATGACCATGTTTCTGCCAGTTTTTATAACTGGTGCCACTAAGCATGGGTACAAGTTTAGCAGACTGGCTGTGCAATACAGTCAACATAATTACAGCATCAGGTAATTGTTGTATTATTTTTTGTAGCTACTTCTGCTAGTCCAGTGACCTCGATGATTATGCAACATGAATGCAAAATGAACTTGATACTGCTTTATAGTAAATAGTAAACAAGTAGCAGATTAAGTCACCAACATGTCCCCCAGGCTCTTGATTAATCTTCAGGCAAAGAAAAGTTTTGAATTTTAGCTAAATACTTTAAATGGTTCTAAGTGTCACCGTCATTTAACTTTATTTTCCCTACAACTTTTCTGTATCTGTTTTTTAATCTTTGATCAATTCAGTAAAGATCTTTAACTACACGAAATACTTGTTTCTGAAATATAGGTCTTAGAATACTGTGAAAGATGGCAAAATGGAAAGTAATTCTACTATAGAGCAATTTAGGAGCAGAAAGGGATGGGAAAGATTCTTCTCTCTTCTTTTTCCTTCTGAAGTAAACAAAATTGTTCCAAACCACAAAATTTTGCTTGAATTTAGGGAGAAGTTCCAATCAGTACTTCTAAACAAATATCAAAATATAAGTTCTGTGATAAAAGCCTGATCTCCTGCATACAGATTAAAAACCACTTTTCTGATTCTGTCTTTCTCTGTCATGCTGAAAACACAAAGAAGTCTCGCATTCATATTCTCCTACTCACACATTTAGTGGAAAACAATGCAAATGTTCTTCTGCTGCACTAGACATCATCTAGATGAAAATTTAAAAATAAAATATCCTCTTCCCTCTGTTTCCAGAGGTGATTAGGATGACAAGTTAATCAAGATTTCATCTGAGCCCTGCATTTTTCTATTCATCATATCACAGCTGTTTTAATGTAGCTGTCCAGTCCATTCAAAGCAGGCTTTTTAGAAGAACTGAATATGTTGCAGATTTCCTTTACCATAAATCCCCTAGCCTTTTCCTTAACTAACAATATATGAAGCAAAATCAGAAAGATTGCAGATGTTCCACAGAGGTCATTATTAGGATATCTGTAATGACCTCTGTGCTGTGAACCGAAACCCAAGGATCACAGAATCACAGAATCATAGGGGTTGGAAGGGACCTCAAGAGATCATCGAGTCCAGCCCACTTGCTAAAGCAGGTTCCCTACACCAGGTCGCACAGGTTGGCATTCAGATGGGTCTTGAATATCTCCAGAGAAGGAGACTCCACACACCCCCTGTGCAGCTGTGCCAGTGCTCCGTCACCCTCACCGTAAAGAAGTTCTTGTGCACATTCGTGCAGAACCTCCTGTGCTGCAGTTTCTGTCCGTTCCCCCTTGTCCTGTCTCCACACACTGCTGAAAAGAGTCTGGCCTTGCCCCTTTGTCCCCCACACCTCAGATATTTATAAACCTGGATCAGGTCCCCTCTCAGTCTCTTTTCTCAAGGCTAAACAGACCCAGTTCACTTAGCCTTTCTTCATATGGGAGATCCTCCAGGCCCTTCACCGTCTTTGTGGCCCTGCGCTGGACTCTTTCCAAGAGATTCCTGTCATTTTTATAGTGGGGAGCCCAGAACTGGACACAGTACTGCAGATGAGGCCTCATCAGGGCAGAGTAGAGGGGGAGGATCACCTCCCTTGACCTGCTGGCCACGCTCTTTTTAATGCATCCCAGAATGACATTGGCCCTCTTGGCCACGAGGAGACCTAGGCAGAGCTGTTGGTGGAGTGTCATGGCTCCCCCATGAGCTGGGAAGTCACTAATGCTCTCTTCTGCTCAAGGGTTCTCAATTGCAAAAGAAGAATGCCTTCTCTTTGCTTAGAGAGTTCCAGGAAAATTGAACAGGAAAAACAAACAGTACTCAGCTTCTGAGATAATAGAAGGCAATCAGGTGTATGATAGTTGTCTTTAACCTCCTTCCTGCCTTTCAGAATCCAATGTGGATAGATCACAATTTTTCTGTATCAACTACAACTCTAAATATAATTTGGAAGATTTAAGTAAGTGTGCAGAGAGCAATATTGCATCACAGGACTGAACAGAGATGGTTCACAACAGGCTTTCAAGAGCTACAATGCTTGGGGTCAAAGTTCTGATAATTTAAAAGCGGCACATAAATCCAGAAGAGGGCTCACCTGTAATCTTCAGATGCCTCATATCCCTTGTGCAGTGGTATGCCCTGCAGTCTGAATGTAGGAAGAAAATGGTACTCAATACATCTCCAGTTGTTGTTTTTCTTTTGTTACCATCTTCTTTAGCTGGAATGTAATGAAAGGACATCTATTTAAAAGAGTTATTTTTCCCTTCTGCAGGTTTTTGTGAAAAATGCAGACATTACAGCAAATTTTCTACTTTCTGTAATATGACATATTACTTTTAAATGGACTGTAACGTTAGTAAAGCCTTTGTAAACTCTAGCAGTATAACAATAGTGGTAGAACTTGTCTTTTCCTCAGCCATCAAAATAAAGAAAATGTGTCCCAAGCCATTTCTTCAAAGGAACTGTAGCAGAAATCTTTTACAAATGTATATTGAAAGGGAGGCTGCCAGAACTGGGCTAAAATAAATGCTGCTCAGCTCAGCATAAGGTTGAGGTACTACTGGTCAAGACACGGTTTCTCTGTCTTTGGCTTTGTGGGTTAAAGCTTTTCAGGAATACCTTTATGCCTTGAATCTTCTGATCTATTTCATGAGTAATAAAATCTCAATTCCTAAAGAGATCACAGTAATTGAGTATATTCAGATTTAACTCAACATTTCCTACCTTTTTTTATTGTTGAATTCAGAATTTGTTTTGAATTATGTGTGTGGGAATCTAAGAGAATAAAAATGGAAGCCAAGAAACCCCATGTGTAGAATACAAGTTCAGCCTGTGAAATGACCTGACTTCTATCTAGTTGTCTATGAGAAGAGTTCTTCAAACAAAACAATTCTGAGTTTTAGCCTTTAAGCAAATATATATTGTGATGAAACCCTGAGCTATGAAGGGTCTAACTACTTGTTTTTACTGACTGTGGACACAGCTGGATACATACGTGAATTCCTGTCTGAGCAGGTTCTTATGACTTTTAATAAAGGACCAAATAACTTCTTCAGCAGTTCTTCTGGAGCAACATTTCGTTTGATGTCCATGTGAAATGAGCTAGCAGTCACAAAGCAGTTATGCTCCCCATAAAAAGAGCACTGTCAAAAAATCAGATAGTTTGCAACGTGATTATGGGAACAACAGAGCAGGAAAAATATGAATAAACATTACAACTGACATTTAGTTTGTCCTAGAGTTGGTCTCACTTTGCTGAGCAGATGCAGTGATGCGGAGGGATAGTGGACAGTTTGAAGTACACTATAAGCTCAGAGCTTAAAGAAATGCTGTGGACTCTGTCCTACGTCACACCAGAGATTTTCATAAGCGCTGCTAGAGACTAAAGAAAAACTGGTGCTAAATGTCACCTGTGATATTTCACTTGTCTCCAGAAAAGAATTCATTATGTGCTAATTGTTCTGGGAACATAGTTATCTATTTTTCATTCTGAATGTTTGTTTATCGTTTATGCCCTTACAGAATTTTTGTGAGAGTTCAATAAAGAATGAAATTATTGCCCTGTCACCTCTGTTAACAAAGCACTCTATCACCTATTGAAGTTTAGCCTAGGATCTCACTTTTGAAGACATTAGAAAGTATAACTGCAGGCAGGGCTCTTTATGCTCAGCTGAACAAAGTATCCTTCCATTTTCCTGCTATCAAAATTAGGACTGCAAACACATACCTGATAGTGGGTGGAAGAATTCGTGGCTTGTGCTGACAGTTCTCAATGAAAAGCACTGGGGTTCAGGAATCCAGCATGGTGAGGAAATAAAGGATTTGCAAATAATGCACACTACAAAACCAAGGCCAGGATGAACATAATTTATTCAATTGCAACGACTCTTTACAACATCCCCTTGAACATACAGCTTTCTAATGCACATGAGATGAAAAAGCATTGCCATTTATCTCTCACTGCTTCATTTGCAGAGTTAGAGGGGTCTCCAGCAGCCTACATGTAAGTCTATCTGCAGTGAAAAGTGTCCTGCTGAAAACGCTCCTGACACAGGGATCATGCTGCTTTGTACTTTCCTATACTGTTTTGATTATTCCCCTGTGTATTTGCCCCAAAGGTTCCAAAACTGTCTGGTGTGGGGAATGCACGTGACCAGTAGACAGAAGAGCAGGCAGTTGGCATGTGTTTGTTTCCTTCCTATTCCTCTCTGACTGTCTGCTTAAAGTCACTACTGAAAAGAGGACAGTGGGCTGATTAGACCTTTAGTTTAAGTCAGTATTCAGTTCTCCTGTTCACACATGTGAATCTATTAAAAGGGTGAAAAAACACGGAGTCTAATGAATATATTCAGAGTTTCATTTAATAATTTTTTTTCTGACAATTCACATCAACTACTAATTAATGCTGATTAGCATAACTCCCCTCACCCTCCTTCTATCAAGGCAATGTGCATACCTCTCTCTGCTTCTTGTTTGTAAATAGCTCGCCTGAAACAAAGTAATTTAAAATCTCCTTGTTTTTGTGAGCAGAAAAGGTATGCACTGTAATTCACTTTATCAGCTGGCCAAGTATTTCTGTTTCAGAGTATGATCTGAAGTCTATGGGCAGACTCCTACTGGGTTAAACAGATTTTAGATGAAGCTCTTAGCAAAGGCAGAACTTTAATAAATCACAGCCTTGCAACCTGTTTGGCAGGCTGCATACCTTTGTGATTCTCTATGGCCTGCTAGTTTAAGGGTTTTCTTTGTCTTTTTAAAGATTTTATTCTACCCAAGCAACCCTGACTTATATTCTACACAGCCTTTCTGAACATAAATGGAGTTTTACAGACTGTAAGTCAGAACTGACTCTGATTCTCTGATGTTGTCTTTTTCTGATCCAAGATTCACTGTCATGCTAGCTTGTCTCTTCCCCCCCTCCTGCTCCCTTCAAAATTTCATTTCTCTCTTATTCCTGTGTTTCCAGAGCTCTGCCCACACCACTCAGCTGCTAAATCTCTGTGCCTCTCTATTGGGCTGCCTTCTTCTTCCCAGCTGCCAGGTCTTCCTCTTCCTTTTCTTTTCTTTTCTTTTCTTTTCTTTTCTTTTCTTTTCTTTTCTTTTCTTTTCTTTTCTTTTCTTTTCTTTTCTTTTCTTTTCTTTTCTTTTCTTTTCTTTTCTTTTCTTTTCTTTTCTTTTCTTTTCTTTTCTTTCCTTTCCTTTCCTTTCCTTTCCTTTCCTTTCCTTTCCTTTCCTTTCCTTTCCTTTCCTTTCCTTTCCTTTCCTTTCCTTTCCTTTCCTTTCCTTTCCTTTCCTTTCCTTTCCTTTCCTTTCCTTTCCTTTCCTTTCCTTCCCTTCCCTTCCCTTCCCTTCCCTTCCCTTCCCTTCCCTTCCCTTCCCTTCCCTTCCCTTCCCTTCCCTTCCCTTCCCTTCCCTTCCCTTCCCTTCCCTTCCCTTCCCTTCCCTTCCCTTCCCTTCCCTTCCCTTCCCTTCCCTTCCCTTCCCTTCCCTTCCCTTCCCTTCCCTTCCCTTCCCTTCCCTTCCCTTCCCTTCCCTTCCCTTCCCTTCCCTTCCCTTCCCTTCCCTTCCCTTCCCTTCCCTTCCCTTCCCTTCCCTTCCCTTCCCTTCCCTTCCCTTCCCTTCCCTTCCCTTCCCTTCCCTTCCCTTCCCTTCCCTTCCCTTCCCTTCCCTTCCCTTCCCTTCCCTTCCCTTCCCTTCCCTTCCCTTCCCTTCCCTTCCCTTCCCTTCCCTTCCCTTCCCTTCCCTTCCCTTCCCTTCCCTTCCCTTCCCTTCCCTTCCCTTCCCTTCCCTTTCTTTTCCTTTTCCTTTTCCTTTTCCTTTTCCTTTTCCTTTTCCTTTTTTTAGCTCTCAGCTATCTTCTTTCCCTTCTCAAGTGTCATAATGTATTTTCTTCTATTTAATGAGACACCCAAGATGTGTGAACTGACACTTGCATTCTGTCTCCCAGCATCCTTAAATGGATAGCATGATAAATACAAGCCAAAACTCAACACTTTCTGCTGTGGAATCTGAAACGTCTAATAGAAATGCCTTTCCAGTTCTCCAAAATAGATAGGGCTGTGTCCTCTGACAGTAACTTGACAAAACTCCATTGACTTCAACAAAGTTACTTTGACTTATGGAGGCTGAAGATTTACCCCATGGTATAAATGGAGCTTGTGTTTCACATAAATCATGGGAAAGTAGTTAGATGTATGGAAAATTAAATTAAGTATCTGATGTCAAATTACTGCAAGTTCCTGAATTAGTGCTGCTTAATATCAAATCTTATATTTGTGTCTGAGGTCAAATTAAAATTACCATTATCTAATGGAAATAGCTCTGTACTATATCTTCAGTGACAGTCATGAGTTTAATAATCTAACAAACCACTGGATGTCTCTACTGTGCCATACAAGTCCAGTTAAAATATATGTATCTGGCACAAAAGCTTCCTTAAAAAAGAAGGCAATCTGAACACAGCAACATTTGAAACGATGGGACAGAGATTTGAGATGGATCGCTTGCTGGATATACTATGAAACGCAGAAGTCACAAAATTCAATCCGTTCTTATAAAATGAGAAGTTCCTTTTTTGTTTTATTAATTTAGGTCATACCTGTTCTTCATAGCTATACCAAAGCACAAATCTCATGCAGAGTGATTTCTGCTTGCTTTTATTTCTTTAACTCAGCTGAACAGCATTCAGATTTAAATTTTAATCATCCTCCTTGGAACACCTTCCTAATGCCCTGTCCCTTTGCCATCCCTTGCCTTGTACAGAGGATAACGGAGGCACTCCTCTGGAAAGACTAAATGTTAATTAAGTAACGAAAGGCTACATGAGGAGCAAAGCAATTTAGGATGGGAAGGATAAAATCATAAGGACAGGAATAGCTGGGGGTGTCAAATGTATTACACAGGCTGTGTGCTTTTATGTGTAGGGGATAGGGGACGAGCCCTTCGATAGATACCAGCTGGATTTAGTCACCATGGCTACACATGATTTGTTCTGGCTGTCCCTTAGAGCTGTTTTTCCAGTGAGAAGGATTGCACGGCTGTGAGGTTTCTCTGGGGCAGGCCTCACCATGCTCCCAGGATGGTGGCAGCGAAACATACAGTGCCTGATGAGAAGCTATAGGTGTGTCCTTGCTCTGTTGCCTCCCTGTGTACAGCAAAGCCTGTGTCTGCACACAGGGCTCTGCTCAGAAATACTGCTCTCTTTGAGGGACTGTTTGTGTAAAATAACAAGGTGCATACATTTTCTGAACGATTCTGACAGCATATTGTGCTTCGAGTAAAGTAGAACAGGTAATCTGTATGTCCTCTGGGCTTCAACACCTATTATACCACCCAGAATGTTCTTTCTAGTCCAGTTTCAACATGAAGTTAAAAGAAGCAAAATTAAGAACAAATGACAACATAGCAGAATTTTCTGTTTGCTGCAGATCTACTCATCCATCTCAGAGTAGTTACAAGTCATTGCCAGTGTGGATGTTTTCAGTTGATTGTGATCTCTCATGCAGTTGCTTCCACTTCTGAACAGGAATCAGGATGTGAAAAATGGATGCCTGGTTTGAGAACTGGGAATTATGACTCAGCCAAATGCTTTTTTGTCGTGCCAGCAGTGACAACTCACTGGCATCTTTCATATGACTGCTGGGTATTCATGCAGAAGACTTGCCATGTGTGATGTTAGAAGGCAGAGATGGCAAATTATTGTGTTAGGGTAGCTAAGCAGAAATTTAAAGATGGTCATCAGATGCTCACAAGCCATTCTGATCTGGCATAAGGTAATAAATGGGGGCTTGATAACCGTTACCTCAGTATTAATGACTTCAACTCTAGTTAGTATTTTTTTTTTAATCCATAAAACTCTTGAAATGGCAAAAGCTAATGTCTATAATGACAGTGGATTCAATTTTACATCATTCCAGAACTTTGGCGTGAGCAGAGCTGTTGAGTTTTAAAAAGACTGTTCTATTCTCCTGTATCTATAATAAATTCCTGCCTAGCAAAGTTTAAATATGCAGCTTCAGGGAACAAAGGAAGCCACTAAAAGGTAGATAAATCATCAGCTTTTATTCAGAGGAACCTTTTCACCTATTCAGAAGCATGAATTTTGCAAGACAAAAACAATATTTTGAATTTTATAGTGCCTTTCATCCAAAGCACTTTGCAAAAAAAAAAAAAAAAAAAGAAGGAGAAATTAGTTTCCCCTCATGGTACGATGTTTGCAAATGTTGATACTTCAGCTTCAAGGTGGAGAAAGTCAAGACAGAGTGAGGAGCAATAGTTTTTCTAAAGTCTGACACAAGGAACCTGTGCCAGAGTCAGGAATATTATCTGGGAAGACAATTATTCCATTTACCAGGTTTGGGAAATGAAACCACCCTGTGGAAAAATCTGTGAAGAACCAAGACTACTTACCTTGCAGAACTTTTATTCACCCTTGTAAGGTTGAGAACTTCACAGTGAAGTTAGGGTGATGGACCACTGGCATAGGCTGCAAAGAGAGGTAGTGGAGTTTCCTTCTCTGGGGGCATTCAAGACCCACCTGGACACCTACCTGTGCAACCTGGGCTAGGGAGCTGCTTTGGCAGGGGGTTGGACTCAATGATCTCTAAAAGTCCCTTCCAACCCCTACAATTCTATGGTTCTGTGATTCTGTAAAAACATTAAAGAATGTTATGTGTTTGTTTGGATCATCTTTAGCAATAAGCATGGCATGTATTTTGCTAGAGTATCTTACTTACTTTATCATGCACCTAGACTCATTCCCTGTATATTACACAGAAAGATTTACTCCTTTCTCCCACTTGTGTAACTTCCCTAATGAACATTTCTTAGTATCGCATCTAAACAAGTAATTATTTTCTGTCCAAAATAAATAAATTAAAAAAAAAGTTTGCTGTTTCACTCTGGGAGACTGCTATACTAGTAAGAAGATTTTCTGACATAAAGTATTCATGGCTTTTTGTTTATGTTCTGCATGTCATTATAACTTAAGCATTGCTTCTGATAAATCCTTTATTTTTACACCTTTCAACTATTAGACGTCTCCTATTATGCCTTCCCACCATGAACTGCATTGTCACTTAGGCAAGATATCATGCAGAATTACCTTCAGTAACCTGGCCTTATTTGCTGGTAGATGCCTAATATTTTTATGCACCGACATAAAATTCCCGATCCGTCAGTATTTTTTGGGTGATTGGTTGAACTCAACGTAGTGAAAGGGAACATACAGATGTCAGTGTTTCACAGGGGAAGAATAAGTCTTTTCTACGATATCCAAACCCAAACTTTGCTTTTTTTTTCTGCCACTTTGTAACATCACGCAATCTGCATTGCCACCTCCTATCCCTACTCCCTCTGTTCAGGGAATGCTGAGCATTTCTGCCTGGAGAGTACATCTCCCACTACCCTAGTGAATGCTTATTTCTCTTTATTAGCTTCCAGCAAACCTGCTGAACAGTTCTCAGTAGTGTACCAGTGAAACCTCCTCCCTCACCACTCTCCAGCAGCTGAGCTGCTCATCCGGCCTGAGCAGCTTTATTCATCTGTTTCAGACAGTCCCTTCCTTCATGCGTGCTGTGCTCAGATTGTAGCAGTTTGTCCCGCTGTTCCACCTAGGGGAAGTACCTATCTCCTCTGCACTCCCTGAACCTCTTAATCCATCAGGCTTGGCCTGTGCATCTCGGAGAATCCACTGCTCACCCTACTGCACTCTCCTGCTGTGGCGGGACGATTTGCTTCAGTTGCTCTCAGATGACTCCCATCAGCCTGTGGTGTGACCAAGGTGCTGGTGTGGGGTGATATGCAGCGTGCCTTCCTTCCCTCCTCACTAAAGGGTTCTCCGTGCCGAGGAAACTTCGTTCCTCACAACTCCCGAGGTATGCCGGTATGCTGCACGGTGGCAAGGTCCCCAGCATCCAGAGCACGGGGACAGCTCCGCGTGAGCATGTCACAGCCACTAATGATGACAGGAGCCTGCTTGGAGTCAAGCTCAACTAATGATACTGCCGGTGCCTCGAGAGGAGGAGGGGGAGAAAGAGCTGCCTGTGAGATAGAAGGCTGCAGGAGGACTGTGATTTCCACAACTCTTGTGAAAGGCTTTTAATGGTCTACTTCATGGCCTCATTAAGCGAACAATGTCAGAGCTTTAAAAAGAGCCCTTTGCGATTCTTGCGCTGGGCGGGTAATATATGTCACAACAGATATATATAGAAAAGCAGAGGAGCACAGAAATTTGCTGTATAGTTGAACCCCAAAGGAAAGAGCTAGAACATTTCTTCTTTCACCCTCTACTCTGAATCCTTGCAATAATTAGCCAAAGTAAAATGAATATTAGCTTATGCTTAACTGCCTTTCCAGCATGTTACCCTGCATTGACCCAGTAGTGCTAAACCAATTATTTTTTGAACTTTATGGCTTTAAATAATCCTCTGCTCTAAAACTCCCTCTACCCCTCAGCTACTTAACCACAGGCCCGACTGCCCTAAATCCTTTTCTTATACTTTGTAGCTTTTTAAGCAAGCCCCCTCTTTAAGTAGACATAATCCCTTCTCTGTAGAAAACATGAAAGACCTTGAACAAATCAAGATTTCTCCATGGAGAATTCAGCTAATCCTGTGCTTAGCTCCTAACAAGGAAATCCATCTCTCCACCAAGCACCCCATTACTAGAACTAATGCCTGACTTGAATAACAAGCAAATTATTGTGCTTTAATTGTAGCACCGCTCTGTCACATGGAGCATTTGGAGAGGAATGTGACTAGGCTCCTCCAGGAAAGACAGGTCACGCCTTTTTGTTGTTGTTAAGATTGCTGTGATTTAACAGCAAGCTAAATTAACTATTAATATGGACTGCACATGCCTCAGATTAGATGAAACAGCTGCACTGTAGCTCTGTAGTACACTTTATTATAAAACAAGTGCTGTTATACTGGATTACTATTCTCCTTTACCATTGTCTTTTGACTGTTGTGAAATTCATATGCTGGAGTTTGAAGGGTTATAATCATGTCCTTGAGGGCGGGGAGGCATCAGCCATTTGGTCACAGAAAATTACTTTAGTGTTAAATCAGAGCGAAAGCAAACTAATCCTCAGTGCTGATGCGTGGTCAGTGCTTCATCCCAGAGGGGCCCCCCACAGCATGAGCTTACTGTTGTGGTGGTGGAAGGGAGGAAACAGGCTGTGAGAAAAGCCACTATGCGCACTGAAAAAAAAGGGAAGGTGCCATGCGGGCTCTGGGTCAGTGGGCATTGGGTAACCACTGCAGAACCGAAAAAGGGAGGGAGCTCTCGGCACAGGCTGTGGGTGTACCAGTAGCACCTACTGGTCCTCTGATGACGGGACAGTGTCTGCGTCCCCGGAAGTCCAGCAGCCACATCTACACTGGAAACGAGCAGTGCTGCACGGAGCAGGCAGCGCGCACCTCAGTTCATGCACTTAATGAGCACTCTCAGGGGCACATGGCTTTTTCCCCAGCTTGCATGGATTTGCTGAGAGTTGTCCATTAAATTCAATCACCAGCTGTAGATACAGATAGAGAGACAGGAGACAGCATGAGCAGTGAGCCCTGAACAGGAAATACTCTTCCTGACTGATTTGTCCATATTAAGCCGCGCTGTCCCTGATTTAGTCTCTTAATCAGTTCCATGGTGTAGAAATACTGTGTGCTGCTTCTGCTGATTCAGGAGGTTTTCTGAAGCTCTTTTGGATACCTGACGCAGTGTAGAAACACAGGTGATTCCTCAGCTTTTTTTTCTGGATTAAGAAAGACAAATCCATTTGGAAGATGTCTGGAGGGACTCCTGGTTAACCAAGGGAAGATCTTTGATGCTGCTTGACAGAGTGGAGAGAGTTAAGACTAGAACTGTAATTTGTTTCTGTGCTTGCTGAAAATATACGTGTATTTCTAGATAAGAGTGATCGTGCTGAGACAAAAGGAAATGCCATCTATTCCTATGATGAAAAATTAGTATGAAAAATCTTTTAAATTCAGGCATGGTTTATCATCTGTACATTGGCTGTATGCTTATTCTCCTGTTGTATTTTTTGTTTGTTTGTTTGGTTTTTTTTTTATGTGCTTTTCTAACTGAGACCTTATCTCCCTGTATAATACAACTTAACAGTACTGCTGCAGCTGCTGCAGTCATGTCTCTAGATCCTGAAAAATAACACTGTGGAATGGGTGGGAGGAGGGAGAGAAGCAGCAGCATTACATGGATTTAATGCGACATTAGGCAAATATTGAGCAAGATTTTAATTACAGCGGTTATGGCAAATTTTTCTGCTCTGGGAGATGTCAAAAATCCTCCTATATTTAGTAACCTGAATAGAAGAACCTCATTGCCTGCTCTCTCCATCTCAGACTGCATGTAGAGTGCAGACTACCAGAGTTAATGGATTGTAGTTAAAGGGGAGTTCCACTAGATGATGGTATAAATCTTCACAATGAGCAAGGCCAAAGTGGACAGCTTAAACAGGAGCCCAGTAAAAGCAAAATACCACACAATCAGTGGCAGTAGCAGCCCCTAATCTTCCCCTTTCTGCATGTGTGTGGGGCTCCCAGTGTTTGCACCGGTCACAGGGACAGTAGTACCTCCCATGGCATTGCCTTTGTCCATGTAACCACGTGGGCGTAGCAATTGGAAGGCTTGGTTTACTTGATTCAAAATCAAGTAGCAACTTTCTTAATTTACTTTGCAAATTAGACTGGGCTAACATTTAAAAGTGGTTCTATAAATGAAAGTAATTCTGTAATTAGTAGCTAATTAATTACAGGGCAGCAGACCCATTTACATGAATCTGAAATAAAAAAAATTGAAGCTGGGTCTTTTGTTCCCCTAGCTGTCAGATGTCAGGATACTGTTGAGGCAAAAGCCTCAGTCCAGCTGCCCCAAGAGGATAAAAGAAAGTTCTACATTTAGATGGTGTCTTCCACAGCTCACTCAGATTGGCAGTGGCGATCTCAAAAAGAATTTCACGGAGACCTTCTCAGGTAGGAAGTATATTCAGAGAATCGTAGAATTGTTTGAGTTGGAAGGAGGGAACCTTGAAGGCTATCCAATCCATCTCCCCTGCAATGAACAGGGATATCTAAAACTAGATCAGGTTGCTGAATGCCTGATCTAGCCTGGACTTGTATCTCTCCAGGGATGGCACATCCACCACCTCTTTGGGCAACCATTTCCAGTGCCTCACCATTCTTATTGTAAAATCCTTTTCCTTGTCTCCAGTCTAAATCACTCTTCCTTTAGTTTGAAGCCATTTTCTCTCATCCTGTCACAGCAGACCCTCCTAGAGTCTGTCCCCTTCTTTCTTACAGTGCCCTTTAGATACTGATGAAATTCCCTGATGAGTTATCAACCAGGAGAAAGGGTGGATGGAAAAGACAATGATGTCAAGAAAATCTGCTGAAAATAATAATAATACTATGAAGACTCTTTTTCTGCCACTCAGTGCTCCTACAATATGACTTCACCATTCAATGTATTTCATAGTACTGGGTCTGGCAGGGTTGGAGTGCCTTTACTTCATAGCAGCCTGTATGGTGCAATGCTTTGAACCAGTGTTTGGATAGATGCTGAGTTCTGCTCATACAGTGCAGAGTGGTATCTCTGTGGCACAGACACACAGGCACACGCAGACATATATACCTAGACACCAACAAGCTACGTGCAGGTGGGTAAGAGGTTGAGAGGGGATCCTGTCAGGATAGCTGATTCCTGCTCACCAGGGGAATATCTCACATCATTAGATGTCATGCTTAGCAGTAAAAACAAAGAAGTTAGAGGGAAGAGGGACATTAATGGTTATGATCTTTAAGGGTGTCTTCCAACTCTGAGGATTCTATGATTCTATGGCATTTATCTTTCCAAGTACTCAGAATGTGTTACTCAGCTCCTGCTCTCCAGGGCTGGACATCTGCCTGCCAATGGGAAGTAGTGTACAAGTCCCTTATTTTGCCTGGTTTACATGTGTGCATCTGATACTTTGCCACTGACACTGTTTTTGTATTGATTCTTGAACCTTGCTTCCTCCCTTCTATGCAGTTCATTCAAAAGTAATGCCTCCATTTTATTTCCATGGAAACTACAACAGGTACAAAATGCACAATAACATTACCTCGTAGAGAAAATTCTTAGATACAAAATACTATTTTTCAATACAGCTACCACCAGCAGCTGTGCATTTTCACTAGCTTTGAACAAACACCTTCATGCAAAACTTATTCAAATCTGCATCAGCAGGGGTGACCCATTGTTTCACAGATGCTATGACAATGTTATTGCCCAAACAGACGGAAGTCAGAAGGAATCAAAATCCACACTAAATAGTTGGCAAACTAGGATAATCCTGCAAAGGGTGGTGATGTCCTCCATGGTCTTCAAACTGGTACAGAACTTGGCATTATTTTGTTGTAAGACATTTTGTTGTTGTTGTCTTCTTCTCTGACCTCACTCTCAGAGTTTGAGGATTCAGCTCAGTCATCATCACTATGTAGCAGTCAGAGGTGATGGTTTGTCTGAATTCCAGAAAATCCAAAAGGATCACCTCTTTCCTATCCCAAGTGACTGTACACATCACTTCACCTACTGAGGGCTGTATCTTGAACGGCTTTTTTTGATGGGGAATTCAGATGCTGCCACTCCATGGACTGCTGTTTTGACTCTGACTCTGAGAAATTTCAACTTTTTCACCGTTATTTCCAAAGCATTGAAACCAATATTCAGCTCCCTAGTTCTCAGGGATCAGCTGATGCCTCACTGTGCTTACATTCACTGTTTGGGTTCCATAGATGTTCAGCAAGCATTGGTGAATGTCAATGGGTGCTATTTTTTCCACATGGAAGAATTAAATGACACGCCTTTGCTACATGTGTACTTCCATGTCAGATATAATTTCTCAGATTGCTCTTCTGCTGCCATCTGTCACATAGCAACAAAATACAATGGAATATTGTTGGGAAGGTTCAACCTCTACTGCCACACCACCAATATCCACCTCTGACATCATGGACCAACATGATAAAATAGGAAGCATTACTTTCAGAGCAGCCCTCCTATTCTCTTTCCATACAGTGGGAGAGTGAAGGTGCAGCTGTGTCTGTGGATGCTTGTCTGTGGCTCAGATAAACCTGCCACACGTATACAGTCGATTTATTGCCCTGTGATTAATTCACTCCCAATACACAGTTATTTGTACTTAAAGTATGAATTAAACAAAACCCAACCAACATAAGGACAAATAGCCCAAATCAAGGAGTAAGTTAGTGATAAAAAAGGAAACAGAAGCTCACAAATATTGATTCACAGTTTCCTGGCCTAACCTGTGTGAAGGGGATAGTTTTTGTTCCTTAGCAGCCACTCTCTGTAAATCAGTATGCTTCAGAAGGAAATGGAAATGCAGAATCTTGAAAGGTAGAGCTTGAAGTACTCGCTGCCATACAAATGCTGCATACCACAAGCGCCTCTTCAAGGGTGAAATCATCTTGCAGGGATATTCTAAATGCTTATAAGACAGTTGATGAAAACATTGCAGTACCAATCAAAATCAGTTTAATAATCTTAAGGCAAAATATTGAAAACCAGTGCTGATTTTGTGCAGAGAACTCTCATACATGCTTTTGTCACAGGAACTGGGAGAAAAGGATCCGACTTAGGACAGGCTTGAATCTGTGCCATGCACCATCTACTAAGCCCTTCATTTCAGCTCTTGCTACTTTTGAGAACAGTGACCCTGATGACTCCTTTCACCAGCATAGCTTTACAAAACTGACTTGGTACATCCTATGGGGGTGCAACTTCTAAAAGACAAGAGCTAGTCTGAATCAGCTGTTAATTGTACATGGAGCAGCTTGTTGTACAATGCTGATTGGTTATAAATTGGACACTGAGTAGCACAGGCAGCTGTAAAGCATCCAAGTAATTACAGAGTGATTTGATCCTTTCAAGGATCTGCCCAGGAAAGCCATGAATCTCTAAGTCCGCTCAGGCGTGCTGAAGTGTATGCAGAAGAAGATACGAAGGGGCATGAGCGAAATTGCGAGCTAAATTTGGGCTTCTCTCCTCCGGCAGCAGTGATTCAAAATCTGAAACTTGTCATGGCCCTCCCTCGTGTTGTGCACATGAAAGTGGCCGTGGGAATGGAGAGCTGCATGGGCTGTGGATCCCTACTCAGAGCTGGTAGCAATGAGGATATTCTACAGCAAGTGTGCATATGGGAGGGAGCCATAGCTCAGCCCTCCCCTCCTCCTCGTAACTGCACACTGAAGGATAGTCCTGCCTGCCCTGCTGCCAGCCCTAATCTTTGAAAAGGTCACCATGAGGTTGCAGCCCTGAGCAATGGCTCTGGTTTTCCCCTTGAAAACCTGCTCTGCCTCATGATTGTGTTGTTTCCATTAGTGCAAGACTGTATTGCTTGTATGTAGAGGCATGCTGAATGCTTCTCATCCTGGTTGAATTTAGCAGTCATGCTATCTATCTGTGTGCACAGAGTATTTCAGACCCAACCAGCAAGGCAAGCCTTGTATTTAAAGGAGAACCAGGTTACCACCAGACCAAGCAGAAGCACAAATCAGATGGGGGCACATGTTGGCAGCCCTGTCCAGGGCATAGCACACGTCACATGGCACAGGAGTTTTCTTTCCTGGCTGTGGACGTACGAGCAGTACTGGGTCCATCATAAACACTGCAGGTGCAATATAAGCTGATCAGAAAACTTTGGACAAAGATGAGGCTGGGGCATGAGTGTGTGTGGCTTGGTTTCTCTGCATCATGAAGCTGCAGCATTGCTGATCTGGTGCTAGCCAGATTTACGGTATTGTCAAACCATGACCTGCGTGGAGGGATGAGAGGGCTGGTGATATGAGAACAGGACTCAAAGCTTTTTACACATCTTTTGCTAATGAATGGTTATTTTTTTCCTCATCCTCAACAACAATACTCGTCCTAGTATTTCCACAGAGGATGTATTATGATAATTTCTGAGGTTTTTCCTTCCTCCATTTTCTGCAGGATTGCAAAATCAGTGCCAGGAGTTCACTGTGAATGGGATTTTAATGCTTAGTAGTTCATAGATTTTTACAAGCACTGGCAGCAGTCTAAAATAAAGAGAGAGGAAATCTCATGACTTGACATCTGAAATGTTCCCAGACTTCAAAGAAGTTTCAGCTGGTCAAGCAGCTTCATTTCAATAACTCAGAAGGAAGGTGTTAGGAAACCCAGGAGTGGATGAGCTCCCATCAGGGGTAGAGTGCTGGAGAGCATGAAGGAAAATAAATCCCTCCTGGTGGAGCTGGGGTTGAAGTGTCAAGGAACTGGAGTGCTAAGGGAGCCAGTGTGAACTTTAGACTGAAGTAGATACAGGATGCATTTGGCCTCAGCCAACTCTGAAATAATAAAGCAACAGCTAGGGTTGAGAGATAAGAAAGAATAACCTTTGAAACTGCCAAGAATGTTGCTGATTTTTTTATTTCTTGATATTTTTTTTTTGGTAAAGTTATTTATCACATGCAAGTTGCTCAACAGAATGTTTTGTTGTCTCTACTTCACAAGAAGATGGCAACTACCCTCTGAATGGCAATAAAGTATATCTGAATGCCTGGTACTTTTGTGAATCTGACAGCTAGGACTCACCAGCAGTGGGCTGGGTTGGGCTGAAATGCCACTGGCGTGTGTCTTAACCTCCTGGCACTAGGATGACCACTTCCCAGGGCACACATGTCTTCCAAAGGAGGAAGCACAGCAAAACACAGCAGATGATTGGCAGACGCCATATTTGTTGGAGGGCAATAGGTCTGTGTTGTCGCACAGCAAAGAGTAGTCTAGCTGAATGCTTCTTTCAAACTATTCTGCTTGTTAATGAAAGTATCTTATGCATTACAGCTGCACACTGTACAGCTGGAAAGCAATGCTGCTTGCTCTTCCCTGCTAGAGATAACTCTCTCAATTACTCTGTGGAGCCTCTTAAGTGAACTATTCTCAGTTCTTTGTCATGCTGTACAATAGGTTAACTGTACACCATTAAACATTTTCCCTGGGGAGGTACTCCACAGATAAACCACACCAAGGGACTCTTCGATAAAAAGGAGCAATCATCTGTAACAAGTGAGTGATTGCAAAAGGCTTCTGGTGGTGGCACTGGTGGTGGCAGTCATGATAAGGGAGAGAAAGCTGGTTAAACCATCATCCAGGAGTGTGAAAAACTGAAGGCTGTCTAGGGAATTGGAAGTAAACAGGGACAGCCACAGTTTCACTGTTTTATGTGCAACAGATTCACCAGTAATGTCTGAAGGCCTGAGAGCTGTAGATTATCTCAGTGTTGCAATTTACTTTCAGAATTGGGTTTTCTGTACCAGTGCCTTCCCTGGTGCTAATGCAGTTAACCTCTGTATATCAGCCTGACTAGAACTACAGCTGTCCATTCAGGTCATCTAGAAATCAGGAGTTCAGGATGTATAAATACCTTAAGTAAAAAAACACTTTGTTGAGCTAGGAGGTTAAGGCAGCAAACTTCAGGAGGGATCCAGTTCTTTGAAAGGATGTGTAACTCCTAGAACTGTTTGAATTTCTTTCCACTTGCAACTGGAAGATTTATCTACAGTATATTTTATAGCATTTTGTATGGATAGAGATTGCTTTATTTCCTTGCATAAATAACAAAGATCTGTATTTCTTTTTTTCTTCCTATTCTGAGCTTCAAGAATTGCAGGGGAATCAAAATTTCCGAGTACATATGCTTGCTATAAATGTGTCCTGTAGATTGGGAGTAAAAAGGACTAACTTTTTATAGACCTCTCTCATTAAAAGTCACCTTCAGAAAACACTGCTGCTCCTTGCTTATAATCAAATGACATCTTATAACCACCTAACCGTTTTTAATATCCCCTTGACTCTATTGTATTTTACAGAGGCTCAGACACTGTCTAGCTAGTCAAGGAAAAGAGTATACCATCATATTTAAAAGCAGTTATTGGGACAGGTTTTACAGGCAGTGGGCTAAGACAATTCAGAAACAATTGCTTATGTGATAGTTTGAGGATTTGTCCCTGTCAAACAGTTAATATTGCTTTAATACATGAAGTAGGCTGTATAAGACAGCAATAATGAAAAATGTCAGGAAAGACAATATCAATTGTTATTCAACATCCACATCAAAGATTACTTTTTTGTCAGTAGCTTTCAGAAAATGTATTTTCCATCAGATCTGATTGCGTTCTTCTTTGAAGTGCTCCATCCTCCCGGTAGATTTAATGTGACATCTAGGCACTTTTTAGTCCCTGGGCCTCTGAGGCGATTCAAAGAGGCACAACAAGCCATCACAGGTTTATCCTCAAAGGCCGACACTGTCTGTCTGATTTATTGTAACTTTAAGAATCATCTCCAGCAAAGCATGAGCCTTTCTACCCATCCGCAGCCTCAGACTTTTATCAATTCATTTGTATGCAGCCTGTACATTCTGGAACTGAGAGCCCTATAGCCACTCATGGAAAATGCATTACCTGCTACTAATCCTTTTTATCTTTAAAGTCTGTATTTTTTATGTATAAGTCATTTTGGGTTATCATAAAATATACATAATTCTCGCCCCAAAAAAGACAAAATGAAAAGAGAATATATAATAAGTTATGAGCTTGCCGTGTCCTTATCACCAAGGATTCTAAATAAACAGCTCTCTTTATGTAAACACTGAGGGATATAAAACTGTGATTACTTTCAATAGGGAGTAGCAATGCTTCCATTTTGGTTCCTCGTTTCAAAGTGAAACAGTAAGATGCATCATTTTAAACATGTTTGGGAGCACTTTTATTTTCCGCTTCATTGATTTGGGGGACTGACAGCTGTAGGGCTAAGCTACCTTTCAAACTTCTGTCATATACCACAGATATCCAGAAGTACCTTATGTTTTCAACATTTTGCTTCAAATTCATGGTCAATTGTAAGTTTATGACATCTGTTTTCCCTTCCCTTCCCCTTCCCCTTCCCCTTCTCACATTTCCCTTCCCTTTCCTCCCCTCTTCCCACCTTTCCCCTCTTCCATCCTCTTCCCTCTTTCTTCCTCTTCCCTCCTTTTCCCTCTTCTTCCCTCTTCTATCTTCCCCCTTCCCTCTTCCCTTCCTCCTTTCTTTCCTTCTTCCTTTTTAATGGATATATATTCAAAACACCCACTGTATTTCCAGGTACACTGTGAAAAGTGTTGCTACAGCTGAGAGGATAGCATAGTTTTGGGAACACAGCTTTCTGTGCAGGAGTAGAGGTCACTGACTGCAAGTTCTCTCCATTATTTTCTTAAAACATGCTGCTTCTGTAAACATTCTGTGCAATAACTTCACTAGACAGATGATTTTTATGTTATTATTATTTCTTTTTTCTATGTTGGAGAAGCGTTAATCCTGGATGAAGCTTTTTAAAATTAAACCTGTCATTATTCAAGTCAGTCCTGTGTCTTGCCTGAATACTAGAAATGATAGGCCAAGAACAGGGAAAGTAGCAGCATACAGTAAGAACATAAATCCATACTTAGACACTTTTGCATCTGTGTATATCTGTATATATATGTATTACACTTAAGTCTTTGTAGGTGTGCATGTATGCATGCATACAGGGTTTTCTCATCAGTAAGGCTTAAAAGCTGTTACTGGGAAGAGTTTTATTAACAGTGAGCTAAGGGAACTTAATTGACAGCATTGAAAGTTTTCAAGTTCTTGGAACAAATATGGCCTGAAACAGTACATGTGTTTAAACGGCCAATTTTAACAAAAGCCATTGGGACTGAAGAACCCTGCTGGAACCAGGAATCTATTAATTTATGCAGGTATAGGCCTCTATATCCCTAGAGGCTTACTGTTCCAGTGAATCTGTTCTCTTGTCCAAACTCATTCTGTACCTCTGAAGAGAAATTAATGTTTAACATTATATACTTACTAATGGATAATACATTAACTAATTAAATTAGCTGAGTTACACAAAGATAAAATGTAATGAAGAGTAGATCTAGGTCAATAGATGTTAGACGGTATGCAAGAAACAAACAAAGAACAAGAGTAAAATCAGATCTACTTTTTACATTTGGAAATAATACTCAAATACAATTTTAATGAATATATTTCCAACCTAATGGACAACATAGTACATTATTAACATGGCAAATAGGGACAGTTGTACAGTACTATTACAATGCTGTTGGAATAAAAAATATTGTCTATATGACTGGCAGTGATTTTTGGTTATAATCTACCTGAATATCTTGCAAAGATATTTGCCTAAAAAACTCGAGAGGCATGCCACAAATACTATGCAAGGCACTACTGTGAGAGACATTAAGGTATGCATCTTTACAATCACTTATTGGTATTGTTAACTTCATAGGACTTTTCACAGTTTACACAACGATTCTCATCCTTTTGCACGTTTAGAATTGACTTTTCTTTGAAAGTCATTGGACATCTGAGATTGAATTCAGAAAATGAAAGCCCAATTTTCTCTGATATACTGGCAAGTACTTAAGAGAAAATCTTGAATCCAGTTCTGCTTTTCTTTACTAAGATTTCTGCAGAACAGCGTTATCAATTAAACTGTTATCAGCTGTTCCTTCCATCAGTACTTGATTTTCTAAACTTTTATGACAATCTGAGACAGGATAAGTATCTCACAGCTCCTTCTATTTATTTATTTATTTATTTATTAGTATATAAAGCATGCTGAAGAATAGACATCTATGACTAGGAAATGGCTATTACTTTTTGTTGTTGTTGTTGTTGTTACAGAAGTCGTGTTTTTTTTAAACATAATGTATACTACATACTGTCACAGCCTGTTGATTTCTCTAAGTCTGGTTTTTCATCTGAGTTTAATTTTGCTCTTTAACAAATTTATCGCTAGTTTTTTCCTGACCAGATTGAATAGTTCAGCTTTTGTGTGAATAAATCATTCCTTCTTGTTACTAAAATGATGAATTATAAATAATTACTCAACTAAAGTAAATGTATTTATGACTGACATTATAAAATGTGTCCTGAATTTCTCAATTCATGTATTCTGACCTGTTGTTTTTAATTTGTACTACTCTTTCGATAATGTTCTTCTGGACTGTGTCCAAAGCCTTCATGCAGGCAGTGGCACCAGGCAGGGAAACTTGTGCAATGCAGTTTTATGTCTGAGTAACATAAGAAATGATGATATACTGAAATATGAGTTCTAGGGCACTCAGAAATGGAGGGTAATGTTTTTCACACACTAGCCCTGAATATTTTTTTTTTTTGCCATAGATAGACAATTAAAATTCTGGTTCAGCTAATCTTGAAATAAATGGAAGGAGTTATCTTCACTGGAAAATGGACCGATCTATAGGAGAGCAAATATGTACTGAGAGAAAGAGTGATAGAAAGATACTTCTCTTTTTTAAATATCTCCTGCATTCGGTGATATCAGTGCTGATGCTCATATCACTGAAGGTCTTTCTGGAAGCACACTGTGTTAAAGTAGTAGGCCAGTAGCTGTGAATTAGTACAGCCAAAGCCAGACATTATTCCCTGTGCAAGTTAATTGTGGGCAAAGAAACTTGTCATAGCAAGTTTTCTTCACTGTCTTATTAATGAACCTTGGCATTCCCTTAGAGAGATCTTCTACAAGGGTGAGAGAATAGTTCAGGCTTTATATCATGCTTTGGCTCAGATTTTATGTCTTTTCATCTGTGCCTTGACCTTTCTCCATTTAGATGGTTGCTAACATATGAATTATTGTTAGTAATTAGAAGAAATTAATTTCATAAAGGTGTAATTTGTTTAGGAAGTGTTTCACCAATCTTATAACAAGAGTTAGCTGATCTTTCTCATACCATGTACTATCTAATAGTATAAAGAAGGAGACATACAGAAATATCTGTGTTTTTAAGGACAAATTAGTGGTCTTTATCATGCCACAGATCAGAAATTTAAATAAATGATATCATTGTATACCAAATCCAAAAATATTTAAAAGTAATATATTTGACAGGATGTTACATAAGGTGCTGCCACTGAAATTTGGTGACATCTCTTTTTTTCTTTCTTTAATTTCCCTGTATAGACTACAGAAAGACATGTGATCTACTTTCCTCTAAATAGAGAGTGAAGCCCCTTCATTATGTAAAAAGTTTTAATAGTTTCCTGCATTTTCATTTCTGTGATGTTGCTCTGATAGATCACCTGAGATTCTTATGATTTGGTCATCCAAAGCTGTCCTAAGAATTAGGATGGAGTGTTGGAAAATTTAAAATCCTGGACTCTGGATGGGGAAGACTTAGTAGATACATGCTCAGTGACGAACAATTTAAACTGTGTGGCCAAATTGGGATGGCTGTGTAACTTAATGGCTGCTTAATTACTCTGAGGTTGATTTGGCTTTTGGGACATGGTCAGCAGAGTATAAGTATTCTTTAGAGCCTCCAAAATTCCCTGATGCCCTAGGTGTAAAATTATTTTACTAACCACTGAAAGACAAGATGCAGGAAATCAGTCACTAGACCTAGCAGTGAGAAAATGGTTTTGTTGCCAAAAATCTGTTCTCTTTGTATTTCTCTTCTAAGACTGATTAATTTAAGGAGCATGATGTCTTAATAGAATGTACTGACATTTTCAGAGTCTAACATACACCCTTTTTGTGACCAGAATTGTTCGTCAGTGATCTACATTCTGTTGTTATCAGTGTTGTCTAGTTGTTAGCTATGTATAAGTGGAAACTGCAACATTTGGCACAATTTGAAATTTTATGTGGAAGACAGATTGCAGTAGGATTGAGAACCTACTGTAAGCAGCCTCTTCTACTTGCAGTAATAGGCCTTGTTTATTCTTTCACCCTAAGTTCTAGAACTCAAGAAAACCTGTTCTAGCTTAGAAAAGCAGATGACCTTGTCAAGACGGAAAAATAACATGAAAAAGATGGAAAATCTCACTACAGCAGGAGAGACAGAAAAACAAGAACAAAAAACAAAACAAAACAAAAAAAGCCACGTCCCATTCTGTCCCAGTCAGCTTTAAGGGACTGATTAAAATGAAACTGTTTGCCTTGGGAAGTATTACACTCTGATCTATCCAAAGGCTTTTTCTGAAGTACCATATTGCCATGTTGCCCAAGCTGAGAGTGGTAGAGGCAAAAAGAATCAAGTTGCAAATGCTGGTTGGAGTATTTGATGAATGACTGAGTTTAGTGCTTGGATTCCAAATTGATAAGGAAGTAAAAATACAAAACATATGAAAACTGAATAAAAAAATATCATAATCTCAGTGGTTACTTATATAACTGGTATAATAAAAGGAGATGTTTGTTGCAGGAACATTTGCAGTTGTTCTACAAATGTACTGGGATAATATACAGTAGTTTATACACTTGGATACACACTCTTTCCAGACAGAATTCAGAGTAAGAGTTTGCAAAAACTGCTCAAATTCAAGAGCAGAGTAGGAAGCACTACAGCTTGCCCTGTTCTTTGGGGCAGCTCTGATGATTGTCCTTTCCATGATGCAGGAGCTGCCCTTTGATGTTTGGCCAGGGTTGGTCAAGTGCATAGGGCTTCCAGGCCAAAACCTACCCCTAGAGATAAATTGTTCTGTATATAAAGTTAGTTTTGTAAACCCTAGCTGAAGAAAAATCCCCAGGGAGCTGATAAAGGTGTATTTCTAGTCATTTTTCACTGCTGGAAAGGCACAGTTCAGACTCTAACATATACTGCACAACATTGGCTGCACAGAGAATGCTAAATTCTGTTAGTTGATCTTCATTTAACACAAACAGCAGGCAACCAATATTCTATTGCTACACAAACAAAAACCCATACCAAACTATTCGGTATGTGGATTGAGAAGATTTGGTGGATATCTATTTGGGCAAGAAAATGCTTGGGCAAAAGCAGAAGGCCAAAATATCAGAGTAGAAGCACTCTCCAAAAGAGCCTGAACAAGGATGGGGCTGCTGGCTTGAGTGAAAATTGGGATTGAAATATTTGGCTGTAAAAACTCAGGAAATGTAAGAAAAGTATGTTGTTTAATGTTTCCTGCAAAAGAATTTCTTCAAAAGGAACCACATTTTATGAAGTTACAAATCGTTCCATTTTAGATAAAACAAAGTTTACAAGATTCCAATTTTGGCTTACTTTTTCAGCAAAAGTGGTTGAAAATGATAACTGAATAGTGACAGAATAACTCTGACTCTGATCAACAATGGAAACACTGAGACAAGAACAGGTAAATATTGCGGGGAGGCAGCATCAGAAATTATCTTAGATTGACTTGGCAGTTCTAGGCTGGGTTTGTATGCATTGTGAAAGGAAAACTCTTGTAAATAAGAAGAAATACTACAGTTAGATTGTGTATTTTATACCTGGTAGTTTTTGCTGCTGTGAATTGCCTAAGCTGAACTGGAAGCTGATGATTTCCTATGTATTTTTTCTAAACTGTTGTTTGTATCTAAACTTTTGCCCAACAGTATTTTTTTCCTTTTATTCTTTCTTTTCTTCCAGAAGCACACAATTTTGAGTAGAGAAAAGCATCCCCCCTTTGGAGACACTCAGAAGGTGACAGCTTTGGTAAACATAGTATCTTTTATTCTTCCAAATGCAAACTGTTTGTGAATTTCTTTTCCCTCAAGATCAAATGTGAATTTCTTCCCTGAGCATCTTGGCTTTATATGTTAGGGTCAAATAGTTTTGAATTTTGTTTTACATTTTTAGTATCAGTTTGTTACTTTTTACTAAACATGCTGACAAATTTTAAGATGAGTGAAGTTCTAATAAGTTACTATTTTTCAAAGTATTACAGGTCTTATGTATCATAAGATGATGTAATAAGGAAAAAAAATCAACCAATAATGAAAAGCTAGGTAAATGGGAATGTTTAAGGTCTATTGTAGGCAGGGAAGTGCATTAAGGCAGATCTAAGAGACATGTTAATGGATTTAGCATTAACAATCAGACTTGAACTTAGTATAAATCAAATACCACCACATTTTAGCCTAATGTACACCCACTTATTCATTAGCATTGTTCAATGCAGATTATAAATATTAGTGAAGAAACCTCCAGCTCTTTATGAGTCTTTCCACCGATCCAGCAATAATTGAATAATAATGATGTCAGGCTTATTTTTATGAATCACTATAACTTACTGATTTTCACCTGGGGTTTGAGAGAGCTTTCTCAGCCAGCATACAACAGGAAATGCTTATAAGTCATTAAAAAACAAAGGGGAGAAAGAAGAAGAACAGAGAAAAGAAGCAGTGGGAAGGTAATGGAAGTAACATTTGGTATCATATAATTGCAGATGCAATCAAAATGTAATGAGAGGGTCCCGTAACTTACAGACAAGGTGATAAAGGTAAATTAATTACCCTCCATACTTATGTATTCATGTATGCACATTCCTTTGAGAAGAAAATTGTTTTATAACCTTATTTTGCTTTCAAAATAAAAAAAGAGGGGAAATACTTGCAAATATTTTATGAATTGTTTATGTATGAGAGTAAAATCAGAGGAGGAAGGTAGTTTTGCTTCTGTCTGTTATACATAGCTTCTACATAATGTAAGTAATGTAAGGTTTCGGAAATATGTGATCTAATACTATGAAAAAGAGGAGAAATCTCTATCCATTTTTTGGTAAGAGATTCAGCATTTGTTAGGGAGCTTTTCTCTATCTTGTATCTCAAAGTGGTTGAAAATTGAATATTCTGCAGAGTTATGAAGATATTACTAGTATATATCTCTGCTTCATAGTAGGAGGTGTATGTGTATGAGTGTGAGCATTATAGTAACCTTTTATTCTTTACTGTTTTTGGAAGACAGAAAATATATGATTTTACAGACAGAAAAGAAAAACTGTAATTTCTTAAGCATTTATTTTACTGTACCAAGATTTCACTGGTACATGTTGAGCCTGATATACCCATGATGGCCAGCAGACATTAAGTCAACTTGAGCACTGTAATTATTCTAGCAAATTGTTTATTTCTAAAGTAAATTTACATAATTTGTGCTAAGGATTTTCTTATGCTCTCATCTACTGCTGTTACAGTTACATTCTTTCGTAAGGCTATCCTTCCCTTTAATGATCTAAAATTTGCATAGCTTATCTCAGTCTAATTTACTGGAAAGTGTTTCAACAAGGCCAGATTCCAAATGAGATTCAGAGGTGCAAAAGAGGTTTTGACATTCAAGACTTCGTCATAATGCTCCAGGCTGATAGAAATTTAGAGAATTTCATTAATAGACACAATTACAGCATTTTTTTGGATTAAGATGTCCAGCTGAGAACTCTGAAATGCTTAAGCTTGTAATACAGTCCAATGAAATATAGGTGTTAAAGAGTCTTTAGCTATGAGTAAAAATGTCAGAAGTACTATTTTTATATGTTTTCTAATTGTTTTACAGTGTGTGTTTTTAAAACCACATGCTGCCTAGCTCAGTTGCAAAATGAACTGGAATATGAATTATAGCCTAATTGATTTGGTTAATGCAGACTGTAGCACAGTTTTTAACAACTGATATTTAACTATCACCATACAATGCATTCCTACTGTAAATATATGTTTAAAATGAATGCATATAAAAGTAACACAGCCTCAGACACTCTGTCAGTGGTTTTCTGGTTAAGGCTCTCTGAGGTGACAGAGAATTAACCCTACATGAGATAACCCTCCCCTAAATAAAATGAAACACCTGGTGAAACCAGAGTAGCAGAAACCTCATGAAGTTCCTCTAATAGGGCACCTGGGAGGTATCCTCTCAGGTCAGAAGATTTGAAGGACAAAAAGTTAATAGAGTAAAGTAACCCAGAGGTTTGCTGCATGGGAAGTAGCCAACAGCAGGGCAGGTAGAGCAGCTACTAATCTTATTTGCCCTCTTTCAGCAGCTTTAGGAATTTAGCTGGCTAAATCCTTAGGCAACTGCGTGTAACAGCAAGAGGAACTGTACTTTTTATGAAGTACCGTTCTGTTCTCTCTGAAACTGGCACTGAGAGATCTCTGTGCTGAGCAGCCGAGATACAGCAATCCACTTTTGCTGTGCAGAATCTGCTTGTGTACAGGTTCTCCTACTTGCATGAAGTGGGAATAACATCTCAAATTCTAGTTACAGCAGCTGTATTATATTGCTCACAGTCCTAACTTAAATTTATATATATATATATTTATCATGGTTAAGTACTCATTCTTGGGTGAATCGGTATTATTTTCTCACAAATCCAAAAAATACAACATCATTCAGGCTGCTATGAAGAAAATGAACTCTGTCACTGCCAGACCTAGTACAACATATTTTTTTTTCTTTTACAAGGTATATGTTTCCATCTTCTTTGGAATTAGGAATGAGAAAGTGATGTTTTCAAATTCACTGTACAGTCATTGTTGGACACTAGCAACTCTCTGCTTCTGTTCACTGACAATATGTGTTACATGATACTATCACTACTGCAGTTTTCCTTTGCTTTCTGCAGATTCAAATGTAAAAGCAAGAAGACTTTTTCTGTCTGGAAACCACTATAGGCGGAAAATAATCACAGATCAAGGCTGTACAAGAATTAAATTTTGTATTGATTGTAGGCAGTTAAAAATCATGATAACCAGAAGATTGATCACTGCTCAGTGAAATGGAGGTTGTTCCTGTGAAGGGAAAAATCAGAAGTTATTTCTGATTCTAAAGTGTAGCAGCAATCCATAGTTGCAAGCTGACAGAAATAGACTGGTGACTTGGAGAGCAAGCTGGCCTATACTAAGCATAGCACCTCATATCTCCTGAGTGCTAAATTTGAATCAGGAATATCCAGACTGTAACAAGGTAATAGACTGGCAGAAGAAGGTGGTGTGTTAGTTTTTTGTTTGTGTTCTGTTTTCATCTGGTCACGTATGTATGTATATTCTGTGACACTGAAGGTATTTCTTTACATGAACATAATGACTAGATATAAACTTAATTGTCCACCCAGACAAAAAGAAATGTATTATTTTAGAAGAAGGCTGTAAAAAGGAAAGATCAAAATTAAAAGGATCAAGGGAAAGTGCATGTTTTCTATTGCACAGGTATCATAAAGGATCATAACTCAATAAGTCCATGGAACATAATACCTGCTAAAAGAAGCTTTAAAAAATATGCTAATGAACTCTTCCACTTCTGGAGCTCCTGTTTCATTGCCCATTGGATTTTCCACTGAAAATCAAGAGATTCTTGTGAATTAGTAGAATAATATTTTGATTATCATTTTCCTTTTGTTCATTGTAAACTAGAACTAGCCATTAGATTAAGATCAGAATTTGTTCTGAATAGGGGGCTGTTTTCTTGAGTTCTTTTCTACCATATACTCTATGCAGATCTGCCAGTACAAAAACAACAACAAACAAACCTCCAACAATAAAAACAGTGAAAACAAAAACAGAAAACAAAAATTCTACTGCCAAAACCAAAACCTCTTTTAGTCTTGGATATGTTTGTCTCTGAATTTTGCGTTGTATCTGCTACTGTAAGGAATTCCTGTGCTAGTATCTGTAGCATTATTCTGGCAATATTTTAGCCCAAGTTCCTTTACAGACTAACATTAATATTAGTTCTTTTGCATGTGTATTAAGCTCAAAAAAAAAAAAAAAAAAGAAAAAACAAACAAAAAAACCCCCACCAAAACACCAACTGACAAAGAAGCCTTAAATCAATTAACTAAAATTCAAGACTCCAGTTATCAAGTATGGTTTTAAACATAAGCAGAAAGAGGCTTATTATTTGTTCAATGATGTATGGGTTTTTCAGGGAAGATAAAGTTTTGAAAACTCATTTCTGATATTTACAGAAAAGTGTATGGCACAGGCAAGGACAAAACAAGTCTGTACAATCCCACTGGTCATACCCTGTTGAGATTGCTTAAGAGTGAGGCTTGAGGTGACAATCCTGTTGACTCCTTGACCCTTTTTGAAATGCTAAAACATATTCTAAATAAGCTGAAACCCTTTCCAAGGATGTTCATAGAATCATAGAATTGCTTGTTTTGGAAGGAACCTCTAAGATCATCTAGTTCCAACCTCCTTGCTACAGGCAGGGATACCCTCCCACTAGACCAGGTTGCTCAAAGCCCCATCCAGCCTGGTCTTGAACTTTCACGCCCCATCTTCCTTGGTTTGTGCTCAAAAGGGAGGTATTCCAGCCCTCTGATCATCTTTGTGGCCCTCCTCTGGACCCGTTCTGGGTCCCGACTCCTCTGGACCTTGATGTCTTTCTTGTGTTGGGGGCTTGAGAACTGGATGCAGTACTCCAGGTGGGGTTTCACGAGAGCAGAGTAGAGGGGCAGAATCACCTCTCTTGGCCTGATGGTCACACTTCTGTTGCAACCGAGGATGCAAGTTGGCCTTCTGGGCTGCAAGCAGACATCTCCTGCTCATGTTGAGTCTTTCATCAGCCAACACTCCAGAGTCCTTCTCCTCAGAGCTGGTCTCAAACCATTCTCCACTCACCCAGTATATTTCATCTGCAGAGCTATAGAGAAAAAAATAAATTGTTTTGAGTGTATCCTTCCTTTTCACTAAGTCAACAAAGATAGTTAGCCAAGGCAGCATATTCCTGCTGTTTTGTGCTCTGCTGGCAATATATAGCAGCTGTAACTTCCATTTACATAGGAGTTTAACCTGGGGGAAAATCTTCTTTGTGTCGTTGCAAAAATGTGAAGCAGTCAGACCATATCTGGACTAAATATGTCTTCCAAAGTGTACATTATTTCCAGTAAGTGATTTCAGTATATCCTGATCAAACATGTTTGCTAAGCTGAATGGTTTCACTTGAGTAGGA